>NC_091397.1:511547-811547 GCF_032191515.1 Phaenicophaeus curvirostris
CTCCTCTACCCCCCTCCCTCTCAGACCCCCCTCCCTCCTCCCTCCCCTCCCCACCCCTATCCCCCCCACCCCTCCTCTATCAGCCCCCCCTCCCTCCCTCCTCTCTCCCCTCCCCTATCCCCCCCAACCCCTCCTCTATCAGCCCCCCCTCCCTCTCAGCCCCCCCTCCCTCCCTCCCCTCCCCACCCCTACCCCCCCAACCCCTCCTCTGTCCCCCCCCTTCCTCTATCAGCCCCCCTCTCCTCCCCTCCCCACCCCACCTCCCCAACCCCTCCCCTCTCAGCGCCCCCTCCCTACCCCCCAACCCCTCCTCTATCAGCCCCCCTCCCCTCTCCCTCCCCCCTCCCCACCCCTATCCCCCCACCCCTCCTCTCTCAGCCCCCCTCCCCCTCAGACCCCGCCCCCTGACCCTCGCCCCGCCCCCCTCAGGCCCCGCCCCCTCGCCGCCCGCGCTCGCTGCCATTGGCTGCGGGCCGGGCGCGGCGCGGCGCGATTGGCCGAGGCCGCCGTGGCCCCGCCCCCTCGGCGGGCGCTCGCGGGGCAGCGCGGCTCGGCGCGAGGCCAGCGGCGGCGGCTCCGCTCGCTCCGTCTCCTCCGTCAGCGCGGCCCGGCCCGGCCCGGCCCGCAGGGCGCAGCGACTCTCGCCCCGGCGGCGGCCCCCGCGCCCTCGGTGAGGAACGAGGCGGGGGGAGCTCCGGGGCGGGAGCGGGAGCGGCCCGGGCGCGGGGGGAGCTGGGTTCGTCCTTGGGAGGGCGGCGGCCGCGGTGGGGGGGGGGGGGACACCAGGGGGGTGGGGGCGCTGAGGGGCTGGGGTTGGGGTCTGAGGGGATGGGGGCTCTGAAGGGATGGGGTTGGGGTCTGAGGGGATGGGGTTGGGCTCTCAGGGGTTGGGGGCTCTGAGGGGATGGGGTTGGGGGCTCTGAGGGGATGGGGTTGGGGTCTGAGGGGCTGGGGGCGCTGAGGGGCTGGGGTTGGGGTCTGAGGGGTTGGGGTCTCTGAGGCGATGGGGTTGGGGGCTCTGAGGGGATGGGGTTGGGTCTGAGGGTATGGGGTTGGGTCTGAGGGGGTGGGTGAGGATGGGGGGACCGAGGGAAGGGAGGGGCTGAAGGGACGGAGAGGCTGAAGAGATGGGGTTGGGGTATCAGGGGCTGGGCGCGCTGAGGGGTTGGGGTCTCAGGGGATGAGGTTGGGGTCTCAGGGGATGGGTTGGGGTCTGAGGGGATGAGTGAGGATTGGGGGGCCGAAGGGAGGGAGGGGCTGAGGGGATGGAGAGGCTGAGGGATGGGGTTGGGGTCTGAGGGGATGGCGGAGTCTGAGGGGATGGGTTGGGGTCTGAGGGGTTGGGGGGCTGAGGTGATGGGGAAGAACGGGGCGATGGGGGAGATTGGGGGGCTGAGGGGATGGGTCGGGGTCGCAGGGGTTGGAGGGGCTGAGGAGATGAGCGAGGATGGGGGTCTGAGGGGATGGGGTTGGGGTCTGAGGGGGTGGAGGGGCTGAGGTGACAGGGTTGGGGTCTCAGGAGGGGGAATGTGGGGAGATGGGGGGGGTCTGAGAGGATTGGGGAGATGGGGGGGTCTGAGGGGGTGGGGAAGGTGAGGTGATGGGGTTGGGGTCTCAGGGAAAGGAGGTTTAGGGGGATAGGGGCTGCGGGGATGGGAGAGGATGGGGGGCTGAGATGATGGGGTTGGGGTCTGAGAGGGAGGGGTTGTGGGGCGATGGGGTTGGGGATCTGGGGGGATGGGGGGTTCTGAGGAGGTGGGTTGGGGTCTCAGGGAGAGAGGATCTGGGGGCTAGGGGAGGATGGGGGGGTCTGAGGGGGTGGGGAAGGTGGGGACTGAGGTGGTGGGTGGAGGAAGTGATGGGGATCTCTGGGGGGATGGGGTGTCTCTGAGGGGATTTAGGGGGGCTCTGAGTTGGTGGGGGAGATGGAGAGAGTTTCTGAGGGGATGGGGGGGAGGGATTGAGGTGATGGGGCTCTGAGGTGATTATCGGTGGGCTCCTAGGTGATAGCAGTGGGGGGGGTTGAGATGACAGGGTAGATTGAGGGGGGGTTTGAGGGGTTGGGGGCGATGCTGAGGTGATGAGGGGTCTGAGGTGACGGCGAGGAGGTGATGGGGGTAGATTGAGGGGACCGGGGTGGGAGGATCTGAGGTGATGGGTGGGGAAGGTGGTGGGAAGATCTGAGGTGATAGGGAGAGAGGGTGAGGGGGCTCTGAGGGGGTGGGTGAGGTGATGGGAGTGGAAGAGGCTGAGGGGATGGGGAAGAGATGGAGCGGGAGGCTGAGGTGATGGGAATAGGGAGAGGATGATGAGGTGGGTCTGAGATGGAGGGGGTGTTCGAGGTGGTGGGGAGGGACAGAGGCTGAGGTGATGGGGCGGCAGGGTGCTTGAGGCTGAGATGATGAGGAATGGACACCCTAACCCGTGGCACCGGGTCCGGTATCATGGAGGGGGGAGGCTTTTGAGGCAGCTTGGAACCCTGGGCGTGGCAGTGCGGGGCCATGGGTTGTGTGGACCCGGCGTTGGAGATGAGCAAAGCTCCTGCGGAAGGAACAGCCCGAAGCATCGAGCAAACGTGGGCTGGCGCGTGGTGTAAAACTGCTGCGAATACGTTAAAACCCAGGACAATGAAGTTTTTGGTTCTGATGAAGATGCTGTTCTACTGCCAAAAGCTTTCTAAGCATATCTCGCTGTTGCAAACTCCGCTTCTCTCTGAGGGGTGTGTTTTCTGTGCGATCTGTGAACATATGAAACCTGAACTAGAATCATAGAACGGTTTGCGTCGGAAGGCACCTCAAAGCCCATCCAGTTCCATCCCCTCCCACGAGCAGGGACACCTCCCAGTGGATCAGGGGCTCCAAGCTCCATCCAACCTGGCCTTGAACCCCTCCAGGGATGGGGCAGCCACCACTTCCCTGGGCCAGGGCCTCCCCACCCTCCCAGGAGAACATTTCTTCCCAAGATCTCATCTCAAACTCCGGTTTTTCAGCTCAAATACCATCCCCCCTCGTCGTATCCCTGCACTCCCTGATAAAAGCCCCTCGCAGCTTTCCTGTAGGCCCCTTTAAGTGTTGGCTTTGGGGTTTGGTGGGTTTTCTTTGCTGCTTCTTAATTCTCGCTTTGTTTCCTCCTCTCTTATTTCTTTAGTATGATTCTTCATGGATTTAAACAAAAGCTCATTTATTTTAGCATTTTTTTAAAAGTTTAGATGGTTTTCTTGTTAATTTTGGTAGCTTTTATTCAAGCTGGACTCCTCTATTCGCTGATCTGTGTTCTTCCCAGCTTATAATTTGAGCAGAGCACCTGAAAGGCTTCTTGAATAATATAATAGACATCCAAGTACTTTCTCGATGTTTCAGCCTGTGGCAGAGCACGCCTTGCATGGAGCCTCCTCAGGCGTCTTTACGCAGGGCTCTGCGTGTGACGCAGCCGTAGCTGCGTTTTATAAACTGAAAGGACAGGACGTTGCTGGAGTTTTACAACTCTAAGGCATATTTCCTCTTTTTAGGGCTTGATTATTCCATTTGGTAGTGAATCGTAGTATGGTTTGGGTTGGAAGGGACCTTAAAGCTCATCCAGTTCCAAACCCCCTGCCCTGGGCAGGGAATGTATATTTTACTGGTGTAATATATAAGGTGCTGTTGTAGCTTGGTTAACTTTTCCTTTTTCCAAGAAAGAGAAATAAATTTTAACTCGAAAATATTCAACAGTGATAGAAATATAAAAGTGATACAGGCTGGACAGACCCGCCTGTATTAATTGCTTTAACTTTTTGCTTATTTGTTTTTCCTTATGAGAACTGGTAAAATTTCGGATTATCCTGTGTTTTGGAGGATTCATGAACTCTTTTTTTCTTCTTTTTTTTTACTGTAATCTTTATCTTTTATGCCCCCTGGTGTCTTTTTCAGTTTTACAAAGAACTGACTCGCTATTGCAATAGCAGCAGCATCCCCTGTCTTGTTTTCTTGGGGAATAGTGACCCGTTAGTGCCAAATAATAAGCTTAGAGGCAGAATGGTCGATCTGTTTGTGACTGTTGACTCCAAAACTGAAGTTCATGGGTATTACCGAGTCTGCATTGTGTGTCGCTGCAGAAATGACATCAGGGAAATACTCGCTCATACAAAGAAGTGTCAGTGGTTTGAGGACCGCGGCTCTGCGAGTTCGGCTAGAGCGGGGTGTTGCCATGGGTACGGTTTTGTGGGTCACCCCTCCTTCCCCCCAGGTCCTCAGATGGTACCGGGAGAGGATTAAGTCACTCTGGTCCTTAAATAATGAGCGGGAAGCCTGTGGGCAGGACGCATATACCAGCAGAGACTCACCGACGTTTTAATATCCAACTTTATCAGCTTGTTTCTTACAAGCTGATGGCTCTGTGCGTGAGTTCCCATGTCGTGGGGATGCTTAGGCAGGCTCTGAGGAGCGCTCCGCACCACGGCTCGGCCCTGGGAACTGTGGAACCTCACCCTCGTAGGATATTGAGAGATCTGTTTTAACAAGTTGCCTAATTTGTCTGTGGGGAGGCTTTGAAGGTTGCGAGTAGCGCGGTGGTGTGGGGAAAGGCATCGCTTTCGCCCTTGCTCGCCGCTCCGTACCAGTCGGCTGTGGGCATCGCAGGGAGTGGAGACCAGGAGGTGAATAATCACACGAGAGGCTCCCACCGGCTGTTGAAACCAACTTGGGCTCAGGCTGGTATGTGTGTGCCGAGCCTCCCAGCGCTGGTGAGCGCCACTCGAAGGTGGCCGTGCGGCTTCTGAAGTGCCCGGGTTCGGAGCGCTCGTTCGTTCCCCTCCCAGGGACTCTTGGCAGTTAAGCCTAGTTTTCAATCCCAAAGCATTGCTTCGAGTGTTTATTCTGTCTTGATATTAAACCCCCCTCCCACCTCTGACAAGGCGACCTGATCAACAGAAGTACAATTAGAACAGAAATAGCTTTTTCTGAAGGGGAGAAGGCTGTGTGGAGGCTGGGGCAGGGCTTGATTTCCAGTCTGGAGCTCGGATTATGGAGCCTGGTAAATACTCGGTTTAAACAAATGGGTTACGTTTTCTTTCTGGTGTTTGTAGAAGGGCTGAGACAGCCTTAATTTTAGCGAATGGAGCTATAATTATATTTGAGGTCCCAACCCCTGTAGTATTTCAGTGGTTACCTCTCATCCCTAGAAATAAATGAATCTGAGCCATTAAATCTTGCAGAGTTCAGGCCTGGTTCAGGCCTATCGCTGTCATCACTGTTCTTGCTCTTATGGACTATTCTTAAGCTTTACCTCCTGTTTACTAACCTCTCTTTCGATATCCTCAGTTGATAATGTGGTATTTAAGCTCCGTTTGTCTCTACGTACGGAGCAGTGATGTGCAGACTTGCAAACTCTGGTATATACTGAGCTCATGACTAAGGGAAACCACTGGTCGGACAGGGTTTAAGTCTGTCAGGGGGAATTCAACCTACTTGCAATTAAAATGAAAGTAATGGTTACTTAAAAGTCAAATAACGTGTAACTATACCTTGGTTTGGTCCAAAAAAATGCCAAATCATTTATTTTGCTAGCCCAGACGCAGATTGGGAGATAAAATCCCAGTCTCCTCCTCTGAGAACGAAGCGTTCGGGGCGTGTTACTCATGGTGTCGTTGCCGGTCTGATGGTAGACAGCAAAGTTGTATTTTGTGTAGGTGCTCGTGGAGTTTCAAAGCAAACCTGAAGAAGGGAATATTGCTCCAAAAAGCAGCTCGTTATTTCCTGTAGCTTTGTGTTTACACTTCCTGTCCCAGCTAAAATAGATGCATCTTTCAGTCAAATGTCTCCGTGTACGGCTTCCTCATGACTAACCAGGGCAATCAGACTGATTTTCTTAGTGCCTTTCTCTATTTCCTTGAAGGCAAATTAAATGACACTCAGCTGTAGATCAGAGGGGCCTGTGATTACAGCAGTGTGGTGGAACTGCTTCAGCCTGAGCCGTCATTACTGCTCTCACCTGCTACAGGAGTTCATCTTCCAGAAGAAAGGTGGATGTGCTCCAGACCAGGTCCTTGGGGACGTGGTGTAAAAGCCAGGTGGGACCCAGCACAGCCCCTCTGAATAAAGGGCACAGGTAGGCTCTTGCGGTGAACTTCTCCAGCTTCCGACCACTCGGAAGCCAGTTCCATGACTTATTCTTTTGCGCATGTGAAAGAATTTCTTGTGGGAAGAAAAGGTCAGCGAAATCGGTTGCTGGGGAGTTTATGCAGATTTTAACTTTTTGACAACAAGCATGAGATACTTCTGGCTCACAGCAGCACCCTGTGTTCCCCTTGGGGTGGCTTCTTCCTGGAGTTCTCGGAATTTAAATGCTTGCGGTTATTAAATATTAAAATGATTTAAAAATATTGAGAGTTCTAACCCAATCTATTATGGACAGACATTAGTGGGCTGCTTGAGTCGTATTTAAGCACTAGCAGTCTTCAAAGATATATTGGGATAGCAGTAAGAGTTTGGCAGGGTGCGGATATCTGTTCTCAAGCAAGATGAGTCTTGGAATCGTCTGGATAAGTTGTTGGAGTGTGTGTGCTGTCATGCAAGCATTTAGGAGCAGAATGTTTGCAGTCGTTCCTCTAGAAAACAGAGATTTTATGTTAGTGGGAGGAATAAGTCTGCTACCTAGATGAAAAATGGATGTGTATGTAAATGATGATGCATTCAAGCTCCACAATACGCATTGTTCTCCTGAAATATCTGCTGGGTGGTGGGAGGATGGTGGGTTGTTTATTCTGTTACTTTCCATGCATCCTCCCCTAGAAGTGAGGAGAGAAGGGTCTGATTTCTTCCCCACCTCCTCGCTGTTAGAAAAGGCTGTTTCTTATTGTTTAAGGGCCTGGCCTCTGATGAATTTTCAGCTGAGAGGGAGGCAGCTGCTGAATGAGTATCTTGTTGGTCCTTGAGAGAACTATCTTGGAGATAAAGCTAGCAACATCCCTGTGATTTGAACAGAACTGGAAAAAACCTAACCCTGGTGGTAGCTGCATTATTCACGCAGGTTTGTGTAATGCAAGAGGCTCCGCATCGGCTTTCCTTTGCCAAGATTGGATTTCCAGTCTCACGGAGCCCTAACTTTGTTTGTGAAGAGACTTCAGGGTAGACAAATACAGGTCCAGAGTCATTGCGCCCTGCCCAAAATGATTGTGTTGGCCTGGTGGAAGACTTGATATGTGGGTGGAAATAAGGTTAAGTATTAGGTATATCCCTGCATGCCGGATGACGTGACACACGGGGTGTAGCTGGAGATTAAACTGGGATGAGCAGTTCACTCCTGCTGCATTCTGGCTATCAAGCTACTCATGTGTAGCTGCAGGAAGCTCCTAGAAGTATGCAGTTAATCACATCTATTAGCATGATTAAAATCCTGATTAGCCTGTGTCGTTCACTCCCATTCTCCACCTACACTTCACCCCTTTTATCCGGAGTATTTGCAAGCGTGAGCGTGAGACGGACTGAGACCAACGAGGGCTCCAGCCCAAGGGATGGTCACTGGGCTTTTGAACGTATCAAATAATTCTGAGCTCTATCACAGGCAGCTTCTTCCATAAGCCCTACAGCTGCTGCCTGAACATAAAACCTTAAAAATCAGCCCCGCACAGATAGAGGATCTGCAGCAACATCGTCAGGAATCCAGTTGAACACGAAGTAGGCTCGTCTTGCTTGTCAGTCGAGTGCTCTTAGCTTGCTCATGTTTCATATCTTGTGCCTACTAACATTTTAATTTTAACGCCTCTGTGCACAGTTGATGATCTCTTGGTGTCGGCTGGTGCGTTGGGTCAGTGCTGTCTGTGCCTCTGGCAGCCAGGGCTAAACGGGGCTGGAGAGTGAGCAATGTGGATGTCATTCTTTGGAAGGATGGACAGTTTGGGAACTGCTTGCTGATACATTGGTTGGGTTTCAGCAAGGAGTGAAGAAAGCCAAAAAGGAGGTGATTCTGTAAGTTCCTTCGTGCAAAAAACTTATAATGGGCTGCAAAAAAAAAAAGAAATGTGGCCAGCAGGGTGAGGGAAGCGATTCTCTTCCTCTACTCCTCTCTCGTGAGACCCCACCTGAAGTCTTGAGTCCAGTTCCAGAGTTCTCAGCAAGGGAAGGAGACAGTTCAGAAGAGGCCATGGAGATGATGCAAGGGCTGGAGCACCTCTGCTCTGAGGCCAGGCTGAGAGAGTTGGGGTTGTTCAGCCTGGAGAAGAGAAGGCTCCAGGGAGATCTCAGAGCAGCTTCCAGGACTGAAAGGGGCTCCAGGAAAGCTGGGGAGCGGCTCTGGATCAGGGAGGGCAGGGGTAGGATGAGGAGAATGGTTTGAAGCTGAAAGAGGGGAGATTGAGGTGAGATCTGAGGAAGAAATGCTCTGCTGTGAGGGTGGGGAGGCCCCAGCCCAGGTTGCCCAGAGCAGTGGTGGGTGCCCCATCCCTGGAGGTGTTGTAGTCCAGCTTGGATGGGGCTTGGAGCCCCTGATCCAGCAGAAGGTGTCCCCGCCCATGGCAGGAGTTGGAACTGGGTGGGCTTTGAGGTCTGTTCGAACCCAAACAGTCTATGTTTCTATGATAAAACCCCTCCCTTTCTAAAACTTTGTTTGTTGGGGAGTTACTGTACATATTGAAGTGGGATCTTTCGGAAAAAGCTGGCTCCTCTCTGAGCATTAGGTCATGCACTCCCAACACATTCCCGCCGGGGAGTGAGTCATTGTTCCTTTTGTAGAATTGTATTAGAGCTACATCATCCCCAAAAGCTGTTTTTCAGCTGAATTTAGGGTGTTGACGCTTGCTTTAAACAGAGCACAACTATGGGAGCATGTGTCCGTTGGATTTCAAAGTATGTTTACGTACTCTTGAGTTTGGAATATGGGATTGATTTGAAGCTGTTGGTGAAAATCCACCGGTGCTGGGGATGCTTCTTTCTCGGAGTGCTGGGTTTCCTTCTCCCTGCCCGTAGGGCTTTTGAACCCTCTAACTGTGGATTGCAGCGTCTGTATAACTTCACTGATGTTTGTAATGCTGGAAGATCCTCTGTAAGGGGCAGAAAATCATGCAGCTCTATTTATTGAGCAGCCTGATCCAGTGGGAGGTGTCCCTGCCCATGGCAGGACGCTTGAAACTTGATGATCTTTGAGGTCCCTTCCAATCCAAACCGTTCTATGATTCTGTAATGCTGGGTCTTATTCTCCTCTCCTCATTTCTTGTGCTGACTGTGGTGCGTCTGACTCTGTGCTGTGGATGCTCTGGCAGTTTGTGCTTCTAGGAGCGCGATGCTGAGGGTTTGTTTCCGTATTCCAGCTCCCTTTTTTCTCTCCAGCAGAACTGGCTTGAGGCTCCAGCCGCCTTCCCCGTTGCGCTTCTTATCGTGCTGCTGTGCCGGCATCACCGCACGTGCTGTCAGCGACCAGGTGGGAGTTCTGGAACTGCTTTAGGAGCCGCGTTGGTTTTATTAAAGGGGAAGTAGGACTAATTAGTTGGAGAAGAGGGTGCTAAGCAGACGTTGAACTGGCTTTCTGCTGGGAAAACGCGATGCAGAAGCGCTGCCAGTGGCGTGGCTGAATTGGAGCAGCGCAAAGCATTAAGGTGGAAAATCCACCCCCAAACCATGCGTAACGTCGATTGGAACGGCTTAAGCTGCCAGGATGTTAATGGAAATCTAAAATTTGTGCTTTAGTGACAGTTTTCCTTTAATCCCCTGTGGAAAGTGCCGTGCGCTTCTAAGCTTCTAGCTGTTGGTAGGTTGACTTTGACTGGGTTTCGGGGATGTAAAGGCTAAAAGGCTGTTTGGAGGTTAGGGAAAGGTCCACCTGCTCTGGTGGGTGTTCCTGACAGTGACTGAAGGTGCTCAGAAAGTTCTTGGGTGCTCTGTACCTTGGAGCTTGGCTAACGCTTGAGTAGTGCTATGAAATTAATGCTGCCGGGTGTGAAGTGCTGTGAGGCACATGGAGGGGAACCCCCTGGCAAACAACAGCTTACAGGAAGCGTTTTTAGGTGGAAGGGTTAGCGCTACTCGTAGGAGTTGCGAGAGCTCAATTCCTGCGTTGCTGTCTGCACCAGGATCCCCCTTCTCTTGGACTGAAATGGTGTTAACAAGAAACATGTGAACTTGAGTTTGAAACTCACTCGTTGGTTGTTGCTGGCTGGGTTTTTCTCCTCTCATCCCTTTCCAGTCCTGCTCTTGGTTCTTTTTTGTGTATGTGGGTTTTTTTGGGTGGGTGGGGGCTCTGTGTGTGTGTATCCCATTTCTCTTTTGCAGCTTTACTAAGCGTAGTGCTCCTTTTAAAGACGTTTCTAGGCTTGGCTGCGCTGCTCTGGAGGAACCTCAGAGCAGATTTTCTGCTGTTCACAGATAACTGGTTAATAGTAGTGAAAGTAACTGGAAACCTCACAACTGTGGAAGAGCAAAGACAAAAAAAATCCACATCCAGCTCCAGCAGAGGCTTCGAATTAGGCCCTGCAGACATGAGAGGCAGAGGATGAGACAAAGAGCTGAGTCACCGGCTCTTCCTTCCTTTTGATTTTTGCGGTAGGAGTGAATCGCTTTTCTTTTTGGTCACGAATCAAAGCAATTAGGAAAAGGGTTCTAGATGTCAAGAGGTGGATGACTCGGACTTCTTGCTTAGCAGGAGCGTTTTTTATTTAAATGTTCTCAAAGTGGTTTAAATATGCCCTGGTAGTTTAAATGTATTTGTTAGGAATCCATTAACGGGTCATAACTAAAGTTATGGATGCACAGCCTCAGAAGTATTCCTTTTTATCGTAACTTCATATATCCTAATGTTTCCTTTTATCTCTGAGAAGGCAGAGAGAAACCTCTGGAAAGAGGTGTGGGTTGTAAAAGGAAACCTTTAAGATGATCTTGAGATCCTGCAGGGAGTGTTTGCTCGGGGCTGGATGTTTGTAGAAGCAGGAATCTGGCTTTAAATGCTTTGGGATCCGGTGCTGTAACCGTGCTCATCACCCAGTGCGTGCATCGGCTGGTACCACCGTGCTGGGAACGCTGGAGGATGTTGTGGGTGGCTCCAGCTGTGTTTTATTTTCCAAATTTCCATTTACACATGGAGCTACAACGTATGGAATCTTCCTTTTGTTCAAGCTACCTCCATGAGTAAAGCAGAGATGTTTTTTCTCGGACTGCATTTTAACCTATTTAAGCGCTTACGACAGGAGAGTTAAAGGCTATATCCCTCTCATTATGAGGACTGGATTTCTTTTTAACTGGTCTTTTAAGTAAAATGTACTTTATTTTTGCATTGGGATTTGGCCAGAGCATGTAGGGCAATAGGATCAAGTGTCACATTGGGGATTACATATTTGTCCTGGAGTGACCCTCTTAGTGGCTTGCATTGGTGTAATTGGTGAATGACTGGATTTATAGGGATGTATATCTGCTTTAGTGCTGATTTGATGTAACTCTAGCTTATTTGCTTTTAGCCTGAACTATTTTTGGCTTGAGGATTCACTTTTAAGGAGACATCCATGATTTGCCTTAAACGGGCATTTTTAGGCTTGTTATTTCCCCTTAAAATACTGTGGGTTTTCCTAGGAATAATAGTTCTGAGGGAATCATAGGATAGTTTGGGTTGGAAGGGACCTTAAAGATCCTTAAAGCTTCCCTGGGCAACCTGTTCCAGTTCCTCCCCACCCTCATGGTGAAGAAATCCCTCCTCCTGTCCAGTCTAACTCTGCCCCTCTCCAGTTTGTCCCCATTGCCCCTCGTCCCATCCCCACAAGCCTTCGGGAACAGCCCCTCCCCAGCTTTCCTGGAGCCCCTTCAGGTTCTGGAAGTTCTCTAGAAGGTCTCCTGGGAACCTTCTCTTCTCCAGGCTGAACAAGCCCAACTCTCTCAGCCTGTCCTCGGACGGGAGGTTCTCCAGCCCTCACATCATCCTTGGAGCCTCCTCTGGCCCCGTTCCAACAGCTCCATCTCCTTATGTTGAAGATTCCAGAACTGGACAATCTTAATGTCGAAGAGTTTTGTGTAGGGTTGTCTGGTTGCTGAAAGCCAGCTTTGGCCAATAAGCTGTATATTTACTCAAGGCCAGTGGATGTTAATGGTGTTTCAAACAATTGGTCAACTGTTCTTTTGTTGCCATTGTCTTGCTCTTAAAATGATGAGAACATCTTAACTCATCATACTTTACATTATTTTGATATTTTATGTCCCTTTGCTGGCAGCTTCTCTGAGATTTCCCTCTCCTAGAATGAATAAATGAAAAAATACGAATTTGAAAGAGGGGAATGTAAAGGAACTCTTTGCAATTCCAGGCTTGGTTTCCTTCAGCTTAGATTTTTAACTTGCTGAATCCCCAGTAATTGCTGGTGTGGTGAAAGCCTCGCCCTGTGGGCACGTCCTGGGCTCTGAACACGACTCCTCTCCATCCAATCTTGGTTGTTGCTGGGGATGATCCTTTGGCTAGGATTTCCCTTTTTGGGCTAGGATTTCCCGTTTTGGGGTAGTCTGTGGTTCCCAGCGCTCCTCTGCGGGTGGAATCTCCTAGAGGCACGCTCAGGTAGTGATGGGTTAATAAAGCGGCGTGATACGTGGGATTAGAAACACTGAATTTGTCAGCTCGCAGCAGATACCCACCTTGTACGTTAAATCTTACACGTTTGACAAAGGCCTTCGGTTCTAAAGCATCGATTTGTGTGGGTTTTGTAATTACCAGGAGCTGTGTTTGTGCTGTGTGTTTTATGCTCCTCTGCCCTCCTCTTGCTACGCTCCTTTCTCCGCTTCCCTCCTTCCCATCCACATCGGCTGAACTCCCAGCTGATCTTTGCTGCTGTTTTCCTCTGTTATTTGTGTTCCTTGCCCACCAAATCCTGTTTGCATCCATCTGAACGGATTGAATACGGGGTGGTTTTCTTCTTTGCTTCCAAGAGCCTCTTAAAAAGGCTGTTGATGGGGTCTATTGGAGCACGTAATTTAATACAGTTCTCCTAAAAATCCTAAATCTGGCTGGCATCGGCTGATGCTCGGCCTCATTTAAACACACTGCGGGCTCCTTAATGTTGTTTTCTCTGGGGGATTGACTTCCTGTGATAAAGTGTGATTCCCTTTTAAAGCAGAGATCCGTGGTTATATAATGAGAGTAGGAAATAGTCCAATAGTGACACCGGGAGAACGGAAAAGTTATTTTGGTAACTGACTGTTAGCCCAGAGAGTAGAAAACATGCTCAGGAGTGTGTTAGTGACTTGAATTCTCTTTGGAAAGTGAGAAGAATAGACGTGAGGAATTAAGTAAGGGAGTGACAAGGTCAGCGCTGCGGAAGGGAGGTTACAGTAAGGACAGTGTCTTACAGTGCACATCCAGGGTTCCTCCTGGAAGGCTTAACTCTCTCCAAACTACGTTTACTTTCCTCAATCAGCTGCTGTGTTAAGAACGTGTCTCCAGGTTTGAACCTCTCAAACAAAGATGATGCGAGGGCTGGAGAACCTCCTGTACGAGGACAGGCTGAGAGAGTTGGGCTTGTTCAGCCTGGAGAAGAGAAGGCTCCGAGGAGACCTTCTAGTACCTGAAGTGGCTCCAAGAAAGCTGGGGAGGGGCTGTTCCCAAAGGCTTGTGGGGCTGGGACGAGGGGCAATGGGGACAAACTGGAGAGGGGCAGAGTTAGACTGGACAGGAGGAGGAATTTCTTCCCCATGAGGGTGGGGAGGAGCTGGAACAGGTTGCCCAGAGAAGCTGTGGCTGCCCCATCCCTGGAGGTGTTGAAGGCCACGTTGGATGGACCTTGGAGCCCCTGATCCAGTGGGAGGTGTCCCTGCCTGTGGCAGGAGGTGGAACTGGATGATCTTCAAGGTCCCTTCCAACCCAAACTGTTCAATGATTCTATGATTCTCCTGGTGCTTTTGCCTTTTTGACTCATAGACATGGATGTCAGCTGTTCTTTAATCTGTGTGTGTGCTTGGGTCGGGTTTTCTCCCCCAGGTAGTGTCCGAGCAGTGAATTCTTTCTTCTGCCTGTGTTCTCTGTTCCCCTTTTCCTGGCAGTCTCGCAGAGAATCACCCAGGAGTCCAAACTTTGCTGTGGTGTTGGTAGGGCAAGGGGATGGTGCCCTGGGGCAAGGGGACGGTGCCCTGGGGCGGCAGGATCGGTCCTGGGGCAGGGGGATCTTTAGGAGGCAGGAATACAACTCGAAGGGAAGGAGGCTGGATCCCATCAGGGGCCACAAAATTGGCTGAGCCTTCCCAGTCCACTCGCAGACAGAGGAGTTCACGCTGAGTGCTGTGTACGTGCCACGCTCCGTGCCGTGACCCCCGGCTCTTTCAGGGGTCAGGATGGGTTTAAACTGCAATATTCGTGGGGTTTTTTGTTCGTGGCTTTCTTTTAAAGATCTTTAAGATGGATAAATCCCACATAGTCATATTTTATTGTGCAGGGAGATAATTTTTTATCTTCCTGCTCATGGTTTTGCTTTGTTTTCACTCAGGCTGTTCTCCTGGTTTGTATCAGTTCGTGTCTGTCCTTGCCGCAGAGGAGGAATGCGGGCGGGGGGGGAGTGAAGGAGACTGCGATTAATTTAGCTCCTGGTTCTGTGTGTTCTGCTCCTGCTTCCTCAGTAACCTCTGCCGCAGCGCTGATCTTCGAAATGTGGCTGACACGTCGCCAGCAAGAAACCAATGGGGGGATTTGCTTCTCTTGGGCCGTGATTCCAGTCAGATGCACACGTGAAAACACGATGTTGTATTGTAGGTAACATATTTGTAGCCCATGGGGTACAGCCTGAGGTCAGTGTGCCTGGATTTTTGGCTGAGCTCAGGTGTGCTGTAAACTCCAGGACATGGGGCGCTCTGAAACAGCTGTATGTTCTTCCCACCGCTTCATTTTTTCTTGCCTGGCAGTGAAAAGGGACATCCTGATTTCTGGAAGTGCCATAAGTCCACGTGTGGAGCCCAGGCTGAGAATTACAGTCTTTAAAGGCTGAACGTGCTGACCAGCCTTTCTGGAATCATTAACTGAGCCCATTGCTATGTCTCGATCCTATAATCCTTCTCTTTTATATAGAATAATTTGGGTTGGAAGGAACCTTAAAGATCATGCAATTCCGACCCCTCTGCCAAGGGCAGGGACACCTCCCACTGCATCAGGGGCTCCAAGCCCCATCCAGCCTGGCCTTGAACCCCTCCAGGGATGGGGCAGCCACAGCTTCTCCGGGCAACCCGTTTCAGGGCCTCCCCACTCTCCTTGTGAAGAATTTCTTCCTAATGTCTCATCTAAATCTTTCCCCTTCCAGTTTAAAGCCGTTCCTCCTCATCCTGTCACTGCAGGCCCTTGGAGAAAGCCCCTCCCCAGCTTTCCTGTAGCCTCTTCACGTACTGGAAGGTCTCTCTAAGGTCTCCTGAGAGACTTCTCTTCTCCAGGATGAACATCCCAACTCTCTCAGCCTGTCCTCGGACGGGAGGTTCTCCAGCCCTCGCATCATCTTGGAGCCTCCTCTGGCCCCGTTCCAACAGCTCCATCTCCTCCTGCTGAGGATTCCAGAGCTGGCCCCAGCCCTCCAGCTGAGGTCTCCTAAGAGAGGAGCAGAGGGGACAATCCCCTCCCTCCCTGCTGCCCACGCTGCTCTGGATGCAGCCCAGGCCACGGGGGGTTTCTGGGCTGTGAACACATGTTGTGTCTCATATCGAGCTTCTCCCCCCCAGCCCCCAGGTCCTTCTCCTCAGGGCTGCTCTCATCCCATCACCTCCCAGCCTGGATTGAACCCGGGGGTTGCCCCGACCCAGGGGTAGGACCTTCCCTTGGCCTGGTTGAACCTCATGAGATCAGCTTCTGTGAAAGAAATTGTGTGCTGAGTGGGAAGAACACAGGTTGTCTGAGAGAAATGGCCTTGGCATCGTTAATTGCCTAAATTAAAGCAGTTCCCTGCCCTGTGCTCACAGGACGTGCCCCTTGAGCCCTGCAGAACTCCACTTGGGATGGTGGAGCTTGCCAGGACCAGATTCCCCGTGTTTTCCTGGGGTCCCCCAGACCAGATCCTCTCCCATAGACCAAGGCAGCGTGTAGGAACACCCGCCTTTCCCCGGCTGCTTTCCACAGGGGCCCTCAACTGCTTTTAATCTGTGATTTGCCTGTAAAAACACTAGAAATACCAGAGTCTGATCAAAATTCAACTTTCTTCCTTCGATCTGGGCTCTGTTTATTTTCTCTACTATGTCATTTATCTGTAGCTGTAGTTTTCAGCCACCAAATATGCTGAGTGCGCCCGTTACGTTTCCCAGATGAAATTCCCTGGCAAGCTTCACCTCTAATATCATTTTGAGGTGCTGATGTAATCAAATGGTTGAGCGTGAGCTGAACAGGAAATTACATAGCGCAAAACTTGCTCCTGAAATCTGTATGGAATTAAGATGCGTTTGTTCTTTTTACGTATTTTTACGGGAGGCATTTGTGGGTATTTGGTAATTTCACTTTTTGCTCATTTTCTTAATTAGAGCTGTCAATGTATTGAATGCCTGAGGGGAGCAGGGGGGAACCAGACCGGTTACGTATCCTTAACGCCTCATCAAAGTATCAGTGGGAGTTATTTTTTCAGCTGTAATAATTAAATATTGTGCTGAACTGAGTATGGTTGGACTTGGTGATCTCAGAAGTCTTTTCCAACCTAGTGATTCGATGATTCTGTGATTCTGTAAACTGATTTTGTGCACGTGGAGGGGGTAACACAACGAGAGCAGTGAATGCGAGCTGGGATGCGTTAGAGCATCCTGGTTGCATGACTGTAACCCCTGCGTTATTCTAAACTTAAAAGAAGCTTCACAATTTATAAATGGAGGAGTAAAATGTAAACGAGGGTTGATAAACAATCCTCTGGAAGACAAGGAGAGCAGAGGCAGGCTCTGCTGTTGAATACTTGTTTGGGTTGAAAGGGACCTTAAAGATCATCCAGTTCCACCCTCTGTGACAGGCAGGGACACCTCCCACTGGATCAGGGGCTCCAAGCTCCATCCAACGTGGCCTTCAACACCTCCAGGGATGGAGCAGCCACAGCTTCTCTGGGCAACCTGTTCCAGCTCCTCCCCACCCTCATGGTGAAGAAATTCCTCCTTGTGTCTAGAAAGGAGAAGGCTCATCTCTGGATTTGTGCAGTGGCACCTGTTGCGGTTTGTCCTTTGCCCCTCGTCTCCTTTTCCGTGCTCAGGTGAGGGTTAGGTGGGGCTTGTCTCCCCCTGGACTGGAACCTTAAGTGTGGATCAGCAGCTTTTGCTCTGCAGCTGGAATATGTGAGTCTGTGACGTTTAGATCCATCACACGGCGTCCCCAGGGCCTCCTCGCCTGCCCCGCGGCCGCAGAGAACGCCTTTCCCTCGTAGCCTGTAAACAGGCAAGGGCCGCGGTGCCGGGAAATCAGCTCGAAAGTTTCTATCTCCGACTAAATAACGATTATCTTTGGGTCCTGCTGTTACCTTTGGCCTCTCGGCACAGTTTATCGCGCGTGTAGCCCGCGGGTCACGCTAATGCCTCCCGTGTCCCTGCTTATCTCTCCTGGGAGTTTTGCTGTGCATGTTGTCAAGTACGGCAGCCGCGAGGTCTGGGTGAGACGCTTTGTGTTACGCTTTGCAGGAGCAGAAAGCCAAGAGAGAGGGGGGTGCATACATTTTAATCTACTAATTGGGGACGTAGAGTGTGTTTTATGGAATTGACTCATATCTTTTGAGTTTTTTTAGTCTGAAAATTGCCTGTGAATTGTTTTCTCTAAGCTCATTTTTACTAAATGACTCTTTTTAGTTTATTATTTCCTTTCACTATGTATTTTAACAAAGGAAAGTTCAGCGTGTTCAAGATGTTCGCTCTGCTGAAAGGCAGTTTCTTCCTTTCACATTCCTTTTGTGCAAGCTCTGGGTTAATAAAGTGACTCATTCATTCCCTCCATCTCACTAAAGCTTGAAAAGCTGCCGAGGCCCAGGAACTGCGGGCAGCAGAGGTTGGGATGAAAGAAGGAACAAACCAACCACCGGGTGAAACTTTATGAAGCGTCTTTGTTGCCTTCTGGAAAGTGAGTTGGACGCTGACAGTTGGTTCCTCGCTAGAGAGCTGTGGAGTTATTGTATATTTGAACCCAAACCATTCTATGTTTCTACGATCCCACCTCTTCAGAGCTGAACCTGAGGACCCCAAGAACAGGTTTTTTGGTTTAATTGCTAAAAAGCATAATTTGGCCACTACTTTCTTTGTTTTTCCTTGCTCCCTTTTCTGCAAAGTGCTGCAGCGACCTTCTCCTTCCATCGTGGCCTCCTCTTCAGCACGAGGCTGGCTGTGGGCAGTTGGGAATGTTTTCTCCTTGCTTTTGGAGTTAATGCAAAGCGTAACTCAAGTGATAACGTACAATCTGAAAGGATTTCTTCTTTCAAACACCCAGGGAAGAAAACCCGAACAAAAAGCCCCTCCCAAACCCCTCTACCTGTTAGGACTCATTCTCTTCGGCTTCTAATAATTTGGCTAACAAATGTGAAAATATCTTTAGCATAAATCCAAAGAGGGAGAAACGTAGGAGAGAGAAAGGAGGGGGGGCTACTGGCAAACCTTTCCGTAAAACCTCTGTACTAATGAGTCAAAAAGTGAAGCGGACTTGCTGAAGTAGAGCAGCGGGTAACAAAAAGCTTGTTGATAAAATTTGCTGTTGGGGATGAGCTCATCGTGGTGCCCGGCCGGTCACTGTGCAACCCTCTAACTATGTGCTGAAACGAGAGTATGTGGCAGCGGCGCGAGCTCTTCGCTCCGAGGGAGCCAGGCACGTGTTCGGCCGCAGCCGCGATGGCTGAGTGTGTGTTCGCAGTCACGGGGTCCAGCGGGTCGAGATGCGTCTGCAGAGCTCTTTATTTCAGTTAGAGGTGAGAACTAAGAATCATAGAACAGTTTGGGTTGGAGGGGAGAGGAGCAACGGAGCTGGGGAGGGGGCTGGAGAACAAGGGTCAGGAGGAGCGGCTGAGAGAGCTGGGGGGGTTCAGCCTGGAGAAGAGGAGGCTGAGGGGAGACCTCATTGCTCTCTGCAACTCCCTGAGAGGAGGTTGTGGAGAGGAGGGAGCTGGGCTCTTCTCCCAAGGGACAGGGGACAGGCCGAGAGGGAATGGCCTCAAGCTTCACCAGGCTGGACATCAGGAAGAACTTCTTCATGGAAAGGGTGATTGGTCCCTGTCGGAGGCTGCCCAGGGAGGGGGTTGAGTCCCCTTCCCTGGAGGGGTTTAAGGGATGGGTGGCCGAGGTGCTGAGGGACACGGGTCAGTGACTGATGGGAACGGTTGGGCTTGATGATCTGGTGGGTCTCTTCCAACCTGGTGATTCTATGAAGATCATCCAGTTCCAACCCCTGTCCAGTCTAACTCTGCCCCTCTCCAGTTTGTCCCCATTGCCCCTCGTCCCATCCCCACAAGCCTTTGGGAACAGCCCCTCCCCAGCTTTCCTGGAGCCCCTTCAGGTTCCGGAAGGACTTCACGCTGTGCTAATCAAGAACTCTTTCCCGTGAGCTGGATGTATGTAACTTTCTTGCAGTCAGGTTGGGTTTAAGAATCTCAGTGAAGGATTTAAATTTAAAATGATAGCGCAGCGATCCCTGGGTCTGCAGTTGTAAGTTATTTATTTTTAAGCTTAGCAAGTGAATCAATTTTCCAACCCAACCTGTTCTGTGATTCACTCTCTCTGTATTAAATTCACTCAGCTGGATTTTGCAGTGAGTTTGTCTTGCAGAGTAAGAAGTGAAGGCTTCTCTTAACTGGGTGTGAGCATTTAGCCAACTTTAGATGAGCTTTGTCAGTCAGAGGCTTACGTAGCAAAACTGTTCAGTGACTCTGGTGGCTGCTGTGCAGCCGTATTCGGAGCAAACCTTCATGTGTCCATGAAGGAGCAGAGGGGACAATCCCCTCCCTCCCTGCTGCCCACGCGGCTCTGGATGCAGCCCAGGACACGGGGGGTTTCATGTTGAGCTCATGTGGAGCTTCTCTCCCCCTGCCACCAAGTCCTTCTCCTCAAGGTTTCTCTCTATCCCATCCTCCCCCGGCCTGGATTGAACCCGGGGGTTGCCCCGACCCAGGGGTAGGACCTTGTCCTTGGCCTGGTTGAACCTCATGAGATTCTCCCAGCCCCGCTTCTCCTTCTGGGCTGGGAGAACTGGAGAGGAGCAGAGTTAGACTGGACAGGAGGAGGAATTTCTTCCCCATGAGGGTGGGGAGGAGCTGGAACAGGTTGCCCGCGGAAGCTGTGGCTGCTCCATCCCTGGAGGTGTTGAAGGCCACGTTGGATGGAGCTTGGAGCCCCTGATGCAGTGGGAGGTGTCCCTGCCCATGGCAAGAGGTTGGACCTGGACTGGCTTTAAGGTCCCTCCTGACCCAAACTAGTCTATGACTCTATGGTTTGTTGCCTTTGGATGCACGGGGAGCCCCACGCTGGTTCCAGTTTCAAGTATTGGTGAGCCTGAAAGTTCGAGCTCTGCTCAAGCTCAAACAGGACTGTTTTATTTCTGTTAATACATGAAATGCTGAGAATTGTAAAAATATCAGAATTACATACGAGGTGATGCATTACACTTGTTTTAAGAATTATGGAAGAATTAATTAGTGATTTTAGAGTCTCAACAGCTTCCAAATCCGAAGGCAGCAGGAGTGACTAACATTTCACCTGCTTTTGGTGACTTAGCAACCCCTGAGCTCTGGTGGCTCAGGAGCAGAGCTGTTTGGTGGTGGCAGGCAGCGTGTTTCTGCGTATTCCCACCTCCTCACTCCGTGGCAGTCGCGGGGAGGGTGATATTTGGGAGCAGAATCTGTAGGTGCAGGGTTGCTGTTCACTTATCAGCCAACGAAGCACTGAAACGGCTTGAAATAGGGATTAAAAACAACTCCAAATGCAACACAACCCATTCTCGAGTGACTCCTACACGAATTCCAGCAGGAGCCAGGCCGTGTGCACTGTCTGCCTCGGTGGAGCAGGGCGAGTGGACCCGTCTCCGTTCCTGACCGGCCACTGCGGCCACCTGGCTTGGGTCTGAGCAGGTTTCGTGGCCGGGAGCAGAACTGCGCTGTGATGTGGTTCATCTCGGACGCAAACGAAACTGTGGGTGGATGTAGGAACAGCCACGTGTTTTCCTTAATGAGTCTGAGCTGAAAAGTTTAAGTCTGGATTGAAAGCAGGATGATATAATAATCTTTTTAATTGGTCTCTGTAGTGAGAACGCGTGTATTGAACTGGTGAGTCTTTCTGCTGTGTTCGGTGAGGTGAGCTGGCTGCTCTCCAGCCATCTCGGTGCAGGAATCATAGAAGAGTTTGGGTTGAAGTGACCTCAAAGATCATACAGTTCCAACCCCTGCCATGGGCAGGGACACCTCCCACTGGATCAGGGGCTCCAAGCCCCATCCAACCTGGCCTTGAACCCCTCCAGGGATGGGGCGGCCACCACTGCTCTGGGCAACCTGGGCCAGGGTCTCACCATCCTCATCGTGAAGAATTTCTTCCTGATGTCCAATCTAAATCTTCCTCCTTTTCCAATTTCGTGCTCCCCACCCTCACAGCAAAACATTTCTCCCAAAGATCTCATCTCCATCTCCCCTCTTTCAGCTTCAAACCATTCCCCTTCTCCTATCCCTGCCTCCTTGATCCAGAGCCCCTCCTCAGCTTTCCTGGAAGCAGCACTGGAAGCTGCTCTAAGGTCTCAGAGCCTTCTCTTCTCCAGGCTGAAGAATCTCAACTCTCTCACCTCATAGAAGTGATTTACTGTAATTGAACAGCATTTTGCAAAAATGAAGCAAAAGAAGTGCACGAGGCTCGTGTTCTCCACACTTTTGGCTGGTTGTGCTGTGGCCAGAGCTACTAATAGGTTAAAAAGCAATTAACCAGTCCTGTTTGAGGATGCATGGTGGTGTCATAGGGCTGGGTAGGGTGAATGTTGGTGAATGGTCACACACTGGGGTGCTCTGCAGCCATTTCTGCTGGGGGTTCTGCCTGGTGGGGTTTTCAGCCTGCTCTGCCAGGGCCTGAGAACCCTTTCCATGAAGAAATTTTTCCTAATGTCCAACCTAAACATCCCCTGATAGAGCTTGAGGCCATTCCCACTCGTCCTGTCCCTTGGGAGAAGAGCCCAGCTCCCTCCTCTCCACAACCTCCTCTCAGGGAGTTGCAGAGAGCAATGAGGTCTCCCCTCAGCCTCCTCTTCTCCAGGCTAAACAACCCCAAGTCCCTCAGCGGCTCCTCATAAGACTTTGTTCCAGCCAGAGCACCTAGGTCTGCTCCTCCTGGGAAGAGACAAAACCTTCCTTTGTGGCCGAGCTCTCTTTTTCACATCACCTCAGAGTGTTAAGATGTATGGAAAACGCTAAAAGCTTGGGTGAGAAGGACCTCGTTATGCCTTGGAAATGTGATATGCAAGATAAATGGCAAATAGCTACGTGCTAATGATCTCAACCATATCTGGCTACACGGCTCTGACCTTTATCTCCCCTTCTTCCCTTTCGCCAGGTGTGGGTATCGCCTTCTGCTTACGCCTTACAGAACTAATCTACTCTTACTAGCTCTGATTTTAGCTGCAAGTCTTAAATGTTGGTGTTGGATCATAAACTGTGGGAGAGCCTTTGTGTTCTTTTGTTCCCCTTGCCCTTCTTCTGGAAGGTCTCTCTAAGGTCTCCTCAGAGCCTTCTCTTCTCCTGAACATCCCAACTCTCTCAGCCTGTCCTCGTACGGGAGGTTCTCCAGCCCTCACATCATCCTTGGAGCCTCCTCTGGCCCCGTTCCAACAGCTCCATCTCCTTCTCCTGCTGAGGATTCCAGAGGTGGCCCCAACCCTCCAGCTGAGGTCTCACAGGTTCTGTTGTGTTCGTAATCCAGTGTAGATGACATGGAGTTTTGTCTCTGATTGGTGTTGGAGACAAGGAATTCTGCTTCCGTTTCCCCTTGGCCAGGGGCTCCTGCACACCCAGGAGAGGCTGTTTCCCTGCCCTCCTCTGCTTTTAGGAAGGGCTTGTGTGTGGTTTGCCCTGGGGCTGCGTTTGTTCACCTGGGGCTGATGAGGAGCCCTGGGTGTTCCTAACCAGGCCTTAGCTGGCTCTGCCGGCACCGGTCCTGCTGTTCGGAGCCTTTCGAGCCGTTCTGCTCAGCTTGGTCTCTGGTTTCGGTAACGGAGACGCACGGCACTGGAGGCCAAGCTGTGCAGCTCGTGTGTGTGGCGGTAACGGATATCGGGGAGGGGAGATGGAATGTCCCGAAAGCGTCTTCTGTCTTCAGTAGCGGATTTCACACAAAGCAAACAGAAAAGGACATTGATTTCTAGCACCTCAGGAGCAGCGTTAGGGGGGTGCGGTGTTTATTCCTCCATTCCTCCACCCCTTGCTCCTATTCTGGAGCACGTCCCATGCGAGGACAGGCTGAGAGAGTTGGGATGTTCAGCCTGGAGAAGAGAAGGCTCCGAGGAGACCTTCTAGAGACCTTCCAGAACCTGAAGGGGCTCCAGGAAAGCTGGGGAGGGGCTGTTCCCCAAGGCTTGTGGTGATAGGACGAGGGGCAATGGGGACAAACTGGAGAGGGGCAGAGTTAGACTGGACAGGAGGAGGAATTTCTTCAGGATGAGAGTGATGAGACCCTGGAACAGGTTGCCCATAGAAGCTGTTGCTGCCCCATCCCTGGAGGTGTTGAAGGCCAGGTTGGATGGAGCTTGGAGCCCCTGATGCAGTGGGAGGTGTCCCTGCCCATGGCAGGGGTGGGACTGGATGATATTTAAGGTCCCTTCCAACCCAAACTGTTCTAGGATTCCATGATTTGATGATTTTAAGCGCCAGTAGGGACTTGCATGTGGTCACCCTGCTTTGAAGAATGAGGCTTCACGGGTGTAAACACAGCCCTTCCCCATCGATGCTGACACTGGACGTCCTAGTGAGGAAGCCGCCTTGGTGACTGCACAAAACACCATCAAATTAGCAGCCTGGACGGGATCTTTGAGTGATGAAAGCTGCTTTCTTTGTCCTCCTCAAGTGATGGGTGATGCTCATCCCCAGCTGAGGCAGAAGAGGCACTGGAGCACCTCCAGTCACCCTTGAACTCACGTGTGTTACTATTTCACAGCCCAAGGCTTGATGCAGGTCCTTGCGGCCCCTTTTTCTGATGGGCCTGCAGCTGAATCTATACTTTAGGAGCCTCCCTAACATCTCAGATCATTAAAGGTACCTGTCTCTGGTCTGCACCATCCAAAAAGTTGGCAGGATGCTGCGTTCGGCTGTCGGAGCGTGGGCTTGTGCTTTGACAGCTAAAGCCTGTGACAGGAGTCACGGCGGATCCCTATTGATTAGATGTAATGGTAGGAAGAATCCCTGAATTCTTAATGCCTTTTATTTTTAGATGTAATTTGGCTAGGCTGGAGGCTTCCTGTTCAACGAGTTGTTCCAAAAATAAATATTTCAGAAGGGGATTAAACTTGAATGTGAAAGACAGTTTTTCTTATGCATCAGCATCCATGGGAGGAACTGGACAGAGATTGTTGTTCTCCTTCCATTTGCATGCTCCGAAAACCAATTAGACCTGCTTTCCGCAGCACCGCTCCTCCGCACCAGAACCTGGACATGCTGTGGGAGTGCGACAGCAAGAGCTAATTTTAGCTCATTTAGAGTCATAGAACGGTTTGGGTTGGAAGGGACCTTAAAGATGACCCAGTTCCACCCCTGCCATGGGCAGGGACACCTCCCACTGGATCAGGGGCTCCAAGCTCCATCCAACGTGGCCTTCAACACCTCCAGGGATGGGGCAGCCACAGCTTCTCTGGGCAACCTGTTCCAGGGCCTCCCCACCCTCATGGGGAAGAAATTCCTCCTCCTGTCCAGTCTAACTCTGCCCCTCTCCAGTTTGTCCCCATTGCCCCTCGTCCCATCCCCACAAGCCTTTGGGAACAGCCCCTCCCCAGCTTTCCTGGAGCCCCTTCAGGTTCTGGAAGGTCACTCTAAGGTCTCCATGGAGCCTTCTCTTCTCCAGGCTGAACATCCCAACTCTCTCAGCCTGTCCTCGGACGGGAGGTTCTCCAGCCCTCGCATCATCCTTGGAGCCTCCTCTGGCCCCGTTCCAACAGCTCCATCTCCTTCTCCTGCTGAGGATTCCAGAGCTGGCCCCAACCCTCCAGCTGAGGTCTCCCCGAGAGGAGCAGAGGGGACAATCCCCTCCCTCCCTGCTGCCCACGCTGCTCTGGATGCAGCCCAGGACACGGGGGGTTTCATGTCGAGCTCACGTGGAGCTTCTCCCCCTGCAGCCCCCCGAGTCCTTCTCCTCAGGGCTGCTCTCCAGCCCATCACCCCCAGCCTGGATTCAAACTGGGGTTGCCCTGACCCAGGGGTAGGACCTTCCCTTGGCCTGGTTGAACCTCCTGGGGGTCTCCCAGCCCCACTGTCCAGGTCCCTCTGGATGACATCCCGTCCTTCCCCTGGGGCAACTGCCCCGCTCAGCTTGGTGCAGTTAGTCCTGCTAACTTAGCTCATTTAGTCGTGCTAGTGGCACCTCAACTGTGAGAAGAGATACTTTACTCACTTTTGTATTGAGCTTCTACTAAGAAGGAGTGGGCTTTGTTGTTTCTCCTCCTCTACTCCTCTGTCGTATGACCCCACCTTGGAGTCCTGGGTCTAATTCTAGAATCCCCTTACAGAAGTTGGAGATGGAACTGTTGGAACGAGTCCAGAGGAGACCACAGTGATGATCTGAGGGCTGGAGAATCTCTGCTATCAGGCCAGGCTGAGAGTTGGGATGTTCAGGAGAAGATAAGGCTTTGGGGAGACCTTAGAGCAGCTTCCAGTACTGAAAGGGGCTGCAGGAAAGCTGGGGAGGGGCTTTTTCCAAGGGCCTGGAGTGATAGGATGTGGGAGAATGGCTTCAAACTGGAAGGGGGAAGATTTAGATTAGACATTAGGAAGAAATCCTTTCACGATGAGAGTGGTGAGACAGCGGCCCAGGTTGCCCAGAGCAGGGGTGGCTGCCCCGTCCCTGGAGGGGTTCAAGGCCAGGCTGGATGGGGCTGGAGCCCCTGATCCAGTGGGAGGTGTCCCTGCCCATGGCAGGAGTGGAACTGGATGATCTTTAAGGTCCCTTCTGACCCAAACCATTCTGTGATTCTCACCAAGGTTGATTTCTGCCTTGGCTTTTGCTGTTTGTTTCTCTTTTTGCGGATCTGAATGTTTGTGCCTTAAAGTTTTACTACTATTTCAACCCATCTGGAATATCGAGAGCAATATTCAGAGATCACTTGTGTCACAGGCTTTCCTCTCGGTCTCCTGGGGGTGTCTGCAGCCTCTCGTTGTCTGTTCTCTCTGTGGGGCAGCGAGCTGCTCGCTCCCCGTGCCCCCCCGGCCCTTTGCTCGCTGGCCTGAGGTCGTTGGAGCTGCCCCGTTAAGGAGCGATTCCTGCGCTCTCTGGCCCTTCAGGAGCGTTCAGGAAGGTCCTTGGTTGGTCCTTGACACTGGTGATTCGGCAGCCTGAGTCACTCCTCCAACTTTCCAGAATCATCGCGTGTTGTTTCTTTATTCAAATCGCTTTTGACATGCGGAAATCCACCGAGCTGCAGAAACAGCTCCACTTGGGCAGCTGCTTATTTACTGTCTGATTGCATGAGCCCCGCTGGCTTTTACCTTTGTCACCCTGGATCCTTACAGAGACGCTTTCTTAGAGTCTGTCCGCTTTAATAAGAATTAAATGTGCCTATTTCCGAACCGTATCTGCTTGCTTTACAGTCAAGGACCTTTATTCTTCCGTGTGCCGCTCCAGTTGGGAAGTAGGATCTGCTACTACAAGTAGCAAGAGTTGCGTGACTCCTGCGACTGTCGCTCTTGCTGCTCATGAATGTTTCCTGAGCCCATTAGAGAGTTCAGTGGAACTCAGGCTTGTGTTTTGAAGACTCTTTAAATTATTAGAACAACTTCAGCACTTCCCTTCTCTCCCAGGAGATGCTCTGCCCTAAAACCTTGAATGAAATCTAAAAGGAGTCTCTTTCAAACCCTGTTGGATGTCCCCGAGCTGCCTCACGCCGCTGCGGGAACAGGGATTTGATGCTTAACAAAAATCCATTAAATATTTGGCAGTGGTGCCCACAGAGGGAGAAAATCCACCATATGTTCTAGAATAAATTCCTATTTTGGCATCCTGGTGAGTTCAGTTGTGACTGAGGAGCCCAGCCAGGAGCTCGGGGCTGTGAAGTGACTTTCCTTGGGTCAGGGTGTTGTTAACGTGCTGCTAGCATTATTTGCCTCGGAAAGGGCTGGGATGGAAGCCCAAGATGCCGTAGTCTCCAGGTTTTGTGGCCACCGTGTGTATATAGCTCAGGGTTCGCAAGCCTTTGTGTTTGACCCGTGATATCCAACAGCGAGATGCTGCTTCGTGTGGGGTGCTGGATCCACGCCGACCCGCTCAGCCCTCTCTCGAGGGATCCGTGTCCCCTGCACGGTTAGGAGTGGGAGATGTTTAAATGTTTATGCCAAGATTTGGAGATCATAGAATGGTTTGGGTTGGAAGGGACCTCAAAGATCATCCAGTTCCAACCCCTTGTCATGGTCAGGGACACCTCCCACAGGATCAGGGGCTCCAAGCTCCATCCAACGTGGCCTTCAACACCATCCTGCAATTCGAGACAGAAAGTGCTAAATCCCTGCAACTCGAGGCTGTCTGCTCACGGTAACGTTTTGAGGAGGATGTATGGGAATTGCTTCCCTGCCTCTGCCTGGAATCCCTTTTGGGCTCTGCCCCCGCTGCGCTGTGAGCGTGTGTCGTGGTCCGAGGAGAGCCAGCAGTTTGTTCCATCCTCAGGACTGTCACCAGAGACCAGCAGGGACAAGGAGTCACTGCTTAATCCGTAAAAGCAGAGATGAATCATTGATGCTTGCTCTGAAACGTGCCCACGCTTTTGGGACTCCTCAGGATGCCAGAGGTGGTTTGTTACAGATGGAGAGGACTCGGTGAGGTCTCAGGTGGAAGGAAACAAAGTCGCCTGGGGTATCAATGGGATGCAGGGAATTCAGGGAGGAGGGAACGGAGCCCACGTGCGTTGAAAACCAGATGAGTTTGGAGCAGCCTTTTAGTTATAAAAGTACAAGGAGCTTGGGAACCCGGAGAGCTGAGGAACAAGAACTACAGCTGCAGGATGTGAAACTGGATATTAGAGGATGGCAAACACGATGGGGCAGTATGCAGACCTGGCATTACCTGTTTTCTGGTAGCGTAAACGAGATAAAAAGGAAGAGAGGGTGTGCCGGGAGGTGGAAGTGAATAATAGAGAGCTCCTCCTTGCTTGTGTTGCTCTTCGGTGTCACTTGCGTATGGATCGTGTTGGGGAGAAACGCGGCTGCCGTTTGGAATCGGGGTCACTGTGTACACACGGCTGTCACAGAGTCAGGGAATGGGTTGGGTTGGGAGGGACCTCAAAGATCATCCAGTTCCACCCCTGCCATGGGCAGGGACACCTCCCACTGGAGCAGGGGCTCCAAGCTCCATCCAACGTGGCCTTCAACACCCCCAGGGATGGGGCAGCCACAGCTTCTCTGGGCAACCTGTTCCAGGGTCTCATCACTCTCATCATGAAGAAATTCCTCCTCCTGTCCAGTCTCACTCTGCCCCTCTCCAGTTTGTCCCCATTGCCCCTCGTCCCATCCCCACAAGCCTTTGGGAACAGCCCCTCCCCAGCTTTCCTGGAGCCCCTTCAGGTTCTGGAAGCTGCTCTAAGGTCTCCTCGGAGCCTTCTCTTCTCCAGGCTGAACAAGCCCAACTCTCTCAGCCTGTCCCCGTACAGGAGGTTCTCCAGCCCTTGGAGCCTCCTCTGGCCCCGTTCCAACAGCTCCATCTCCTCCTTCTGCTGAGGATTCCAGAGCTGGCCCCAACCCTCCAGCTGAGGTCTCCCCGAGAGGAGCCGAGGGGACAATCCCCTCCCTCCCTGCTGCCCACGCTGCTCTGGCTGCAGCCCAGGACACGGGGGGTTTCTGGGCTGCGAGCGCACGTTGTCTCCAAATCCCTGCATGTCCCGGTGCTCGGTTTTGCTTGGCTGCCTGTTAATCCAGTTTCCGTTGTGTTTTGCAGGTCAGCGCTTTGAGGAGTGAAGGACCTGCTGAAGGGAACACCTGCTTTTGAGGTGAGAGCTGCATTTCCCTGCATCTTTAGTTCAAAGCAAGGCTGGGCCACAGCTGTGTGTGCGCACGAGAGCTCCGTCTGCTCTGGGAGGAACAGAACTACCGGCCAGAGCTCTGCAGCGTCAACATCCGACAGAGGCTCAGTCGCAAAGCTCAGCAGAGCTCGCTCGCCCGGCCGTGACAAGCCGAGTGTTACATGGGCTCCGGGAGAGCCCGTGTGCCTTTAAAAGGCTTTACAGGAGAGCTCTGCCGCGAGAGCATCTGCACAGCAAACACGTCTGAAGAGCACTTACCTCTCCTTTCCATTTACCGCGCTTCTAGAATCCTTCCTGTTTGGGTTTTATTGAATTCTTATCTTCTCCTGCTCATGTTCGTGGTAGCGCGGTTGGTGTGAGGCTCCCGGGTCGTCCTTCCCGGCCAGCTGGACCTTCTTTTCCGCTGCAAAAGGCGGGCATCTCGTTTATCTTGCTTCCTCGAATCTTGTTATCAGAGGAAGAGGTCTACAAAAGATTGAAGTGGGCGAAGCAGGCGAAGATAAACCAAGTCTGGTGTGATTCATTAGGAATTTGGAGCAGTGTATCGTCCAGGTTTCTCATCCTTTGTGGAAGGCACCGAAAGCTGCGCTTTCACCGGGGTCTGCAGGCAGAGAGCATGAGGTGCAGGCGCTCAGAAACAGGTTTTAGTAAAGGAATTGCAGTTTCTTTGTGGGATTTGTATGGCCTGAGGGACTGAGGTGTCTTCTCCATTGCAGTTTGATCAGCTGGGCAGGGCTTGCTCTCAAACTCTACCTATTTCTTTGTGGCCTGGGAGTGGTAGAGGCTGTTTGCTCCACCGCTTCGTGCTTCCTTCTGCCTTAACTTTAAGGAACATGAACTGATGAAGCGCAGGGTGTGGATTGTACGATGGTGTCTGCCAGAACCAGCCACGTTCTTTGGTTGTTAAGGATGCAGGGGAGCCAGAGGGATGCGGCTCGGTGACAGTTTGTTTGCACATCACCCACTGCGTCTTGCCAGGCTGAGAGAGCTGGGGTTGTTCAGGAGAAGAGAAGGCTCCGAGGAGACCTCAGAGCAGCTTCCAGTCCTGAAAGGGGCTCCGGGAAAGCTGGGGAGGGACTTTTTCCAAGGGCCTGGAGTGACAGGATGAGGGGAACGGCTTCAGACTGGAAGGAGGAAGATTTAGATTAGACATTAGGAAGAAATTCTTTACCATGAGGGTGGGGAGGCCCTGGAACAGGTTGCCCAGAGCAGGGGTGGCTGCTCCATCCCTGGAGGTGTTGAAGGCCACGTTGGATGGGGCTTGGAGATCCTGATCCAGTGGGAGGTGTCCCTGCCCATGGGGGTTTGACCTGGATGATCTTTAAGGTCCCTTCCCACCCCAAACTATTCTAGGATTCTATGATTCCCAGGATTTACTACACCTGGCTTGATGTGCTAGCAGCGTCCTGTGTCTCCTAAGACTTTGTTACGGGTATGGGGTAAAATTGTTCCTGAAATGCCTTTTTTGCCTCCTTGAGCGTCATCGGTGCCGAGTTGCGTCTCTAGCCGGGTGGACACTCCAGTGTGTCCGTCCATGGCCCCGGGCTCGCTTTGGAGCAGCCACCCCACCGCTTGTTTACACTGCGTTCCGTGGCCGCTTGCCAAACCATCTTAAGTCCTTCTCTTAAAGCCCTTTGAAGAGAAGCCAGATAAGGTGGCTTATCTCCCCCTGGGTGGGATGGAGGGCGGGGAGGTGCCCAGAATGCTGCGCGTGCTGTTCTCCGTGGCCTCAATGGGGCTGAAGAGGTCACGCGAGGTGGGTTGTCACCTCCTCATGCAGCCGAGCAGAGATGAGGCCCCAGGAGTTTAAGAGCCCTTCCTGCACGCCTGGTCTTGAACTTGTTTTCCCTTCCCTTTCACTTCACTTTGCGTTGACCGGTCAGCTCCTTTGGGTCTAGAATTGCTCTCAGACTTCAGTTTACGTGACCTTGGTAACTCCCAAGTTGTTGAAGGAAGCGAGTTTGCTGTGTTGAGATCCCTCCTTTCTTTCATCCGTCGTGCAGACATGGGAGGTACGACGTAAGCTGCCTCCTAGAGCCCAGGGGTTCCTGCGGTTCTGCCTCCCAGCAGCTGTTGTTCCGTGGTTCCAGGACGTGGAAGCCAAGCAGGTGTTTCCCACAAACTGCATTCAGCGCCTAAAAATGTTTCCTGTGGTGATTTATCTGGGAACATTTAATCCACGCTCATTCATAGTCTGGGTGAATAAAGGCGACTTCCTCCCCAACGTCCCTTGGAGGAGCCTGGGAGACCAGGCAGGAAGAGGGAAGTGTTGTGGGAGCCTGGACGGTTCTCGTTGGATGATCTGATTGAGGAATATCTTGGGTTCTCTATGGAACAGTCGTAGAATCCTAGAATGGATTGGGTTGGAAGGGACTTTAAAGATAATCTAGAAACATTACCCTGCTCCTCTCGCGTTGGTGCTCAGGAATAAATGGGTTCTTCCTGCTACCTCTGCTGTGAGCTCTTTCAGCCAAGGACAGTTCATAGAATCATGGAATGGTTTGGGCTGGAAGAGGTCGCAAAGCTCATCCAGTTCCACCTCCCACTGGATCAGGTTGCTCCAAGCTCCATCCAGCCTGGCCTTGAACACCCCCAGGGATGGGATCTGGGGGTTCTGGCTGCCAGCAAGTTAGTTGTGGAACCATGGAATGGTTTAAGTTGGAAAGGGCCTCCTGTAAAGGAGCTTGTGATACCCTAAAGAAACCTGATAACATTGCAGAGACCTGGAATTTCTCTTCTTGCTCTTTCTTTCATGAAAGCTCAGCAGTTGTTTTCTAACCAGTGTCTTATTTCTCAGCCATCCCTGAATGTATTTGGTACCGAGAGCACGGAAGTGTAAATACAATAGTGGTTGAGCTGCAGTAGCTCCTCCCTTCCTCCTCTGCTGGCTTCCTGCATGCATTGCAAGGTGGAAACTATTCTTCTGCATTAAATACTTTCTGAAATGAGTGTTCTTCCCCCTGGTGCCACCCCATCAGGCTCCAAAATTCAAAGGGTATGAGCAAAGAGGAGCAATTACTGTCACATATATTCCTTGAGGCTGAGAGGTAACAAAAGCATCCAAAGCCGTGGGACCAGCGGGTGAGGGAGGAGGTTCTGCCCCTCTGCTCCGCTCTGGTGAGACCCAACCTGGAGTCCTGGCTCCAGTTCTGGAGTCCCCAACATAAGAAGGAGATGGAGCTGTTGGAACGGGGCCAGAGGAGGCCACGGAGATGATTTAAGGCTGGAGCACCTCTGCTCTGAGGCCAGGCTGAGAGAGTTGGGGTTGTTCAGCCTGGAGAAGAGAAGTCTCCAGGGAGACCTTAGAGCAGCTTCCAGTTCTGAAAGGGGCTCCAGGAAAGCTGGGGAGATCAGGGAGTGCAGGGTCAGGATGAGGGGGATGGTTTGAAGCTGAAAGAGGGGAGGTTGAGATGAGATCTTAGAAAGAAAGGTTTTCCTGTGAGAGTGGTGACGCCCTGGCCCAGGTTGCCCAGGGCTGTGGTGGCTGCCCCATCCCTGGAAGTGTTGAAGGCCACGTTGGATGGAGCTTGGAGCAACCTGATGCGGTGGGAGGTTTCCCTGCCCGTGGCAGGGGTGGGACTGGGTGGGCTTTGAGGTCCCTTCCATCCCAACCCTTTCTCCGTGCTCCAGCTTGCTGCCAGCATTGGCCAAGAGGACACTTTCTCTACACCTTTAACCAGAGAACTACCAGGCTACTCAGAAAGGTGGTGACTCCCCATCCCTGGAGGGGTTTATAGACAAGTAGATGTTGTACTTGGGGCCATGATCTGGTGTTGGACCTAACAGGGCTGGGTCGACGGTTGGAGTTGATCTTAAGAGTCTTTTCCAGCCCGAACCATTCTGTGATTCTTTGGAGCGATGCCTTCAGGCTGATGTTTGTGGTTGGTTTTGAAAGTCCCTTCATAAACGTGGCTCTCCTTGTTCCAGTGACTTTGGTGGCTCGTAGCTGATGTCGGTCGCTTTCTGAGGCAGGAATTCTGTCGTTAAACCCAGCGTAAGGTGGTGGAAAGGCTCAAAGAGTAGAACTTCTTTTTCCTTGCTTAGAAGGAATCAGGTTCAACTATTTATTGGGTGCGAGCGGTGAAACCAAATCTCAGAGCGTGGCTGTCACGCTCTTTATACCAACTTTGTCATGAACTTTAGATGCCCCTAACAATAACTTTTTATTTATCTGCCGCTACCCGAGTCTTTCTTTCATAACCTGTCGTTTTTAGTGCTATAAACGTGTCCCTCCAGCACTCGTGCCGCTCCCTTTTCTGAACAGAGAGGCTCGGTGATGCTCTTCTGGCACCCGGCCAGCTGCGGGACTGGGCTGAGCTCAATAAAAATCCCTGGGATCCTCTCTAAGAATAAACATCACGTGAGCGCGGCAGCGTTTCCCTGCTTGGAGAGCAAGAAAATGGCTGGGGAGGAAGAACGGGAGCAGCTTAAGGGCCAGGGTGGCCTCTGGCTCTGGGGGCGAGCTACAAGGTCAGAGGAAGCAGAAGGGTCTGGTGTGTGACCTTCAGCTTTCCTTGCTCTTGAGTTCCTCAGGCCAGGATGACCCAGGCCTTCCAGAATGCGCTGGGTTTATCATTCAAGAGTCTGAGGTCCCTGGGCACCTCATCTACCCATCTTTTAAACCCCTCTGGGGATGGAGATGCCACCACCTCCCTGGGCAGCCTCTGCCAGGGCCTGAGAACCCTTTTAGGGAAGGAGGTTTTCCTAAAATCCAATCTAAACCTCCCCTGGCGTATCTTGAGGCCGTTTCCTCTCGCTCCATCCCTTTCCCTTGGAAGAAGAGACCAACACCCACCTCACCACAACCTCCTTTCAGCAGCTGCAGAGAGTGATCAGGTCCCTCAGCCGCTCCTACAACCCTTGTTCTCCAGCCCCTTCCCCAGCTCCGTTCCCTTCTCCAGACGTTCTCCAGCCCCTCAAGGTCTTTCTTGGAGTGAGGGACCCAAAACTGACCCCAGGATTCGAGGTGGGACCTCACCAGCATTGACTCCAGGGGGATGATCCCTTCCCTGCTCCTGCTGCCACCCCAGGGCTGCTCCAAGCCAGGATGCTGGTGGCCTTCTTGGCCACCTGGGCCACTGCTGGCTCACGTTCAGCTGGTGTTGACCAGCATCCTCAGGTCCTTTTCTGCTTTCCAGCCGCTCTTCCCCAGCCTGGAGCTGCACGGGGTTCTTGTGTCCCAAGCACTTGGCCTGGTTGAACCTCATCGCGTGGTCTCAACCCCTGGATCCAGCCTGGCCAGGTCCCTCTGCAGAACCTCCCTGCCCTCAGGCAGTTAGAGGCAGGGCTTCCGGAATGCTCTGCTTTTACCATTCAAGAATCTGCTAAACACGCTTATGAGGAAGACACAAACGTTCTTCTACTCTAGCAGTGTCTCATTGTGGCCTGCAGCGAAAATACCTGTTCATGTGCCCGTGAGGCAATTTCTGAGTGTTCCTCTCTGCCTGTCCCTTTGCTTTTATCCCTCTTGGTAGCACAGGAGGTGCTGGAGCTGGGGTCGGGGTCAAGTAATGGTGCCTCAGGTGGGTCTGTGTGTGGTTTGTGTTCTGGAACAAGCGGTGATGGATGCTGGGATAATGTTCTCGCAGGTAATTCCCTTGTTGAAGGTGAAGAACGTAGAATTATAGAGTTTCTTTTGACGATCTCATCTCAATCTCCCCTCTCTCAGCTTCAAACCGTTCCACCTCATCCTATCCCTGCACTCTCCAATCAAGAGCCCCTCTCCAGCGTTCCTGGAGCCCTATTTAGGAGTGGAAGCTGCTTTAAGGTCTCCCCGGTGGTGGAGTCTCCATCCCTGGAGGTGTTTAGAAGATGGAGAGATGAGGTGATCAGGGATCTGGTTTAGTATTGGACAGGTATGGCTGGACTCGATGACCTCAAAGGTCTTTTCCAGCCAAGTGGTTCTCATTCTCTTCTCCATGCTGATCAACCCCAAGTCTCTCAGCTTGTCCTCGTAGCAGAGGTTCTCCAGCCCTTGGGACACCTCCGTGTCCTCTTCCGGACTCACTCCAACAGCTCCATGTCCTTCCTGTGCTGAAGACTCCAGAACTGGACCCAGGGCTGCAGGTGGGGTTGTCGTCTCCCTGTCTCTGAGCAGTGGGAGGCTTTGTGAGTCCACCTGAAGAAGCAGCGAAGGGTTTGCTCTTCCACTTCTTTAGCTCCGAGACACCCGGGTGGTGTTGAGCTGTCACCGATGAAAGTAGTTTACCAGTCAACTTTCTCATTTGGAACCTGCTGGTTCTTTCCTGATGGACAGGTTCTCGTGCTGTGTAATTATGCTGTCAAGAGAGGTGCTTATTTAATTAAAAGAGCTGCTCTAATGAGGTCCCTGACCCAACCAGAAGAATTCCTGTAGGTGAAGGAGCAGAACTTGTATGGAAACCGAGTTCCTGGAAGCACTGACTGTGCCAGATGAGCTTCGTCTGTGCCTGTAGCTGCCGCTCTCCACAACCTCTGATGTTCTGTGCTCCTCGCTCAAGTTCGGTCTTGTTTTTTGAGCCGCGATGGCCGACCTGGCGATCCTGGGGCGCTTCTCCAGAGTCCATGCAGCCGGTGGCTTCCAGCCTTTCTTGTGGGCATCAGATCGCAGATCAGAGGAGGAGCAGCCACAAAGCTGACCTCCAGGAGCTCGACTTGAGGTCTTCCCAGTGCCATCATGCCTTGATTTATCCTTCTGGATAACCCCGAGTAAGCACAGTTCGCTGGGTGTAGCTCTTACCTCTTTCCACCAGCCTATTTCCATGAGCTGGAATTGTTTCTGCTGGTCTACAGGAAGTTTAGCTTGGAATTTTCAAGACAATAGGGATGGAACACGTTAAACGCTATTTAACACCTTATTTTACTCTTCAGTGAGCACTTTTTTGGATTAACTTGGCTTCAGAATCCATCCTCTCAGGCCTTACTCTCCCTCCTGCTCTCTCCAACGGGAATCTCTACACAAGGCAAAGTGCTGGGACAAATGTGGAGCAGGATGAATTTTGAGGAGCTGACAGAGGAGGCCACGGAGATGATCCGAGGGCTGGAGCATCTCCAGGATGAGGACAGGCTGAGAGAGTTGGGGTTGATCAGGAGAAGAGAATCATAGAATCACGTGGCTGGAAAAGACCTTTGAGATCATCAGGTCTAGCTGTACCTGTCCACTTCTAAACCAGATCCCTGAGCACCTCATCTCCCCGTCTTTTAAACACCCCCAGGGATGGAGATTCAACCACCAGGGAGACCTTCGAGCAGCTTCCAGGACTGAAAAGAGCTCCAGGAAAGCCAAGGAGGGGCTTTTGATCAGGGAGTACAGGGACGGGACAAGGGGAATGATTTGAGGCTGAAAGAGGGGAGAGTGAGATGAGATCTTGGGAAGAAATGTTCTCCTGTGAGGGTGAGGAGGAGCTGGCCCAGGTTGCCCAGAGCAGTGGTGGCTGATCCAGTGGGAGGTGTCCCTGCCCATGGAGGGTTTGGAACTGGCTGGTTTGAAGTCCCTTCCAACCCAACCCATTCCACCATTCTATGAGCTGAGGACTGAGATGAACTTGTGCAGCAAACCCTCTCCCTCTCTGCGCTCTCGTCCTTCGTCTTTCCAGGCTGTGGCAGCACCAGGAGATGATCTCGCAGGAAGAAGAAGGAGGAGGTAGAAGAGACCTAATAAAAAAGAGAATTATTGCCCCGTGCGCTGCGTTGGGAACGCGCCGCCCTTCCCTTCCTCCCCGGAGAAGGGACTCTGGCAGGCGGCAGGAAGCCCTTCGTTAAGCCCTTATTTTCTGGGCTCTTCTCCTGGGGAGGTGGAAGCTGCTTTCCCTTCTGATGCTCGTGCTATTAAAGGAAAGCAGCTGACGGGACAGCTGCTCGCTTTGCCTCTTCGCTTTGTGACCCCGCGCTCCCCGACCAGCGGAGAGAGAAGAGGCTCTGCTAACCAGCAGAAGCTGCGGCCCCTGCCCCCACCGCGCTCGCCTTCCCCTCCGTCCCCTGCCAAGGGAAACCAGGAGACTCTTCCCTTCGGTGATTAATGCAACTCGCCTTATTTGGAGCTGCCTCCGCCGAGAACCCCGTCTCCCCTGAGACAGCTCGCAAAGTCTGGCGCCGGGGAGCTGCTTTCTTAAAGGTAGCAGAGAAATACGTTGATTTTAGAGCGCGGAAGGTGGGAAAACGCCTTTATTTTCCTTGGATAAAGCGTTTCTGCTCTGGGGAGGTGACGCTCCTGCCTTTCTGAGGTCTCTTGTTTCGGTCCTCGCCGGCCTGTGCGGAGCCGGACGCTCAAAAGTCCCTCACCGTTATTATCTATGAACTCATCCTTCATGAGGCCAGTTTGAAGGCCAGCCAAGACCGTTAATCCCCACCTTCTGGAGTCCCTAAGCCCTGTGGGGCTTACGGGAAGGTTATTCTTACACTCCCCGTGACGCGGCTCTGGCACAGCCTCCTTCCCCACCTTTATTAATGTGGCTTTTGATCGGCTTGGAAGAGGCACAGCCCAGAACGCGACCGTCTCCCTTGATGCTCTTGGAGTGCTTCAGTCTGGTGGGGTGGCCCAAGGCAGGAGGTCATGCCGGAGGCCGTCGTTCTCTTGTCTCGATCTGCTTAATTAGCAAGAACGAAGTGCTCTTTTCAGTCACCCGTATGGGTATTTCTGTTCTTCTCCTTGTCCTGTCACTAGCGACCAGGGAGAAGATGTTGAGGCTCTGGAGCAAGTCCAGAGAAGAGCATCAAAGCTGGGGAGGGGCTGGAGAACAAGGGTTAGGAGGGGCGGCTGAGAGAGCTGGGGGGGGGTCAGCGTGGAGAAGAGGAGGCTGAGGGGAGACCTCATTGCTCTCTGCAACTCCCTGAGAGGAGGTTGTGGAGAGGAGGGAGCTGGGCTCTTCTCCCAAGGGACAGGGGACAGGACGAGAGGGAATGGCCTCAAGCTCCACCAGGGGAGGCTCAGGCTGGAGAGCAGGATGGAATCTTTCCTGGAAAGGGTGCTTGGTCCCTGTCGGAGGCTGCCCAGGGAGGGGGTTGAGTCCCCTCCCCTGGAGGGGTGCAAAAGATGGGTAGACGAGGAACTGGAGGACATGGTTTAGTGACAGATAGGAGTGGTTGGGCTCGATGATCTGCAAGGTCTTTTCTAACTAGGTGATTCTGTGATTCTGTGATTAAGAAGGAGATGGAGCTGTTGGAACGGGGGGTTTCTGGGCTGGGAGCGTGCGTTGCCGGCTCCTGTGGAGCTTCTCCCCCCCAGCCCCCCGAGTCCTTCTCCTCAGGGCTGCTCTCCAGCCCATCACCCCCAGCCTGGATTGAACTCGGGGGTTGCCCCGACCCAGGGGTAGGACCTTCCCTTGGCCTGGTGGAACCTCCTTAGGTTTGTACAGGCCCATTTCTCGAACTTGTCCTCTGGATTCCATCCTGTCATGACGTCTCGTACTTGAGCAAAGGCGACTCCAATTGTCCTTGGTGCTGTGACCTCCCCTGGACGTCTTTCTCCTGGTCCCTGCAGCTCCTTTCCAGGTCCCTTTGCCTTAAAGACAAATGGGTTTGGTTTTATCACACAGGAAGAGCTTTAAGTCAAAGTCTAAACCAAACCAAAGCCTTTGTAAACCTGGGAAGTTTTGGATTCAGCTTGCAGGCTGACTTGAATTACAGCTTTTGTGTTGACAGGGAGTAGAAAATCCAGATGTGGAGAGAGGAGATGGTTTTCCAGCTTTCCTCTGGCCAGTATGGGACTCCTGCCCAGTTATCTTTGTAGATGTTATCGCTTGATGGAAGCGTGACCTCTCCAAGCCATAAATGTCTGGGAGGCAGGAGGAAAAGAGGAGTTATCTCAGATCTCCACACAACAGGAAGGACATGGAGCTGTTGGAGCGAGTCCAGAGGAGGCCATGGAGATGATGCAAGGGCCGGAGAACCTCCTGGATGAGGCCAGGCTGAGAGAGCTGGGGTTGTTCAGCCTGGAGAAGGCTGTGGAGAGACCTTAGAGCAGCTTCCAGTCCTGTTATTTGAGTGATTTTCTGCTCCTCAAAACATCCTCAAAAGCAAAGCCAAGATCTGACTTTGTTTAACATCATTAAACATTCCCAAAATAACACTTCCCTTCATCCCCTGCTTCAGTGCCCAAAAACTAGGAGAAGGAATTCAGTTGGGTCGAAATTTGTTGTGCTCAGGCTTGGGATGGAAGAAGCCTCAGCAGCTTCGCTCCCTGCCGTGAGGGATCGATGCGGACGTGGGTTTTGGATGCTCTGAAGGAGGATGACTTAGCAAGTCCCTGCCCTCCTGCTGTCTCACGCCTCAGTGGCCGCTCCCGGGTCCTCCTGAGAACCTCGGCTAAGAAAAGCAAACTGACTTAGGGCAGGAGATATGGGAGCCGTGACGGAGCTGCCCTGCTTTCTTCCAGCCGAGGATTTAGTCCTGGATGTGGTTAGGAGCTAATTTTAAAGGAGATCTGATGAGACCTCACACAGGCTTCTCGTCGACTTGTGTGTCAACAGCTCCTTTAAACCCTCCACCAGCGAGGAAATGCTCCTGTGTGTCTTTTTCCACGTGGATGTGCTGCTTCTGTGAGTAGCTCGCGGTTCCCTCTGGCATAGAGGTTGCTGGGACTTTACTTCAGGGAGAACAAGTCTTCTGAGGAGCAGCTGAGGGACCTGGGGGTGTTTAGCCTGGAGAAGAGGAGGCTGAGGGGAGACCTCTTTGCTCTCTACAGCTGCCTGAAAGGAGGTTGTGGTGAGGTGGGTCTCTTCTCCCAAGTGAGAGGTGATAGGATGAGAGGAGATGGTCTAAGATACACCAGGGCAGGTTCAGATTGGACATCAGGAAAAGTTTCTTCACCAGAAGGGTCCTTAGGCACTGGGAGAGGCTGCCCAGCGAGGTGGTGGAGTCCCCATCCCTGGAGAGGTTTAGAAGAAGGGTAGATAAAGTCCTCAGGGCTGTGATTTAGTAGTGGACAGGGACAGTTGGAGTTGATGATCTCAAAGGTCTTTGCCAAACAAAGGAGTCAATGATTCTACCAGAACCTTCTCTCTGCCCGAAATCTCAGGGAGGTTGGTCGATGGCTTGTGTCAAGCGTGGTTCCGTTTAAACCACTCATGAGTTTTCAAGTCTCTTTCTTAATATTTATGGGCGCGTCCCAGCCCTCCCTGCCCTCCGCTCTCTCCATCACCAGCCAGGATCCAAAACCTCCTGCTCCTCCCTTTGAACGGAAAGACTCTGTGTGCCCAGAGGCTGCTGCCAACAGCGGTGGAGGAGCCTACAAACTGGAAATACGGAGTTCAGGAAATGAACTGGGCTTTGAGGTCCCTTCCAACCCAACCTGTTCCATGATTCTATGGTTTTCTTTATCGGAAGGAGCAGGTTTCACGCTGGGAACACAGCGATTCAGAGCAAAACAAGGAACAGATGGGCAAGTGCTGCTAGAACGGAGCAGCTGGTGCCAGAACACAAAGAGGACAATTCCTTTAATTCACGCTTTTGTTTATTACTAAAACCAGGAATATAATTTATTTGCTATGGAAGGATTGGAAGATCTCTGGGCATGGACTAAGGAGAACTTGTTCCCGTGTCCGTAGCGCAGCAGGAACTGTGGGAGCGATAACGCTCTGGGTGGCTCCTCTCCACACCTTCCCTCTGGGCAAAACGCTCGGCTTGGTGTTCCTCAAGGAGGACTCGACTCCTCCGAGGCTCTTCCAGAGACGTGCATTTTGGTGTCAACCATCCCTCCCTCTGCCCATGACCTTGGTACCGTCTCACAGGTGAAGGAGTTAAGATGTTTTCCATCTGCTGCCTCCTGCGACCTCAGTTCTTCCTCAGTTCTTCCCCTTCATCTTGATGTCGCTATTCAGATTCCGTATTCCCTGTGCTCGGTTAATACCTGATTTGCGTAGCTACATCTCGTTTGCTTAGCGATGCTGCCGAGCTGCATAGCTACGTCTTGCCTAGAGGAATGCTGAGGAGGGCCTCGTGATCAGGGAGGGCAGGGACAGGACGAGGGGAAGGGTTTGGAGCTGAAAGAGGGGAGGTGGAGATGAGATCTTTGGGAGAAATGTTCTGCTGTGAGGGTGGGGAGGCCCTGGAAAAGTTTGCCCAGAGCAATGGTGGCTGCTTCATCCCTGGAGGGGTTGAAGGCCACGTTGGATGGAGCTTGGAGCCCCTGATCCAGCGGGAGGTGTCCCTGCCCGTGGCAGGAGGTGGGACTGGATGGGCTTTGAGGTCCCTTCCAACCCAAACTAGAAAGCTGCCTGGAGGAGAAGGACCTGGGGGGTAGTTGGTTGCCAGCGACTGACCATGAGCCAGCAGGGGCCCAGGTGGCCAAGAAGGCCAAGGGCATCTTGGCTTGGATCAGACCCGGCGTGGCCAGCAGGGCCAGGGAGGTTCTTCTCCCTCTGGCCTCGGCCCTGGGGAGGCCGCTCCTCGAATCCTGGGGTCAGTGCTGGGCCCTCCCCACCAGAAGGATGTTGAGGCTCTGGAGCGAGTGCAGAGAAGAGAACGGAGCTGGGGAGGGGCTGGAGACCAAGGGTTAGGAGGAGCGGCTGAGAGAGCTGGGGGGGTTCAGCCTGGAGAAGAGGAGGCTGAGGGGAGACCTCATTGCTCTCTCCAACTCCCTGAGAGGAGGTTGTGGAGAGGAGGGAGCTGGGCTCTTCTCCCAAGGGACAGGGGACAGGACGAGAGGGAATGGCCTCAAGCTCCACCAGGGGAGGCTCAGGCTGGACAGCAGGATGGAATCTTTCCTGGAAAGGGTGCTTGGTCCCTGTCGGAGGCTGCCCAGGGAGGGGGTTGAGTCCCCTTCCCTGGAGGGGTTTAAGGGCCGGGTGGCCGAGGTGCTGAGGGACACGGGTCAGTGATTGATGGGGATGGTTGGACTCCATGATCCGGTGGGTCTCTTCCAACTTCGTGATTCTATGAAAGAGTGGAGCACTCTGGAAGGGACTTTAATTAATAAGACTCCTTGATTTGAGTGTAACGATGGATTTTTAATTGCCATAAATTATTTATTGGTGACCTTGCACAAAGAGTTAAGAGCTCCAAACCTTTCCCCTGGAGGTTCCCTTTGAGTGGTGATTCTCCAGGGCCTTGATCTCAACCAAGAGAAGCTGCTGGTGCTGCTCCAAGCGTGACCTTTCTTGTTAACGAGAGAAAAGGCAGCTTTAACTCAATTAGTTGCCACCAAACCCTCGCCTGTGCCCGTCCTGACGCCTCAGCCGCCTGCACGGCCGTCGGCGACTTCCCTGCAGCGCGAGCAGTAGGAGCCTTTGTGGCTTGAACAAGAGGAGCTGTGTTCCACCGTCGCCATGGCGGTTGGTGACCCTGGGCCCTGCGCCGCGGCCGCACGGTTCAGGCCCTCGTCAACCAGCAAGGACAAATGCCCTTTGTGTGCTCCTGGGCCTCTTGCTGGACCTTCAGCTCTGTTGTCGGGTGGGTCTCGTCCAATCTAGTGAGGGTTGCTTGTAAACCCGTGACCTGCTCTACCTAAGCTCCTCCACATCCATTTGTTTTGGAGGAATTTCTTAGAATCACAGAATAGTTTGGGTTGAAAGGGACCTAAAAGCCCATGAAATCCCAACCCCAAGCCATGATCAGGGACACCTTCCACTGGTCCAGGGCACCCAAAGCTTCATCCAGCCTGGTCTTCAACACCTTCAGGGGTGGGATCTGGGGGTTCTGGTTGACAGCAAGTTAGAAGCGTGGAAGCGTGGAATGGTTTGGGTTGGAAGGGACCTCAAAGCGCATCCAGTTCCAACCTCCAGCTGTGGGCAGGGACACCTCCAACCAGATCAGGCTGCTCAAAGTACCATCGAACTTGACCTTAGAATCATAGAATCACAGAATCACTAGGTTGGAAAAGATCCACTAGATCATGGAGTCCAACCATTCCCATCAATCACTAACCCATGTCCCTCAGCACCTCGTCCACCTGTCCCTTAAACAGCTCCTTCTTGGTGGGACTCTGGACTTTGCTTCCGTGTCCTTCTTCTCTACTAATTCAGGAGTGGAACTGGATAGGCTTTGAGGTGCTTTCCAACCCAAACCATCGTAGGGTTCCACGGTTCTAACTTGTGGTGAATCATAGAATCGTGCGATGGGTTAGGTTGGAAAAGACCTTAAAGCCCATCCGGTTCCAACCACCTGCCATGGGCAGGGTCACCTCCTGCTGGATCAGGGAGCTCAAAGCTTCATCCAACCTGGCCTTGAACACCGCCAGGGAGGGAGAAACGTGTCTTTACTGCCAGAGTGGTGAAGCCCAGGGCGGTGGTGGAGTCTCCATCCCTGGAGGGGTTCAAAAAGCCTGTAGATGTGGAAGGTGGGAACATGGTTTACCAGATGCTGTTGTGTTGGGCTGATGGTTGGACTAGATGAGCTTGGATTTCTCTTCCAACCTCAGTGATTTCTATATTTTTCTCTGTGGTGCCAGGAGGTTCAATTGAACACTGAGACCCAAATCAGGGAGGAAGCAGGAGGTGGTGACTCTTCCTCCTTCTCACGTTCCCCGTTTAAAGCTCCTTTCGCGATGCGGACGTGTTGACTTCCCTGTATTTATTTCCTGGAAGCGTTCTGAAAGCTCCACCTGCCCGCACAAACGCCGGGGCTGCGCAGGGTTTGGTGGTATTAGCGGGGTTCGCTGAGGACATAAACACGCGACGGGACCCGAGGAGAGGGATCAAAGGCATCGCTGGAGCACACATCGCAGATTATGCAAAACCCTAATCTCCACAGGGGAGCCTGGGCCCCGGCCAAGCCCAGGGCTCAGTTCCCTTGCGTCGCTTGTCTTGCGGCTCCTGCGGGTGTGGAATCACCTCGGAGAGCTGGGGCAGGAATCCTTGGAGGAGTGGGGGCGGTTGTTTTTCCTCAGGGTTCTGATAGAATCATAGAATAGTTTGGGTTGGAAGGGACCTCAAAGCCCATCCGGTCCCAACCCCTTGTCGTGGGCAGGGACACCTCCCACTGCATCTGGTTCCTCAAAGGCCCATCCAGCGTGGCCTTGAACCCCTCCAGGGATGGGGCAGCCACCCCTGCTCTGGGCAGCCTGGGCCATGGCCTCCCCACTGTCATTGTGAAGAATTTCTTCCTAATGTTTCATCTAGATCTTCCCCCTTCCAATTTAAAGCTGTTCCCCCTCATCCTATCACTCCAGGCCCTTGGAAAAACACCCTCCCCAGCTTTCCTGGAGCCCATTTCAATTCTGGAAGCTGCTCTGAGGTCTCCCCACAGACTCCTCCAGGCTGAACATCCCAACTCTCCCAGCCTGTCCTCGTACGGGAGGTTCTCCAGCCCTCGCATCATCCTTGGAGCCTCCTCTGGCCCCGTTCCAACAGCTCCATCTCCTTCTCCTGCTGAGGATTCCAGAGCTGGCCCCAACCCTCCAGCTGAGGTCTCCCCGAGAGGAGCAGAGGGGACAATCCCCTCCCTCCCTGCTGCCCACGCTGCTCTGGATGCAGCCCAGGACACGGTTTCTGGGCTGGGAGCACCTTTTCCAGCTCACACTGAGCTTCTCCCCCTGCAGCCCCCCGAGTCCTTCTCCTCAGGCTGCTCTCAATCATGTCCCCCCCATCCTCTACTGGTTGCCCCAAACCACACATAGGACCTTGCCCTTGGCCTTGTTGAACCTCATGAGGTTCTCCCAGTCCCTCCTCTCCAACTTTCTCAGGTTGATCTGGATGGTGTCTCATCCTTCTGGTGTGACAACTCAGCTTGGTGTCATCAAACGTTGCATGAAGTGTCTCTTCCGTGCAGTAAAACCTGATTTGGATGACCTACCCGCTTCTTTCTCTAGTTGTGGAGGGGTTTGTAAACATCTGGGATTTATCAAGCCCTGAAGCAAACGTTGCTGATGGTTTTTTGGCACAAGAGGCTCGTAGGTGTCAACATCAAACTCTGAGTAAATTCAAAAGGTCTCCTATTAAAATATTTGTTTCTTTTTCTTCTTCCCCACCTCGTTTCCAGGCTGCAGAGGTGCTGAAGCATGGCTGACCTGGATCACAACCTCAGCCTCGCCGATGCTCTGACAGAGCCACCTCCCGAGATTGAAGAAGAAGTGAAAAGGGACTTCATCGCCACTCTGGAAGCAGAGAAATTCAACGATGAGGTTGGCGAGACGGTAGATAAAACAGACTACGTTCCTCTGCTGGACGATGAGGATGCGAAAGCTGGGAGCCAGGAACCAAAAAGCAAAGCCCACGCTGATGCTATCCAGGTGGAACGTAAGTGTCTAAAGCCCCAGAGCGAAAACCCGCGTCATTTCAGCATCTCAGAACACTTCTCCTTATTCTGTTACCTCCAAACCTCCAATCCCAGGGCTTTATAATTTGCTGGTTTGAGTCTGAAGGGTTTATGCTAAAAGCAAAGCTGGAGAGAAACCCTCTTTCTTGCTTTTCTACTCCCCAGTCCGTTCAGTCCTTCAGCCTGGAGAATGTTCCATCGTTCCTAGTCGGTGGAAGATGCTGTGATGTGTGTTAATACTTTGTGGGGTCCTTGGGTTCCTCAGGAAGCTCTGTCCATGCTGTGGTGGCTCCCCTTGGAGCCCCTGATCCAGTGGGAGGTGTCCCTGCCCACGGCAGGGGGGTAGGATCTGGATGATCTTTAAGGTCCCTTCCAACCCAAACTATTCTCTGATTCTATGAACCACCCTGTGAGAAACCTACCAGCTCCCGCGTGTGGTTGGAGCACAGGTGACCTTCAGGCCAGGTTCTTCTCTGCATCCCTTGCCTTTTCGAGCCCCTTCCCCTCCCTGGAGCCTCCCGTGGCTGCTCCTCCGGTTGCTTTTCTGCCTGAGGAGAGCACGGTGGCTACAGGGGGGGATGCAGCGTCTTCTTCTCATTTAGAGGTTTGTTTTTCCCTTTTTTGGCCTGGCTGGAGAGCTGATCCGAGCATTATCTACATCTTTGGCACAACGAAAACAAGACCCTCACAGAAGATAGAGGAGACCTCGCTTGCTGGCAGGGGGAGGTGATGCTTCCAGCTCCACCACCGGGTGCGGGAGGGGAGGGACGTAAACTCCGTGATTTAAAACGATGTCGGTTACTACGGGCTGGTCGGCAGATTTGATTCTGCTCTGTCTTGATACGCCTGATGTGTTTGTCCCTAAAGTGATAAGATATCTTCATCGTTAACTTGGAAGAGAGGATTGAATGGACCCGTAGTGAGTTCACAGATGAAACCAGGCTGGGAGGAAGTGTTGGTCTGGTTTAGGTTGGAAAAGACCTTTGAGATCATCAAGTCCAACCATGGATGCAGCCCTGCTAAGTCCAGACCATGGCCCCAAATACACCATCTCCTCATCCGTTAAACATGAGTTTAAGACGAGAAGGATTACGATTTCTCCGATGAGACCTCTTGAATGCTTGTAGCTCTTTAAAATAGGGACAGTAAAGCTCAATATCGTTACTTTTATTGTGACTGCAGCGTAAGTGAGGCTGGAAGAGGCATTAGAAGGCCCTGACGGGGCTGTGAGGTGACGTTCTAGCGTGGTGCTGTGAAGTTTTGAGTGAAGGGAGACTCCTGCGTGGAAGGCGGCAGGAGTTCTCCATCCCTAGCTCCGAATACAGCTGCAAATAGCTTGATTTCCCTGTGGGAGAAGAGGAGCTTTCAGGGAGCAGGATTTTCAGCCCCTGCCTGTTAATTTATTTATCTTAAAAGGCACAAATGTGTTCAGACAGCGCGGGCTCCACTCCCGAGGTTGCCTTTCCCCAGTCACAAGAGGTTTCATCAGACGTCTCGCCAGGCTCTCCCTCTTCCATCTCTGCTCAAGGTCTTGCTTTGTCTTCTTTTCCAAAGCCAGGAGCCACGTTAGAGAAGTTTAATGATCTAGTGGGCCCCCCATCACGGAGCTGGGTGAGCACCCTCACAGGGAAGAATTTCTTCTTAATGTTTTATCTAAATCCTCTCTCCTCCACTTTGAAGCTGTTCCCCCTCGTCCTGTCACTCCAGGCCCTTGGGAAAAGCCCCTCCCCAGCTTTCCTGGAGCCCCTTTCAGTGCTGGAAGCTGCTCTGAGGTCTCCATGGAGCCTTCTCGTCTTCTGTTGGAACAGGGCCAGAGGAGGCTCCGAGGGCTGGAGAACCTCCCGTACGAGGACAGGCTGAGAGAATTGGGATGTTCAGGAGAAGAGAAGGTTCCGAGGAGACCTTAGAGCAGCTTCTAGGACTGAAAGGGGCTCCAGAAAAGCTGGGGAGAGACTGTTCCCAAAGGCTTGTGGGGATGGGACGAGGGGCAATGGGGACAAACTGGAGAGGGGCAGAGTTAGACTGGACAGGAGGAGGAATTTCTTCACTGTGAGGGTGGGGAGGAGCTGGAACAGGTTTCCCAGGGAATCTGTGGCTGCCCCATCCCTGGAGGTGTTGAAGGCTACGTTGGATGGAGCTTGGAGCCCCTGATCCAGTGGGAGGTGTCCCCATGGCAGGGGTGGAATTAGGTGATCTTTAAGGTCCCTTCCAACTCAACGATTCTAGGATTCTATGATTCTCCAGGCTGAGCAACCCCAACTCCCTCAGCCTGTCCTCAGAGCAGAGGTGCTTCAGCCTCCTCTGGCCCCGTTCCAACAGTTCCTTATTCTTCTTTTGTTGAGGACTCCAGAACTGGCCCCAGCACTCCAGGTGGGGTCTCACAAGAGGAGTAGGGGGGACAATCCCCTCCCTCCCTGCTGGCCACGCTGCTTTGGATCCAGCTCAGGACACGGTTGGTTTCTAGGCTGGGAGCTCCCATTGTTGGCTCATATTGAGCTTCTCCTCAACCAGCATCCCAGGTTCTTCTCTGCAGGAATCATCGATTCCTAGAATAGTTTGGGTTGGAAGGGACCTTAAAGACCATCCAGTCCCACCTCCCCTACCATGGGCTGGTCTGTGTTCCTGCACTCGCTCGGTTCTCAGCCTTGGAGATGAATCCGAACTTGGTGATTGATTTTTAAAAGAAAAACAAACCCCGAGCACGAGGAGCTCTTTTAATTCTTTGCGGTTGCTCTGAGGCGTTTTCCGAGCGCTCGTGTCACCACGAGATGGCTCTGCTGGCGCTGCTGGACAGATGGAGAGCAGGTCATCCTCCCCGGGCTGGAAATGCAGCTCCAGAGCCTGAAAGCCACACGTCCGCTTGGTTCCACCTCCCTCTGCACGCAGAGAAAGCCCCTTTCTTGCAGAAGGCAGAGAATTTGCTTCTGGGAATGGAAGTTTAACACTTGGTCACTTAGGAAAGTGAAGATGGGGGATGTTCTACACAACCCAGAGTTTCAGAGGGATTAAAAAAGGTCAGGAAGTGATGATCAGATCTGTGCGTTTTTGTCTCAAATGGGGAGTTAAACACCTTCTCCCTCTCTCTCCATCCTCAGTCCTGCCCCAAAGCTCTTAAAGCTTCTGGTTCATATAAAACCCGATTACTGCAACGGGAGTTCCCAGCCCAGAAACCCCCCGTGGCCTGGGCTGCATCCAGAGCAGCGTGGGCAGCAGGGAGGGAGGGGATTGTCCCCTCTGCTCGTCTCGGGGAGACCTCAGCTGGAGGGTTGGGGCCAGCTCTGGAATCCTCAGCAGGAGAAGGAGATGGAGCTGTTGGAACGGGGCCAGAGGAGGCTCCAAGGATGATGCGAGGGCTGGAGAACCTCCCGCACGAGGACAGGCTGAGAGAGTTGGGATGTTCAGGAGAAGAGAAGGCTCCCAGGAGACCTTAGAGCAGCTTCCAGAACCTGAAGGGGCTCCAGGAAAGCTGGGGAGGGGCTGTTCCCAAAGGCTTGTGGGGATGGGACGAGGGGCAATGGGGACAAACTGGAGAGGGGCAGAGTTAGACTGGACAGGAGGAGGAATTTCTTCATCGTGAGGGTGGGGAGGAACTGGAACAGGTTGCCCAGAGAAGCTGTGGCTGCCCCATCCCTGGAGGGGTTCAAGGCCACGTTGGATGGGGCTTGGAGCCCCTGATCCAGTGGGAGGTGTCCCTGCCCATGGTAGAGGGTTGGACCTGGATGATCTTTAAGGTCCCTTCCAACCCAAACCATTCTCTGATTCTATGATCAACCACGTGAAGAGTTTCCCATCCTCAACCAGTGCTCCCCAGCCTGCCCTGCCCAGAGCTCCTCTTCCTCGGTGGTTTCTGTTGCCTCCTGCGGTGCAGGTGGTGAAAACAAGCTCGGCCGTGGTTCCCCGTCCACGCGTTGGAGATGAGGGCGCTGTGTTGGCTCCATCCGTTCGCTCGAGATTATCGGTTTAGCGAATGTTGCCTTAAATTTGTTGATCCAATCCTTTGATCCACCGGGCAGATGCAAATGCCATCTTGTGATTCCGATGCGGATTAGGGACTTACAACATCTTGACATGGGTTTGGCTTTATGCAATTTAGAAGCTGGGGGTGGAGGCCTGGCCCTGGGACGAGCTCTGGGGGTTCCACGCTTGCGCTCTCGCTCGCTGCGTTAGAGGTGATTTGAAAAGCAAAGAAAACGACCTCCAGAGATGGAAAAATAAGAACTCGTGATGCAAGGTGGAGTTGTTTGATTTGACCTGATTTTCTGGGAGGTTCTCTTATAGAGTTCTTCCATAGAACGGTTTGGGTTGGAAAGGACCTCAAAGCCCGTCCAGTTCCACCCTTGGCATGGGCAGGGACACCTCCCACTGGATCAGGTTCCTCAACACATCTCATCCTCTCACTTGTGACCTGGGAGAAGAGACCAACACCCACCTTGCTACAACCGCCTCTCCAGGAGCTGCAGAGAGCGATGAGGTCTCCCCTCACCTCCTCTTCTCCAGGCTAAACAACCCCAAGTCCCTCAACCTCTCCCACAACCACTGGGCTCCAGACCCTCCTGCAGCTCCGTTCTCCTGCTCTGGACATGTGGCTCCTCTTGCGTGGTCTCCATTTCAAGATAATGATTCTCCATGAGATGCCCAGCATGGCAACCACAACCCAGTGTTTGATGAACCTCCCCATGCCCCTGATTCCTCCTTGCTGGAGCTCTCGGTGGCTTTGGTGACCCGGTGTGGTTTTCCCGTTGGCTGGTGCAGATGGTTCTGCAGTCCCGGGGAACACCAGACCCCGGAGAGCCTGGCAGCAGGAGGAGCTACTGTTTGCAATGTGACAAAACAGGTCCAGGGACTCCTCGAGTATTTTCAGCTCCTCGAGGAGGACGTAGGTGTGTGTTTTTCTCTAAGCTGTCTGGCAAGTTCATGGTGAGTTTCAATAAAACACCAGGATGAGCCACTGAAGGAGCTGCAGCCACTTCCTTCTTGCTTTCCTGGGGGTTGGATGAAGCCCTGAAGTGCTGGGTCTGAGGCACAGAGACCTGGACAAGCTGGAGAACCAGCTTGTGGGAACCTCAGGAGGTTCAACCAGGCCAAGGGAAGGTCCTACCCCTGGGTCGGGGCAACCCCTGGGTTCAATCCAGGCTGGGGGTGATGGGCTGGAGAGCAGCCCTGAGGGGAAGGACTCAGGGGGCTGGGGGGGAGAAGCTCCATGTGAGCTCAACGTGAAACCCCCCGTGTCCTGGGCTGCATCCAGAGCAGCGTGGGCAGCAGGGAGGGAGGGGATTGTCCCCTCTGCTCCTCTCGGGGAGACCTCAGCTGGAGGGTTGGGGCCAGCTCTGGAATCCTCAGCAGGAGAAGGAGATGGAGCTGTTGGAACGGGGCCAGACGAGGCTCCAAGGATGATGCGAGGGCTGGAGAACCTCCCGTCCGAGGACAGGCTGAGAGAGTTGGGATGTTCAGGAGAAGAGAAGGCTCCAAGGAGACCTTAGAGCAGCTTCCAGGGTTGAAAGGAGCTCCAGGAAAGCTGAGGAGGAGCTTTGTTCAGGGAGGGCAGGGACAGGACGAGGGGAACGATTTGAAGGTGAAAAGGGGGAGATTGAGATGAGATCTTAGGAGGAAATGTTTTCCTGTGAGGGTGAGGAGGCCCTGGCCCAGGTTGCTCAGGGAGGAGACCATTGGTGACTGGTCTCCACCTGGACTTTGGATGAGCAAACCCCACTCCCTGGCCCTGGCTGTTCTGCTCGGCTTCCACCCACCTCACCACGCAATTTTCTCTGTCAGTTGGACGATGAGGGTGTCACAGGAGACGTGTTCAGGTTAACAGCATCGAGTGTGCGTCAGCTCTGCTCCGTGGCATCAGCTGCTCTTCCCTCGCATCCACCAAGCCCATCCAAGCTCATCAGCTTGGCCGAGTGTTCTTTGCTTGGAGGAGACCCAGTCTCACAGAGGTTTCTTGAAAGCTTCGTTTGAAGTGGTAGTACAGGTATAGAATTATAGAATCACTTGGTTGGAAAAGACCTTGGAGATCGTTGAGTCCAACCATACCTGTCCACAGCTAAACCAGATTAGTGAGCACCTCATTTCCCTGGCTTTTAAACCCCTCCAGGGATGGAGACTCCACCACCTCCCTGGGCAGCCTCTGCCAGGGCCTGAGAACTCTTTAGGTGAAGAAATTTTCCCTAATATCCAATCTGAGCCTCCCCTGGTGGAGCTTGAGGCCATTCCCTCTCGTCCTGTCCCCTGTCCCTTGGGAGAAGAGCCCAGCTCCCTCCTCTCCACAACCTCCTCTCAGGGAGTTGCAGAGACCCATGAGGTCTCCCCTCAGCCTCCTCTTCTCCAGGCTGAACCCCCCCAGGGCCCTCAGCTGCTCCTCACAACCCTTGTTCTCCAGCCCCTCCTCGGCTCCGAACGGAGACGTTCTCCTTCTCCAGACGTTCTCCAGCCCCTCAAGGTCTTGGAGTGAGGGACCCAAAACTGACCCCAGGATTCGAGCTGTGGCCTCACTAGTGCTTGAGCACAGGGGGACAATCCCTTCCCTGCTCCTGCTGCCACCCCAGGGCTGAGCCAAGCCAGGATGCTGGTGGCCTTGTTGGCCACCTGGGCCACTGCTGGCTAATGTTCAGCCGCTGTCTACCAACACCCCAGGTCCTTCTCCTCCAGGCACCTTTCCAGCTGCCCTTCCCCAAGCCTGGAGCTGCTCAGGGTTGTTGTGACCCAAGCGCAGGACTCAGCACTTGGCCTGGTTGAACCTCATCCTGTAGATAAAGAAGCTTCGAGTTGTTGCCTTGAGTCTCCTTCATGGGGCTGGTTTTTCTGTGACTGAAAAGCTCTTCCTTTCGGGTTTTAAGTTGCGTTGACTTGGTGCCACCTGGGTACCTTAACTTCTGAGGGAATAAACCACCCTTTATTGTGTTTAATAACATTGCAGCCTTGTCCTTGCAGCGTTGTTAACTCCTCCTTTGATTTCTTGCAGATACTTCAGCTGGTGGGCCAACAGTTGTAGAAAACGGTGACCATGGGATCGAAGATCATCGCACAGGTAGGTGCTTGGTGTCTGAAGGACACACTTTGCCTTCTTTCTTGGTTATTGGACTGGTAGAACCTCAGAGTGACCCAATGCATCTTGGTTTTTGTGTTGTGATTCTCCGTGGAGGGTTGGGTTTGGGTTTTTTGGTGAATTGAAACAAAACGGAGCTTCCGTCTCTTGTTCTGAAGACGTTGTGTGCTGTATCCATGGTCAGTTGGGAAGGGAACATCCAAGGCACCGATACCAAAAGGGCTTCCCAGTGACTCCATGATGTTATAGTTGATTTTACTGGTGGGAATGACTCCTCCTGTTCCCCCGGGGCTGGCAGGGACGTCTCTTCCGCGTGCTCCATCCTTCGATGCCGTTTTTCCTTCCCAGCTGCTACTAGAACAAAGCTGCTTTGTTTATCCTGCAACCTCTCTCCCACCCCAACCCACCCTTCCGTAAATACCTCCTCATGCTCACGTTGGCCACATCAACGAGGACGCTGAGGTCTCCTGAGCCTCTTTTCACACAGCAGTAGAGCAGCTTGGTCTGCAGGAAGCTCCTCCTGGCTTAAGGAAACCAATATTCCAGACCTGGGAGTCTGGATCTTTCCAGTCAGCCTAATGTTTTGCGTCTTTTAGCATCGTTGTGTTTCATGATCACCACCGGTTCCCTCTTGGGACGATTCCGTACTGGGAATTGTGTTTCCTCCCAGATCTCAGCTGTTTAGGCTGAGAGCACCAAACGTGGTGGCTCTGAGCTGGTGGGTCGTTTCCCTTCATGGTGAGGAGGTTGTGGGCTTCGGGAAACCGGACTGTGGCACCTCTGTGTCCTTGAGGACACATCAAAAGCCATCCTGGCATCTCCAGCTTCGCTTCAACAGGTCACGCTGCGAGGGTTGGGGTGTTCCCACCCCTGCTGGTCCATAGGTGCTGCCCCGAGATAAAATCCAGGAGATCATGAAGTGGCTTGGTTGGAAAAGACCTTTGAGAACCTCGAGTCTAACCGTGCCTGTCCTCTGCCAAACCAGATCTCTGAGAAATGTTGATCCCTGAGGAACCTGTGGGAGAGAGGGGTGAATTCAACACTTCTCTGCTCTAATTCTCGTTGCTGTGAGCAAGCGTTCGTGTTCTTGAGGAGGGTAGGAATGTGAAAATTCACCTTTATCCTTAATTCCCCATTATAAATCTGATCCAAAGGAAATATCTTCCCTAATTCAGTAGAAAACTGAAATTAAGAGCAGTTCTGACCCTCCCAAAGGATCAGGAACCTTCCCACCTTCTGAATTGTGTTTAATCCCCTTCTTGTTGTTTACTTAATGCTGGAGATTTAACTCTTTGCCCCCCAGACTCTCAGAGCTTTGATCAAAGGCGCTTTCATGTGCCTGAAGCATCTTCATTTCTTAATCCGCTCCGGCTTCGGGGAGGAGGGTTGGGTTTTTCTCCTTGTTGGGGCTTTCTAAAGTGACATCAAAGTGACAGAAGCAGCGTGATGGAGGCTGGAGTCGCAGCCGTCGCGTTAATTAGGCTTCTCGGAGCGACAGAAGATGTAAACGACACAACAGTTTGATTGGCTCTTCCCCCCTGCCCCCTTCCCTCTGGAATACTAGAAACATCCCAGCTTACAGGTCGGAAAGAAAGGCAGGAATGCTGATTTTCTATCAGGTAACGGTGGGTTTGGGGAGCTGGAGAGCAGTCGCTGCTCTGCAGGGACACGGAGAGGCTGCTCCAGCCCCGGTGAGAACCTCAGCGCTGCCTGGTTCATGGCCTGCTCGAAGCCACCTTCCCTTTCTGCCCGGCTGCTTCTTTTGAGCTGGATCTGATCCCTGATTTGTCTCTTTTTAAAGCCAAAACGATTCTTCTGGGTGCACAGAGGTGGGAAACGGAGCAGCTGAGAGAGACCTGGGGCAGGTGATGCTGAGGGAAAGCAGCTCTGGGCTGCAGAAGGCAGCTCGAAGAGCTACGAAGAGAGCTTCTAAGTCTTTGAGTTGGATTCTGAGACAGACAGCGAGGAAAGTCTTGGGGAAAGATAGAGCTGAGCTGTTTGAAAACACAAACGTTAGAATCATAGAATAGTTTGGGTTGGAAGGGACCTTGAAGATCATCCAGGTCCAGCCCCGTGCCGTGAGCAGGGACACCTCTCACTGGATCAGGAGCTCCAAGCCCCATCCAACGTGGCCTTCAACACCTCCAGGGATGGGGCAGCCACGGCTTCTCTGGGAAACCTGTTCCAGCTCCTCCCCACCCTCATGGGGAAGAAATTCCTCCTCCTGTCCAGTCTGACTCTGCCCCTCTCCAGTTTGTCCCCATTGCCCCTCGTCCCATCCCCACAAGCCTTTGGGAACAGCCCCTCCCCAGCTTTCCTGGAGCCCCTTCAGGTTCTGGAAGCTGCTCTAAGGTCTCCTGGGAGCCTTCTCTTCTCCAGGCTGAACAAGCCCAACTCTCTCAGCCTGTCCTCGGACGGGAGGTTCTCCAGCCCTCGCATCATCCTTGGAGCCTCCTCTGGCCCCGTTCCAACAGCTCCATCTCCTTCTCCTGCTGAGGATTCCAGAGCTGGCCCCAACCCTCCAGCTGAGGTCTCCCCAAGAGGAGCAGAGGGGACAATCCCCTCCCTCCCTGCTGCCCACGCTGCTCTGGCTGCCGCCCAGGACACTTTTGGCCTCCTTGGCCTCCGCACCGTTTGTTTTCCCTGCGAGGGGGAGCCCGGCGGTTCCTCTTGGCACCGTTGAGCCTCGGCTCGTTAGCTCCGGGAGGGTTTGTGTTGGGAATTGGAAGAGCTGCAGACGGGGAGACTGAAACTCGCTCTCAATTTGGTTTTTCCTTATAAGGTTGAGTAGGAGAGCAGCCGGTGCCGTGCGGGAGGGGAGCTGTGCACGCCGGGGGCTGCTCGAGCGGGGAGGCTGCGGGGAGGCTGGGGCTGGCTCCGAGACCCCCCTGGCACGCAGGGACGGAGCCGGGGAGCCGCGTGCCGACCCTCGGGGAGCAAAGCCGCTTGGTCAAACTCCTAAGAGCAGGGCTAACCCGACAAATCGAGGCGCGATTCTCGAACCGTGCAACGTTTGCAAGTCCTTATTGCGGGATATTTGCCTAGAGTGCCGGGGGATTCTGATTTGAGAAAGACAAGCCGCCCAGGCTGATGATGTGGTTTAATCTGGAGGCCTCGTCTTCCAAGATCCTGTTTGTTATCTTGCTGGAAGATGAGAAGTTGCCCCTATGGGGGCTTCTCAGCCCGTGGGTGGCTTTGCCCTCAGCGCTTTCTCCCTGGGCTTCGAGCGGCGTCCCGAGTTGCTGCTCTCCCAGCCCTTTGTCCCTCCTGGCGCTCCATCGCAGCTCCCCGCGCGTGTGGCGCTCTCGCTCCGTAACGTCGCTCCCGAGAGACGTTGCAACCCTTCCAAACGCCAAATTCCGTGTCTCCAAGCTGGCTTTGGGCAAATCTCCTGGCCGCGCTGAATGAAACGTTGCTCGTTGTGCCGTGGTGCTACCTTAATGTTGATGTTTACTAACGACTTGCGCTTTCTTGCCCCTCTCCCCATCCCGTTTCCCTCTCCTCCTTCTTTCCCTCTCTTCTATTTTCTCCTCCTAGAAGCCTAGAGTGTCTCCTAACACTGGGGCTGCCACTGATCCGAGACCAGTGCCCTTTTCTACCTGCCATTCCACTCCTAATCTTCAGCATTTTGCAGAGCTCTTGCTTTCCGTCCTCGGACTTTATGCGTAGAAGAAACCGAAGGGCGGCCTCCTCCCTCTCTGCTCTGCAGTGCTTGTTGAAACCTTCCTTGCCTTGTGTAAGAACAAACGTACGTCGTGGTGGTCGACCGCGCTCTTCCAGCCCTCCCCCCCTGTTTAATTCACACCCACGGCTCCATTTCTTTTTGAGTTCAACCGCTTTTCGATTTAATTTCGCTCCTTTTCCATGGCTGCTTGGTTCAAAGAAGGTTTGAGGTTAAGTTGTGCTTCCATAGCGGGTGGGTCCACCATGACTGCAGCTCCTTTCCCTTCTCCCTGCCTCGATCCTTGCCGCTTTGAAACCTTCTCATGGGGTTTTATCGCTCATAACATCACCTCCAAACCACCTCATGGACTTGAGAAACGGTTGAGGAGAACCCGTGGTTCCTGAGGGATGAGCAGGTCCTCTCTGGTTTGGGAGGGATGGATTGTGGCCTTCAAGAACTCGACTGGGAGTATGAAGGAGAAGGACCAACCCCAAATTCCTGGCTCGCTCTGCTGCTTTGCTGTCCTCTCCTCCCTCCCAGCTTTGGAAGGAAGGAAGGAAACTGCCTTTCTTCACCCTCCAAGCTGTGGCTTTGCTTTGCCTGCTTGGCTGAGATGTTCCCCACCAGGAAAATAATCCATCCCTTCCAAACCTGAGTGAAACCAAAGATCTGCAACGGCCACCAAGGTGATGTGAGGGCTGGAGAACCTCTGAGGCCAGGCTGAGGGAGTTGGGGTTGGTCAGCCTGGAGAAGAGAAGGCACCAGGGAGACCTTAGAGCAGCTTCCAGTGCTGAAAGGGGCTCCAGGGAAGCAGGGAAAGGACTTTTTCCAAGGTCGTGGAGTGACAGGACAAGGGCGAACAGCTTTAAATTGGAAGGGAGAAGATTTATGTTGGAGATGAGGAAGAAATTCTTCACTGTGAGGGTGGGGAGGTCCTGGACCAGGTTGCCCAAAGAAGTGGTGGCTGCCCCAACCTTAGAGGTTTGGTGGACCTTGACCAAAGCTCGAGCCTTTTGTTCTCTAACGTGGTGGCCCTTTCTTGGTTTCTCCACCGTTCGAAGCCTCATTAGCAGCTGACATCCTTGTGGTGGCAGTTGCTGAACAACCAACACCGTTGGCTCCTCCAAGGAAGAGAAACCCCGTTGCCTACAGACACTCAGTGGCCAAAACTGGGCTCTTCTCTTGCCGAGGCCACCGTGCTGACCTGGCAGAGCCACCACCTGGTTGCTTATGACCAGGAGCTGTTGAGACCAGATCCTGAGCAAAATCCAAAGATGAGGGTTTCCCCGTGGGTGAGCAGCGATGGGAGTTGGGCCTCAGGATACGTTGATGAGGAGAGAATCCTAGAACAGTTTGGGTTGGAAGGGACCTCCAAACCCATCCAGTTCCATGGGCAGGGACACCTCCCACTGGACCAGGTTCCTCCAAGCCCCATCCAACCTGGCCTTGAACCCCTCTAGGGATGGAGCAGCCATGACTTCTCTGGGCAACCTGTTCCAGGACCTCCCCACCCTCATCATGAAGAATTTCTTCCAGCCCGTGGCTGTCACAGGTTGTCCTCTGGCTTCCTGGGTTCACTGGAAGGGACACCGTGTGGTTGTAGCCTCCACCCTTGAGAAACCCCCAAAGTCTCCCCAGCTTTTCAGGGTGGTGGGTCGGGTCTCTGCCCCCCCAGGACCATTCAGTCCCTCCGTAGCTCACACCTCAGCTCTGCTGCTCCTTCCTGCTGGAAGGTGGGGTGGGAGCAGGGCTACGTGGTGCAGAGGGAGATGTTTGGACCTTCTTGTTCTCCTCAAGCGTTTCCCACTTTGGGTTTTGTTGCCAGAAGAGGAGGTTGTTGTGCTCTTGGCTTTAGTTTTCAAAGGCTTCTTTGTTTTTAGTGTGGTTGAGTTTGGAGCAAGACGGCATCACAGCTGCTTCATTTGAACTTGGTTCCACAAGTCTTCTTCACCTTTTGCCTTAAGCGAGCTCAGCGGTTTCTGTCGTAATGAGGGAGGGACATCAATAACTCATCCCACCATCTGCCACCCTTTATGTTTCCCCCCATGTTTTGGTCCCTGTTTATTTTAAGTGGCGTGAACGTTGAGTGTGGACGTAGGAGAGCTGCTTGTGTCTGTGTTCCTGGTGGTTCTGCCTTGTGGGACTCATCCCAAGAGTTCCAGTTGGGCTTTTTTCAGGGCTGGAGGTGGAACACACCTGGCTGGGAGGTAGATGCTTTGGCAGGGGGAGGTGGAACCTCTTGGGGACTGTCACTCGCAGAAGAAGTGCATGTGTCTCACTATAAATGCATTGAATGGATGCTCTGGAGTGCATGTGTCCTTCTCTTTGGATATTCAGAAAGCCTGGTTGCTGCCAAACACGTTCCTCTGTTGAAATTCCATGTTTTCCATGTTCTTCTCCCACCTTTGGAGATGTCACGGTGTCTTTACCAAACACACAAGAACTTCCTTGTGCTTACGAGCTTCTCTGTTCTCACTTCTGACTTTTCTTACTGCTCCCGATGCTGTGTATTCACTGCAATAAACCAACCTAATAAACATCTCCAACCAAACCGACCTCTCAATAGTTGTGCTGTGCTGAGAGTCTTCTTGGTTGTGCTCCTCGGTCATAGTTGAAAGCTCTGTCTGCTTGGTGAACCCCGCTGGTCGTGTTCCAAAGGAGGTAAATGGATTCAACGGGAATTCCTGTAAAAAAGGTGGTTTTCTTAATGCATTAAACCGTGAATTTGTAGAATCGTGTGGTTGGAAAAGACCTTTGAGATGGTCAAGTCCGACCGTACCTGTCCAGTACTAAACCACATCCCTGGGCACCTCATCTCCTCAGCTTTTAAACACCTCCAGGGATGGGGACTCCACCACCGCCCCAGCAGCCTCTGTCAGGGCTTCTTCACTCTTCCAGTAAAGAATCGATTCCTGATATCCAGTCTAACCCTCCCCTGGTGCAACTTCCAGTTCCTCTCGTCCCATCCCTTGTTCCTCAGGAGAAGAGCCCAGCACCCACATCTCCACAACCTCCTTTCTGGGAGCTGCAGAGAGCCATGAGGTCTCCCCTCAGCCTCCTCCAGGCTAACCAGCCCCAGGTTTGAGTTGGAAGGGTCCTCCAAGCCCATCCAGTCCCACCCCTGCCATGGGCAGGGACACCTCCCCCTGGATCAGGAGCTCCAAGCCCCATCCAACCTCCTCCCACAGGACACTTAGAGGTGGGCTTTTCCAATTAAAGCTGATTTTTCCTTCCTGTGTGTTTCCTGTTTGGTGCAGGTTTGTGTTTATAAAGGTTTTTCTACTCTCTGGACTTCTGGGGTTTGGGCTTTTCACTCGAGGTTTGCATCCAACCACGTTCACTGACGGAGACCTCGTGGTTTTTGTTGCTTCAGTCTATAAAAAGCAGTAAGGTGAATAATTTAGAGGTTCACATGGCTCTTCCGATGGGCATGACTAAGAGGTTTGGTGTGTCTGCTCTCTTGGGGGAGGGTATTTTTAGGCTGAGATGGCTGGAAGGCTCTCGCTGAAGCTCCTCTGGCGGCAGAGGGGACAGAGCTTGGGGGTGCAACGTTCCCGGGGGGGAGGTGGTGGCAGTGCCAGGGCTGGGCTGCTGCGGAGACCGTGGAATGGGTTGGGTTGGAAGGGCCCTCAAAGCCCAGCCAGTCCCACCCCTGCCATGGGCAGGGACACCTCTCACCAGGTTGCTCCAGGCCCCATCCAACGTGGCCTTCAACCCCTCCAGGGATGGGGCAGCCACCACTGCGCTGGCAACCTGTTCCAGGGCCTCGTCACCCTCCCAGGAGAACATTTCTCCCTAAGATCTCATCTGAATCTCCCCTCTTTCAGCTTCAGATGGTTCCCCTCATCCTGTCCCTGCCCTCCCTGATCCAGGGCCCCTCCCCAGCTCTCCTGGAGCCCCTTTCAGCACTGGAAGCTGCTCTGAGTTCTCCCCAGAGACCTCTCCAAGCTTCCCCTCACCCCATGAGTCTGGAAGAGGAAGGTTTGTGCCCTTGTGTGGCTCTGAAGGACCCGATGCTCTTCCAGCCGAAGACCCTTATGGCTTCCTACAACTGGCCAGGGCTTTGAGTTGCAGTTGGCCTCATCTCACCTCCCGAGCCACTTGTGAAAAGAAACTTCCCAGGTGTTGAAGTGCTTCTAAACTCCAGGAACACAAGAGCCGTTGGGGTAAATCTCTGTTTATTCCAGCATTTCTCTCAGAAAATCCAAGTGTGCTGAAGAGCCCTCTCCATGCCCTGGATCAGATGAAGGTCTGGAACCATCACGTGGCTGCGTGTCTGGTGGAACGCGGCGGCTGAGCACTCAGGTCCTGGTACAAGATGACTCATGAGATCAGGAGACACAGATCTGTCACTTCAATGTGCGATGGATCCGTCGAGCTCCTCCGCCTTTGTCTGACTGCGGTCGGGTTTAATGTCCCTGACGGGTTCTTGAGGTCTTAGGAACTGAAAAGGTTCATCGTGACCTGATAAACAATCATTTTGTGAGCACAGAGAATACTTTGCAGCAGCCTGGGCTTAAAATCCTGCAGGTCTGCTCTAAAAGCATTTGATTGAAGAGCTTTTGGACCTTGAGTCTCTCTTGGGATCCCACTTCCCGGTGAGTTGAATGGTCCCATTCCGTGTGGGAGATGTAGATGTGGATGGACTCAAGAGAAGGAGCAGGTCAGAACGTACAGTCTGTGATTGTGCAGGGAGAGGACGAGGGGAACGGTTTGAGGCTGAAAGAGGGGAGATGGAGGTGAGGTCTTAGGAAGAAATTCTTCATGATGAGGGTGGTGAGGAGCTGGAGCAGGTTGCCCAGGGAAGTAGTGGCTGCCCCATCCCTGGAGGTGTTGAAGGCCACGTTGGATGGAGCTTGGAGCCCCTGATCCAGTGGGAGGTGTCCCTGCCCATGGCAGGGGTGGAACTGGCTGGGCTTTGAGGTCCCTTCCACCCAAACCATTCCATGATTCCATGAAATGAGATAGAATTAGCACTTACAACTCCAGACACACTTGGAGATGTCAGTCCTAACCCCAAAACAATGGTTATTATCTACTGATTTTTAATCCTCATGAGTGGGGCTGGTGGCCTTCAGCAAACTGAGTGCTTTCTGTGCTCTTAGAAGGTCTCGTGACCATGAGAAGTCACCAGAGCAGCCTGGTGCTTCCCTGTGGGATCTCCAGGTTGGAAGGGACCTCAAAGCCCATCCAATTCCACCCCCTGCCATGGGCAACGACACCTCCCACTGGATCGGGTTGCTCCAGGCCCCATCCAACCTGGCCTTCTACAGTTCCAGGGATGCGTCAGCAACGACTTCTCTGGGCAACCTGTTCCAGGGTCTCCCCACCCTCATGGTGAAGAATTTCCTCCTAATGTCCAGTCTAAATCTTCCACCTTCTAATTTAGAGCTGTTCCCCCTTGTCCTGTCACTCCAGCCCTTGGAAGAAGCCCCTCCCCAGCTTTCTTGGAGCCCCTTCAGGTACTGGGAGGTCACTATCAGGTCTCCTGGGAGCCTTCTCTTCTCCAGGCTCAACAACCCCAGCTCTCTCAGCCTGTCCTCATGTGGCAGGTGCTGCAGCCCTTGGATCATCTCCGTGGCCTCCTCAGGACTCACTCCAAATGCTGCTGAGACCCTGAATTTGGGTCTGCTGGGAGAGAGTCCAGCCCCCTTTGCTCAATGAGATGCTCAAGGAGCTTTTCCTCCTGGCCCTTAGGCTCGTTTGCAGCTCGTATCCAATCAGCTTAAGTCATTGTGTAACGAGCTCTGTTATTTAATGGAAAGGAGAGCGTGGCAGCCCCACCGGAGCTGCTTCAGGAATGCTTCGCTTCTCCAGGGACCAAGGGGAACCTGTCCCTGTGCAGGTCCCAGCCAGGCCGGGGCCCCAAGGTGCGATGGAAAGTCTTGGCTGTGGTGGTGACACCACATGGAGAAACAAAGCTCAGAAGGTAGGGAAGAGCTTGGAATTACCAAGGGTGTGGATTGTGGAAACGCTCCTTCTCACTCTGGGTTCTTAAAGGGCTGCTCGCGACCACGTGAAGGTTTGGAACTGGTAGAGCTTCTGGGAACACAGCAGAAGCTCCAGTGATGCCTACAAGTGAAATGAGGGACCTTTTTTGTTGAATTAGTGCTGTTGCCAAGTGCTCGTTCTCTCCAAAACGATGGTTTCCCAGCAACCTGCTGCTTGGCCTTTGTGCTTTTCGCTTCTGGATGTTGATTCAAAGGTGGAATCAACGTTTCCCGACTTGGCTTGTTGACCAGAGAATAAAAAGCTTATAATGAAGTTGTACAGATGTCGAGAAGTTGGTTAAAAGCTTTAGGACGCGGCTTAGTGAGATTTAAAAGACGTTAAGACAAAATCTTGAGGTTTTGTGGTGTGGTTGAGTCCTTCCAGCGAGCAGCTGCATCTGGACGAGTTAATGGGCTTTTTACAAAGCTCAAAATTCCTCAGCAAGTGGCTGTTCCTTAAAATGCTCCAACCACGAGCTTTTGAGCTTGGATCTTGAGTTTAATGTCGTATTGGTGCATGCAAAGCAACTGAGTTGGGGAGGTAACATCTCAAGTGTTGACTAACATAGAATCATCGAATGGTTTGGGTTGGAAGAGACCTCAAAGCCCACCCAGTTCCATCCCCTGCCACGGGCAGGGACACCTCCCACCGGGTCAGGTTGCTCCAAGCTCCATCCAACCTGGCCTTGAACCCCTCCAGGAGTGGGATCTGGGGATTCTGATTGATGGAAAGTCAGAATCATGGAACCGTGGAATGGTTTGGGTTGGAAGGAACCTCGGAGCCTGCCTAGGTCCACTTTCTGCCAAGGACAGGGACACCTCCCACTGGAGCAGGGGCTCCAAGCCCCATCCAACCTGCCCTTCAACACCTCCAGGGATGGGGCAGACTCGACTTCCCTGGGCAACCTGGGCCAGGACCTCATTACCCTCATCCTGAAGGTTTTCTTCCTAATGTCCAATCAAAATCCTCCCCTTCCAATTTGAAGCCATCCCCCTTCATCCTATCACTCCAGGCCCTTAGAAAAAGTCCTCCCCAGCTTTCCTGGAGCCCCTTTCAGTGCTGGAAGCTGCTCTAAGGTCTCTCTGGAGCCTTCTCCAAGCTGAACAAGCCCAACTCTCTCAGCCTGTCCTCGTAGGGGAGGTTTTCCAGCCCTCACATCATCCTTGGAGCCTCCTCTGGCCCCGTTCCAACAGCTCCATCTCCTTCTCCTGCTGAGGATTCCAGAGCTGGATCCAGGACTCCAGGTGGGGTCTCACTAGAGCAGAGCAGAAGGGTGGAATCCCCTCCCTCTCCTGCTCATCCCGCTGCTTTTCATAGAATCATTGAATCACCAGGTTGGAAAAGACCTTTTGGATCATCGAGTCCAACCGTTCCTTTTGTTTGACCAAAAGAATTCATTGAACAGGATTTTATCCTCCTCCCCAAACCTTCAGCGGGAATCGTGGGCTGGGACGTTGCGGTGGCTTTGCGAGGGACCTGACCCCGGGGGTCAGGGAACTCCCCTAATCCAGGCTCTGGTTGTAGCTCCCTTTGAAGCCTTGAGCTCTTTAATCTCCTTCCCTTTCAGTCCGTGGTGGCAAATAGGGTCAGGCTGATTATATTGTGCATTTTCTCTTTTCTAGCCGCAGCTGTTCTTGTCCCCGCGTTCTCGTTTCGGACCGGGATAAGCTTGGATTAATGAGCCCTTTTCTGGAAAGGGGAAAATCTTATCGTTACGAAACGTTTCGGGATGCGGCGAGGCCGGAGAGGGGAGCGTTGGGAGTCGTAGGGAGAGCAAAACCCACCTCGGAGCCAGGGGGTCGGTGGGAAGTCAGCATCGACGCTTTGCGAGGTGCCTGCTCGCATCTCCTCGATGAAGGCCACAAGCTCAGGTCCCTGAGTTCCGCGTTAGGAATTCACTCGGCAATAAATAACAATGATGATCAGCAAGGATCAGGGGGTTTGTGGCTCTTCAGGTACAGCTTGACCAGCAGGGAGGGAGGGGATTGTCCCCTCTGCTCCTCTCGGGGAGACCTCAGCTGGAGGGTTGGGGCCAGCTCTGGAATCCTCAGCAGGAGAAGGAGATGGAGCTGTTGGAACGGGGCCAGAGGAGGCTCCAAGGATGATGCGAGGGCTGGAGAACCTCCCGTACGAGGACAGGCTGACAGAGTTGGGATGTTCAGCCTGGAGAAGGCTCCATGGAGACCTTAGAGAGACCTTCCAGAACCTGAAGGGGCTCCAGGAAAGCTGGGGAGGGGCTGTTCCCAAAGGCTTGTGGGGATGGGACGAGGGGCAATGGGGACAAACTGGAGAGGGGCAGAGTTAGACTGGACAGGAGGAGGAATTTCTTCCCCATGAGGGTGGGGAGGAGCTGGAACAGGTTGTCCAGGGAGGTTGTGGCTGCCCCATCCCTGGAGGTGTTGAAGACCAAGTTTGATGGGGCTTGGAGCCCCTGATGCAGTGGGAGGTGTCCCTGCCCATGGCAGGGTTGGAACTGGATGATCTTTAAAGTCCTTTCTAACCCAAAGTATTCCATGATTCTATGAAAACCAGCAAATCCAAGTGCAAGGTCCTACACAGGGGCTGGGACAGCCCCAAGGACAAACACAGGCTGGGTGGAGAATAGATTCAGAGAACCCTGAGAAGAAGGACTTGAGGGGCTGGAGAACATCTGGAGAAGGGAACGGAGCTGGGGAAGGGGCTGGAGAACAAGGATTGTGGGAGCAGCTGAGGGACCTGGGGGTGTTCAACCTGGAGAAGAGGAGGCTGAGGGGAGACATCATCGCTCTGTGCAGCTCCTGGAAGGAGCTTGTGGTGAGGTGGGCGCTGGGCTCTTCTCCCTGTTACCAACTGATGGGACATGGGGAAATGGCCTCAAGCTGCACCAGGACAGATTTAAGTTGGAGATCAGGAGGAATTTCTTCACGTAAAGGGTTCTCGGGCCCTGGCAGAGGCTGCCCAGGGCAGTGGTGGAGTCTCCATCCCTGGAGGGGTTTAAAAGCTGAGGAGATGTTTGAGTTCGTGACATATTCTGGTGGTGGCCTTAGCAGGGCTGGATCGGTGGTTGGACTCAATGATCTTAAAGGTCGTTTCCAACCGAAACCATTCAGCGATTCTGTGATTTTGATGTTATTTAACCTTCTTTTAAGCAGAACACACTCTGGTTGACCTCTCGGTTCTAAAAAAAGGCTTTGCTGATGTTCGCTGTGACAGGAGACTTTTCCATGCCTGCAGGTCAGTCTGGTTCCCTGAAAAAAAAACAGTCTGGCTTTCTCTGCTCTCTCTGATCTGCTGGTGATGCAGCAGCTGCTTCTGTTTCTGAGCATTGATGGTGCCCTCAAGAGCGGCCCAGGTGGCCAAGAAGGCCACCAGCATCCTGGCTTGGATCAGCCCTGGGGTGGCAGCAGGAGCAGGGAAGGGATCGTCCCCCTGGACTCGTTGGTGTGGCCACAGCTCGAATCCTGGGGTCAGTTTTGGGTCCCTCACTCCAAGAAAGACCTTGAGGGGCTGGAGAACGTCTGGAGAAGGGAATGGAGCTCAGGAAGGGGCTGGAGAACAAGGGTTGTGAGGAGCAGCTGAGGGACCTGGGGCTGTTTAGCCTGGAGAAGAGGAGGCTGAGGGGAGACCTCATCGCTCTCTGCAGCTCCTGGAGAGGAGGTTGTGGTGAAGTGGGTGCTGGGCTCTTCTCCCAAGGAACAAGCAATAGAGCAGGAGGAAACGGCCTCCATTTTTTCCAGGTGAGGTTTAGACTGGAAATTAGGAAATATTCCTACGTGGAAGGGTTGTGAAGCCCTGGCAGAGGCTGCCCAAGGAGGTGGAGGAGTCTCCATCCTTCCAGGGGTTTAAAGCCACGTAGATGTGTTGCTTAGGGCTGTGGTTTCATAGTGAACAGGTACGGTTGGACTCGATGATCTCGAACATCGTTTCCAACCGAGCGATTCCACGGTTCTCAGAATTGACCAGACAATGGTGGTTTATTCTTCTGGAGTCTTTTCTTCTGTGCAGAAGAACCCTGAGTGTGTTTAATGGCCACGTACCAGGTTCAGGAGGAGAACGCGCTGGTGGTTAATGATCCCACATGGTGAATTAGCAGGAAGGCTGGAGGAGAACTCGCCTTTCCAGAGCCGAATTGTTGCTTCCCAACCCCAAACCAGCAGGTGGAACATCAAGGACCTGTGATGCAATGGTGTCTGCCAGCACCAACCCGTGGTGGGTCTCAGCTGTTCCTGTTAATGGGATTTGGCAGAGGAGAAGGTTTGAGGTCTCCAGGTTCTTGATACGATGCCAAGTATCGTGTCTTAATCGGTGCCCAGCGTTTTGTGCTTTCACAGCTCTTCTGGTGGCCGAGGTGCTGAGGGACACGGGTCAGTGATTGATGGGAATGGTTGGACGCCATGATCCCGTGGGACTTTTCCAACCTGGTGATTTTATGATTCTATGATTCTCTTGGTGCCACTTGGAGACGTGCCACTCTAGAATGAAGGTTGCCAACCTGGTAGGAAGCCCCAGGGTGTTGAGATGGTGCAGAAGGAGCTCCTGATCTCGGCCTCCCATGTGTGCAGGAAGCATAACTCTGGTGATTCCACGTAGTCCAGCGTGTCTGAGACCTCAAGCAAGAACATATTCTCTGCCTGAGGAGAAGGTCCTTCGGCTTCTTTGTTATTTCAGTACGGGGATAAGAGACACTGGCCCAGGTTGCCCAGAGAAATCGTTGCTGCCCCATCCCTGGAGGTGTTGAAGCCCAGGTTGATGGGGCTCGGAGCAACCTGATCCTGTGGGAGGTGGATCAGGGCTGGAACTGGATGTGCTTTGAGGTCCCTTCTGACCCAACCCATTCCAGAATTCCATGATAGGTGGTCTATGAGAGCTCTTCACCAGCTCCAGACCCTGAAACACCAAATGCACCTTCAGAAGACTTTGTTCTTCTGTCCTGTCCTTGGAGATGGTGCAGTTTGCTGTGTTTGACTGGGGTTTAGGAATCGTAGAATCCTGGAATGGTTTGGTTTGGAGGGGTCCTGAGAGCCCATCCAGTCCCACCCTCTGCCGTGGGCAGGGACACCCCCCACTGGATCAGGGGCTCCAACCTCCATCCAACCTGGCCTTGAACCCCTCCAGGGATGGAGCAGCCACAGCTTCCCTGGGCAACCTGTTCCAGGGCCTCCCCACCCTCCCAGGAGAACATTTCTTTCTAAGATCTCTTCTTGAAAATCCTTGATCTTCACACTCTAGTAACTGGTTCTGTTCCTCCAGCAAGACGATTCCCCTTTTGACTTTGCCTTCCCACTTGTCACTTGGCCAACTCTTTGTTTACCTTCATGTCATTTCCTTCTGTCTCCAGTTTCTCGAACATTTCCCCTGGCTACAGATAAAAATACTTGGCTTTCAGCTACATCTTCTGTTCTTGGTCCAGAAAATCTGTTGTGTTAATTCTCTCCTGTTAATATCATCCTGTTTTTCCATGATTCCATCAGCTGTTCTTTCAAAACGTCACCCGTGAAATCCGTTCTGCAGGGTTTTAGGGGATCGTAGAATGGTTTGGGTTGGAAGGGACTTTAAAGATCATCCTGTTCCAACTCTCCTGCCTTGCAGTGATCAGGATCTCGACCTTAAAAATCCAAAGCACTTGACTCTGCTTAAAAGGGGCTGGAACCTGAGGGTTCTGGGAGCCCAGGTGGCCAAGAAGGCCACCAGCATCCTGGCCTGGAGCAGCCCTGGCGTGGCCAGCAGGAGCAGGGAAGGGATTGTCCCCCTGGATTTGATGCTGGTGAGACCACAGCTCGAATCCTGGGGTCAGTTTTGGGTCCCTCACTCCAAGAAAGACCTTGAGGGGCTGGAGAACGTCTGGAGAAAGGAACGGAGCTTGGGAAGGGGCTGGAGAACAAGGGTTGTGAGGAGAAGCTGGGAACCCTCCTTTGAAGCCTCCCCATGGGTGATCCCATCGATGCTCTAAGCTTCTGGCTGTCACTGTGCGATGGACACACATTGTCCCTTTGTGTCCCTCTGCAGCTCTCAGCACGGCTTCTGTGGCCACCGTTCTGTGGCCTTCAAACTCCGGGTGAAGGTCAAACTTTTTGTGGGCTCTTGTGTTTTTCCTAAAACGCGAACCAAGCCGCAGCCTCTGCCCCGGCTGCCGAGATGCCCCGTGGCGCAGAGACTGCGGCTCCTCATGCGGCTGGAGCTGCCCGGGCCACGAACGTCTCCTGACAAGCCTGGAAACGTCCGTTCGACTTATTGTCAAAGAGGCAGGAATGTCAGCGGTTCCGCAGAGCCACCCGAGTCCCGTAAATGCGTCTGGGTGAGACAAAACCACGGCCTGGTGGGGGTTGGAAGGGACCTCTGGAGCTCCTCCTGTCCAACCCCCTGCTGAATCATAGAATCACGGATTCACCAGGTTGGAAGAGACCCACGGGATCATGGAGTCCAACCATCCCCATCAATCACTGACCCGTGTCCCTCAGCACCTCGGCCACCCGGCCCTTAAACCCCTCCAGGGAAGGGGACTCAACCCCCTCCCTGGGCAGCCTCCGACAGGGACCAATCACCCTTTCCAGGAAAGATTCCATCCTGCTGTCCAGCCTGAGCCTCCCCTGGTGGAGCTTGAGGCCATTCCCTCTCGTCCTGTCCCCTGTCCCTTGGGAGAAGAGCCCAGCTCCCTCCTCTCCATAACCTCCTCTCAGGGAGTTGGAGAGAGCAATGAGGTCTCCCCTCAGCCTCCTCTTCTCCAGGCTGAACCCCCCCAGCTCTCTCAGCTGCTCCTCCTAACCCTTGGTCTCCAGCCCCTCCCCAGCTCCGTTCCTTTCTCCAGACGTTCTCCAGCCCCTCAAGGTCTTTCTTGGAGTGAGGGGCCCAGCACTGACCCCAGGATTCGAGGAGCGGCCTCCCCAGGGCCGAGGCCAGAGGGAGAAGAACCTCCCTGGCCCTGCTGGCCACGCCGGCTCTGCTCCAAGCCAAGATGCTTGTATCAGACCAAGGTCACCCTCGGTCTTCTTGGCCACAAGGGTTCAGTGCTGGTTTATCATCAATTTCTTGTCTACCAGGACTGCCAGGTCCTTCTCCATGGAGCTACTTTCCGCCTGGTCAACCCCTACCCAGGTGAGACCTCCCATGGGAACATGGGCTCCAGCAGCCGTTCCTTCCGTGACATCTTCCCTCAGGTGGTTTTGTCCAACCTGGAGTGGCTGTAGGAACGAGTGTCCTTCCAGTTCTTATAGAGGCCCCACAGGAAAGCTGGGGAGGGACCTCCTAGCAAGGCCTGATGTGACAGGACAAGGAGTGATGGATTTAAACTCAGAAGACTGGATGTAAGGAAAAAACGTTCTCCTGGGAGGGTGGGGAAGCCCTGGCCCAGGTTGCCCAGAGAAGCTGTGGCTGCCCCATCCCTGGAGGGGTTCAGGGCCAGGTTGGATGGAGTTTGGAGCCCCTGATCCAGTGGGAGGTGTCCCTGCCCGTGGCTGGGGTGGGACTGGGTAGACTTTGATCTCCGTTCAGTCCCAAACCATTCCATGATTCCATGATCCAATCTGCCCTTGAACACGTCCAGGGATGGGGCATCCTTCTTGGAGTGAGGGACCCAAAACTGACCCCAGGCTTCCAGGTGGGATAACGAGAAGGATTCCTGAGGAGCACAGACACCGTTGTCATTCCTCTCCTCCTCCAAGCAGAAGCTCCTGAATAAATCGCAATCGAATTGTAGATTCTTCCCGTATTATGCAAATAGCTTCGTTCTTTGATGTCCCCCACCCCGTGTCATTATTTTGACACAAGCTGGAATTAACGACCGTAAAACCAGGTTCTGGAGGCGACGGGTAGATTTCTCCTGCCTGCTTCTCATTCCTCGCGCGAGCTCGTTGCTTTTCGCCTTGGGATTGTCAAAGCGGAAAAGTAGGTCACGGCGTTGAGCGTGAAGGCGGGCGGGGAACGGGGCTCCACGGCGGCGCTCGACACGCCGAGCTGTCGCGCTGAAGGGAAAAGGGCTTATTTTAAGATCTTCTTTCCATTCTCGGCGTCTCCTTCTGCACAACGAGCATATGGGGACTCCGGGGTGGATGCACCCCCAGATGGGATTCGGTAGAGGAGCTAGGGACGTTTGTGGCTTAAAGATGGATTGATGGGTCACGAGTGACAAGGATTCTGACCCTCTGGGCCTCTCCCAGGAGACCCCACCTGGGGTCCTGGGTCCAGTTCTGGAATCCTCAGCAGGAGAAGGAGATGGAGCTGTTGGAACGGGGCCAGAGGAGGCTCCAAGGATGATGCGAGGGCTGGAGAACCTCCCGTACGAGGACAGGCTGAGAGAGTTGGGCTTGTTCAGCCTGGAGAAGAGAAGGCTCCAAGGAGACCTTGGAGGGACCTTCCAGGACTGGAAGGGGCTCCAAGAAAGCTGGGGAGGGGCTCTGGATCAAGGAGGGCAGGGACAGGATGAGGAGAATGGTTTGAAGAGGGGAGATGGAGGTGAGATCTTAGGAAGAAATGTTCTCCTGAGAGGGTGAGGAGGCCCTGGCCCAGGTTGCCCAGGAAAGTGGTGGCTGCCCCATCCCTGGAGGTGTTGAAGGCCACGTTCGATGGAGCTTGGAGCCCCTGATCCAGTGGGAGGTGTCCCTGCCCATGGCAGGGGTGGGACTGGATGGGCTTTGAGGTCCCTTCCAACCCAAACCATTCTGTGATTCCACACAACCCCAGTTTCCTAATTTTTTTATGAACAGTTTGGAGAAGAAAAGCTGCTTTGTGCCTTTCTCAGGTGGAGCAGCAGCTCGTGATAAGTGCTTGGTAGTGGTGACAGGACGAGAGGGAATGGCCTCAAGCTCCACCAGAGCAAGTTCAGATTGGACATCAAGATGAATTTTTTTCCTGGAAAGGGTGCTTGGTCCCTGTCGGAGGCTGCCCAGGGAGGGGGTTGAGTCCCCTTCCCTGGAGGGTTTAAGGGCCGGGTGGCCGAGGTGCTGAGGGACACGGGTCAGTGATTGATGGGGATGGTTGGACTCCATGATCCCGTGGGTCTCTTCCAACCTGGTGATTCTGTGATTCTATGACTTTCAGACAGGCTGAAGGCTTCACCGGGGGGTTTCGAGACCTCGTTCCTCTGTGTGTTCCTGTTTGTAAATACAAGAACACGCAGGGAGATGGGACTCAGTTCATTTATTCTTGTTTTTATCTCTGGTCCTGATTCCATTTGGAGAAGGAATTCAGGAGAAGACGACCTGGAGGTTGTCAGGAGAGCGCTGGAGAGCGTTGGCCTCACGGGAGCGTTGGCTGCGAGGAGGCTGAGGTTGTTATTCTGCTCCAGTTGCTTCCCGGCTCGGCTGGGCGGCTCTGCCTGGTGTCGGTCGAGAGGCGATTGGAGGGCGATTCAGGGATGGGGTGGGACGGTGATGTTTGACCAATCCATGAAGGGACATCTCGGATAGAAAACAGTTTCATGAGAAGAACAGTGACGGGGCAGGGTGTCTGTGGGTGTGGGGGAAGGAAAAACCTGCTGTCTCATGATCTTAAGGATAAAGAAGCGCTTTGTGTCTCGCTGAGGAGAGATTTGAGCCTTATTTGCCATAAAATCATAGAAACATAGAATGGTTTTGGTTGGAAGGAACCTCAAAGCCCATCCAGTTCCAATCCCTCTGCTTAAAACCTCATCCAAGCCGGCCTTGAGCACCTCCAGGGATGAGATCCAGGGGTTCTGGTTGACGGCAAGTTGGAATCATGCAACCATGGAGTGGTTTGGGTTGGAAAGGACCTCAAAGCCCGTCCAGTTCCACCCCTGCCCTGGGCAGGGACACCTCCCACTGGATCAGGGGCTCCAAGCCCCATCCAACCTGGCCTTCAACACCTCCAGGGATGGGGCAGCCCCAAATTCTCAGGGCAACCTGGGCCAGGGCCTCCCCACCCTCCCTGGAGAATATTTCTTCCTAAGATCTCATCTCAATGTCCTCTCATTCAGCTCCAAACTGTTCCCCTCATCTCCTGTCCCTGCCCTCCCTGATCCAGAGTCCCTCCCCAGCTTTCCTGGAGCCCCTTTTAGTCCTGGAAGCTGCTCTAAGGTCTCCTCGAAGCCTTCTTTTCTCCAGGCTGAACAACCCCAACTCTCTCAGCCTGTCCTCCTACTGAGCTTCTCCAGCCCTCACATCATCTCTGTGGCCTCCTCTGGACCTGCTCCAGCAGATCCATGTCCTTCCCTTGCTGGATGTTGAACGTCCACTTCACCAACCCTCTGCCTCCCAGCAAAGCTCCTTGTTCCTTTGGAAGGGTTTGGTGTCCCGTACCCTTCCGAGGTGGCCAGGGCTTCCCTTCCCTTTGCCATGGCCGAGAATTCCTTGCAGGACACGGCTTCTTCCACCAATATCCGTGTTAGGTGGTGGTTTCAGCAAACGGGGCGCCCAGTTCAGACCCCCTACCATGACCTGGGCCAACTCCCTTTAAGGTCAGCGATGGGAATAAAGCTCTTAAGCTCCTCTCTTTCCGTCCCCTTGACTCGGCGCTGCCAGGGACGTCTCCTGCCTGCAGACTCGTTAAGTTGGAAGATACTTAACCTCTAACCAGCGAGCAGCTCGGTGACCTCTCCAGATTAGCGTCTCCTGCGGTGAAAAGGCTTTATCGCCCTAATCCCCTCCCAAGAGGGCTCCTTGCTGCAGGTTCATGTCCTGCTGGTCAGCGGGACCCGTTCATTTGCTCCTGGAGGTCCCAGCCGTGCGGTGGGAGCTTCCGTGCCGTGTCTCGCCAGAAGAGCCGTTCCCCATGGATTAGCTCCTCAATTGGCTTATTGGACCGTGCTGAGCTTGAGGAGCAGGTGGAAACCAAACCAACCAAGCCCGTCAGCAGCCCTAGAGAACGTCCCGCGCTCTCCCTTCGGAACCAGGAGCAGCTCCAGGAAGGTTCTTCTTGCATGGGCTCCTTATTTTTACTTTCAGAAGCCAGTTTGCTCTGTAAGTACGCGCCAAGTGGTGCTTTTTCCTTTAAGCAAGACCCCGGGAGCCGTAATCCCGTGTTGGTTTATATCATCAACAGTCGTAACCGGCTTTTCAACTATCTGTGAGCTTTCATTCCGGCTAAAATCGCTCTGCGGGTCGGTGGGATCCATCAAACTCCCACCTGGTGCTGAGCACGTTTGCTCCTGGTGCTGTGGATTCACAGCACCTTCAGGACAAGAGCTTGGCTGCTCGTTTCGGTTTGGGTTTGTGCCTCTGAAGCTGGAGATGCCACGTGGAGGGGGCGGTTAGGAAGCTCTGCAGAGAAGGGTTTGGAACTGAGAAATCTTCTCCTTGTTCACAGCCCTTGGTCCTCTGTCTCTGGGATCACGTTTCTCAAGTTCCTCAGACTGGCTCCAAGAATGAGCTGAAAGTTGGGGTGGGGACAACAAAGCAGCTGGAAGGATCCACTTTGTAGCTGCAGAGCGAGTGATGCTGAAAATGCTTTGGGGATGGAGGTCTGGTAACGCTCGGTTGGTGCAGGGGTAGGATGAGGCTCCGAGGAGACCTTGGAGCAGCTTGGAGTCCTGAAAGGGGCTCCAGGAGAGCTGGGGGGGGCTCTGGATCAGGGAGGGCAGGGACAGGATGAGGGGAACGGTTTGGAGATGAAAGAGGGGAGATGGAGACGAGATCTTAGGGAGAAATGTTCTCCTGGGAGGGTGGTGAAGCCCTGGGACAGGCTGCTTGGAGAAGTGGTGACTGCCCCATCCCTGGAGGGGTTCAAGGCCAGGCTGGATGGGGCTTGGAGCCCCTGATCCAGTGGGAGGTGTCCCAGCCCATGGCAGGGGTGGAACTGGCTGGGCTTTGAGGTCCCTTCCAACCCAACCCATTCCACGATTCTTTGCTGGAGGCATCTCCGAGCGGTGCAGCTCTTGGCAAGCAGAAGCCGCTTCCCTGCCAGTGGCTTTTAGCCATTTTTCTGCTGAGCGACTCCGTTTGACACGGTTGACTTGAGCGAAGGACGCAGAAGCGTCCCAGGCCAAGCTTTCCCACAGCTCAGCTTCTTCTGTGTCACCATGGGCAAGCAGGAAGGGTGACACGTGATGGCAATCGCCCTCAGCTTCGGCATCAAGTCCATCCGGCTGCTCGTGGAGTCGGAGGCGGCTTCAAGAGCGATAGTTTAGGGAGGGAATATCTGGACAGGACACGATCGTTTGGAGTCACAAAGGCCTTTGGAGGAAAAGTGTCACCATGTGTGTCAAGAGAATCAGTATTTGTGCCATGTCCACAGACCAGAAACCAACCGTGTCCTGAGCTCCATCCAAAGCAACTTGGAGGGGCCTTGGATCAGGACGGCAGGGACAGGACCAGGGGAAGGGTTTGAAGCTGAAAGAGGGGAGATGGAAATGAGATCTGAGAAGGAAATGTTCTCCTGTGAAGCTGGGGAGGCCCTTGATGAGGTTGCCAAGAGCGGTGGTGGCTGCCCGGTCCCTGGAGGTGTTGAAGGCCACGTTGGATGGAGCTTGGAGCCCCTGATCCAGTGGGAGGTGTCCCTGCCCATGGCAGGGGTGGGACTGGATGGGTTTTGAGGTCCCTTCCAACCCAAACCATGCAAGTGTGCGGGTGACACTGAGCTGGGTGGAGGCTGGATCTGCCGGAGGGTCAGGAGGCTCCAAAGGGACCTGAACAGGCTGGATCCATGAGCTGAGACCAACGGGATGAGGGTTAACGAGGCCAAACAGTGGGTCCTGCCCTTGGGGCACAAGAACCCTGAGCAGCTCCAGCCTAGGAGAAGCCTGGCTAGAAAGGGCCTGGAGGAGAAGGACCTGGGGGGGTTGGTTGGACAGGAGCCAGCAGGGGCCCAGGGGGCCAAGAAGGCCAAGGGCATCTTGGCTTGGAGCAGAGCCGGCGTGGCCAGCAGGGCCAGGGAGGTTCTTCTCCCTCTGGACTCAGCCCTGGGGAGGCCGCTCCTCGAATCCTGGGGTCAGTGCTGGGCCCTCCCCACCAGAAGGATGTTGAGGCTCTGGAGCGAGTGCAGAGAAGAGAACGGAGCTGGGGAGGGGCTGGAGAACAAGGGTTAGGAGGGGCAGCTGAGAGAGCTGGGGGGGTTCAGCCTGGAGAAGAGGAGGCTGAGGGGAGACCTCATTGCTCTCTGCAACTCCCTGAGAGGAGGTTGTGGAGAGGAGGGAGCTGGGCTCTTCTCCCAAGGGACAGGGGACAGGACGAGAGGGAACGGCCTCAAGCTCCACCAGGGGAGGCTCAGGATGGACAACAGGATGGAATCTTTCCTGGAAAGGGTGATTGGTCCCTGTCCGAGGCTGCCCAGGGAGGGGGTGGAGGCTCCATCCTTGGATGGGTTTAGAAGATGGGGAGATGCTCAGTGTTGTGGTTTAGAAATGGACCAAAGTCCAGCAGTACTTGGCCTCAATGATCTCGAAGGCCTTTTCCAACCAAATCTCTGATTCTATGAACACCTCTTCTCTCTTGGCCTCCATGTCCTTTCATGCAAGAAGCTATTTCACATATTTTATCTCAATGTTTCCCTTTTGACCATGTCGTTTTCTTCAATTTCAGTTTTCCCAGGAGAAATCATGGATGAAAAGCTGTCTTACAAAGAATTTCTCGATCGCAACGAGTCCTGGGCGATGGACGACAGAGACCTGTGCTTCGAGCCTCAGCCCCTCTTCAAGCCCGTGGAGATAGCTGGTAGGACTTCCTTCCTCTTGGAGCTGTAGCATTTTATCAGTTGGTTACATGAAGTCCTGGCATCTGCCCCTTGGATTTGTTCTCCTGCCTTGTCCTCACACCCGTGTTCTTCAGGATGTGCTGCTCTGGTTTCCCTTAAATCATGGAATCATCATAGAATCATGGAGTGATTGATTTTGAAGGGATCTCAAAGTTTCCCGGTTCCAACCCCCCTGCCACGGGCAAGGTCACCTTCCACGGGATGAGATTCAGAGGAGACCACAGAGGTGATCCAAGGGCTGGAGGATCTCCCATGGGAGGACAGGCTGACAGAGTTGGGGTTGCTCAGTCTGGAGAAGGGAAGGTTCCATGGAGACCTTAGAGCAGCTTCCAGGACTGAAAGGGGCTCCAAGAAAGCTGGGGAGGGACTTTTTCCAAGGGCCTGGGGTGATAGGACGAGGGAGGTTGGAGTTAAATTGGAAGAGGGAATATTTAGATTGGACATTGAGGAGAAGTTCTTCACAATGAAAGTTGTGGGACCCTGGCTTGGGTTTCCCAGAGACATTGTGGCTGCCCCATCCCTGGAGGGGTTCCAGGTCAGGTTGGATGGAGCTTGGAGCCCCTGATCCAGTGGGAGGTGTCCCTGCCCATGGCAGGGGTGGAGCTGGATTGGCTTTGAGGTCCCTTCCAACCCAAACCATCCCATGATTCCATGATCCAATCTGCCCTTGAACACATCCAGGGAAGGGGCACCCAGCGTTGACTGTGGACACATCTCTCCTTAGATCGTGGTTGAACATGGAGCTGCCGCCTCGCTGCGTTAGCTTGGGGTGAGCAGGTTCCTCCTGATCTGGCCCACAAGGGCCAGATGATCATCTATGATGATTCCATGGCTTAAAGGAAACCAGAGCAGCTTTTGGTCGCCTCCCACGGTTCAGGTGCCCCTGAGCAGACCTCGCTGAGTCATTGCCAGCTGAGATCCGGTCTTCTCCCGCCCTGGGAAGCGCCGGCTCCACTCGTCACGTAGCTGCGTCTGCAATGCAGGTCGCTCTGTTCCAGAGGCGGCTCCGCAGCTGCTGACGCCTGAAAATTAGATGAACGTTGTGTAACTCGGCCCTGCAAAGGGAGACCTTCTCACCCAGCACCTCCCGCCCCGTCACCCAACACGTTCCACCTCATCTTCTCTTGGTTTTGGGAAAGATTATAACACGTTCCACCTCATCTTCTCTGGGTTTTGGGAAAGCTTATAGGAAATTGCTGGCTCTGAGGGGATGGGACATGCGTGTGCTGCCTGGGGTGGAACAGGATCATAGAAGCCTGGGCTGGTTTGGGTTGGTAGGGACCTCAAAGCTCATCCAGTCCCACCCCTGCCATGGGCAGGGACACCTCCCACTGGATCAGGGGCTCCAAGCCGCATCCAACGTGGCCTTGAACACCTCCAGGGATGGAGCAGCCACCACTGCTCTGGGCAACCTGTTCCAGCTCCTCCCCACCCTCCCAGGAGAACATTTCCTCCTGATATCTCATCTCAATCTCCCCCCTTTCAGCCTCAAACGGTTCCTCCTTGTCCTGTCCCTGCCCTCCCGGAGAAGGACACTTGAAGAAAGCCCTTTGTCTGCTTTTAGCGCTGTAGAACTCACTGAATCATTTTCTTCCTTTCTGAATCTCGTGTTTGCCGAGGGGTTCTGTGAAGGAGTGAGATGTTTTTGATGATTCATGGCACAAGTGGAACAAAAGAGCTCCTGCTTTGTAACTCGGTTGGTTTTTTCCCTCCCGTTGCTTTGTTCGAGGGAAGAGTGAGATGTTGATGTAGTCACGCTCATAGCCAGGTGACAGACTTCATGGTTATAGAATCACAGAGTGGTTTGGCTTGGAAGGGACCTCAAAACTCATCCTGTTCCAACCCCCTTTGATGGGCTGGGACACCTCCCTCTGGCTCAGGTTGCTCCAAGCCCCATCCAACCTGGCCTTCAACACCTCCAGGGGTGGGATCGGGGGGTTCTGCTGGACGTCAAGTTCGAATCATGGAAGTTTGGAATGGTTTGGGTTGGAAGGGACCTCAAAGACCTCCTAGTTGCACCTCCTGCCATGGGCAGGGACACCTCCCACTGCATCAGGTTGCTTCAGGCCCCATCCAGCCTGGCCTTCAGCACCTCTAGGGATGGAAAAACACCTCCAATTTCCACTCCTAATCCATCAGTCGGATTCTTTTGGCCTGAGTAATGTGAATTTGGGGGTTATCTCTTAGCCGCAGCCCCATTTCTTGTGGTTTCATGCCCTTAGAACATCGTGCCCACCCATAGGTGCCTGAGGTCCCCGTATTTTTCCATGTGGAGTTGTTCCTCCACTCTGTTCTTCCTGGCACTGGGTAAACAGGAGGTTCTGCTGCGGGATTAGCCGATTCCCATAACTGAGCAGAGGGATCAGGGAGGATCAACCAGCTTTAACCTCTTGTCAGCAGGAGAGACACGTGAACAGCAGAAGCAGAAAAGTCTGTGGGTTTAGGAGAACAGCCTGGAGGTGTTGGAGGCCAGGATGGATGGGGCTTGGAGCAACCTGATCCAGAGGGAGGAGTCCCTGCTCATGGCAGGGGGTTGGACTGGATAAACTGGGAAAGGAATGGTTTGGGTTGGAAGGGGCCTCAAAGCCCATCCAATTCCACCCCTGCCATCAGCAGGGATGGACCCAGCGCTGAGCTGGGACCCAGCACTGAGGAGACAAGAGGTTCTCCATGCAACAAAACTTCAGCCAGTTTTCACGAGGGAGCAGCCTGGCAGCCGTGTCTCGCTGTTGGGCATGAATTTTAAGTTAGGAAGGTGTTTGCCCCTGGTAAAGAATCTTGAAATCAGCCTCTCCTTGTAATTCTGGTGGTGATGGGTGCATCTTCATCTTGTTTATTAAATAATTCTGCTCCCCATCAGCTCTTCTCCCTGTGTGGTGACGCCAGCCCCGTTCTTGTCTCCTGCAGACCCCGCGGCCGTGCTCAGAGGGGAGAATCTGCCCGATTTATCCTTTCCTACCGACGCGAAGAATGTGCCGCTGTTCACGGACCACGATGAGGCTTCCAGAGGTGTCCATGGTGAGTTCCTCCTTGGCCTTTCTCCTGATGGCCAAGGTTTGGTGCGTTCTCAGACTTTCATGTGCTGAAAACCATGGAATGATGGAATTGTTAAGAATGGGAAAGACCTTTACGCTCCAACCATCAGCCCAAGCCCATTGTCTCTGCTAAACTGTGTCCCAAGTGCCACGACCACAGGCTTTTTGAACTCATCCAGGGTTGGAGACGCCACCACTGCCCTGAGCAGCCTCAGCCAGGGCTTCACAACCCTTTCCATGAAGGAATTTTTCCTGATTTCCAATCTGAACCTCCTCTGGTGCAACTTGAGGCCAGTTCCTCTCATCCCATCCCTTGTTCCTTGGGAGAAGAGCCCAGCACGCACTTCACCACAACCTCCTTTTCAGGAGCTGCAGAGAGCGAGGAGGTCTCCCCTCAGCCACTTCTCCAGGCGTTCTCCAGCCCCTCAAGGTCTTTCTTGGAGTGAGGGACCCAAAACTGACCCCAGGATTCGAGCTGTGGCCTCACCAGCACCGAGTCCAGGGGGACAATCCCTTCCCTGCTCCTGCTGCCACCCCAGGGCTGATCCAAGCCAGGATGCTGGTGGCCTTCTTGGCCACCTGGGCCACTGCTGGATCATGTTCAGCAGCTGTTGACCAGCACCTGAGCTGAGACATGGACCAGCTGAATCATCTTCTCACATGGTTTCTTTAGTGTTTCTGTGTGGGATGTGCCCAAAGCCATCCCAGAGCTCCTTCCAGGGTGTGTTTGAGGAGTGTTTAGGAGACAGGACATCTGGACAGGCTCAGTTGGAGCAGGGCTAACCTGGTGACTAACCACGTGGTGATTAACTAGCGTGGTGATTAACAAATGGCCTTTTGTTTCCTTAGCCCCGTATGGATCTATGATGGTCCCCGAACAGCCTTTCTTCAGGCCCCTCTACTCTCCTGCAGAGGCTCTGGACCCATCAGCCTTCGTTGGTTTGGATTCAACGACGGGGTTTCTGCAGGACAAAGCAGGTGAGATGCGGGGTTTGGCTGCCACTTTTGGGGTTTGGAGGGCGGGGAGGCAGAAAATCCTCGTTTGCTGAACCTGAAGAATCTTGGTGGGACAATTGAAACCTAAAGTCAGTGAAGAGGAGGCTTCGAGGGCTTTTCCAACCTCAGTGACTCCATGATCCTATGAAAATGGGTCAAGCTGAGGAAGTATCTGTTGGCAACAACAGGTCTTGGTTCATTGTGAACGTGCTGAAGGTATCAGGGGATCCCAGGATGTTTGAGGCTGGAAGGAGACCCCTGGAGGTCTCATCTTGTCCAACCTACTGATCAAGGAGGGCCTCGTAGAGCTAGTTGCTTCGAAGAACTGAGCGAAGAACTTGCTCTGTTGGATCCTGGGGACAAGACTGGTTATAACCACTATTTCCCCAGCACAGGAGGGCCATGGATCTGTTGGAGCAAGTCCAGAGGACCCCACAAAGACGATCTAAGGGCTGGAGCACCCATACAAGAACAGGCTGAGAGAGTTGGGGTTGTTCAGCCTGGAGGAGGCTTTGGGGAGACCTTTGAGCAGCTTCCAGTGCTGAAAGGGGCTCCAGGAAAGCTGGGGAAGGACCTTCTCCAAAGGCCTGGAGTGATAGGACGAGGGGGTGGCTTTAAATTGGAAGGGGAAGATTTAGATTAGACTTTAGGAAGAAATTCTTCACAATGAGGGTGGGGAGGCTCTGGCCCAGGTTGATCTGGGAAGTTCAGGATTTCCCATCCCTGGAGGGGAACTTGATAGGCTTGGAGGTCTCTTCCAACCCAAACTATTCCATGATTCTAACTTGCTATCAACTAGAATCCCCAGATCCCATCCCTGGAGGGGTTCAAGGCCAGATTGGATGGGGCTTGGAGCCCCTGATCCAGTGGGAGGTGTCCCTGCTCATGGCTGGGGTGGGACTGAATGGGCTTTGATGTCCCTTCCAACCCAAACCATTCCAGGATTCTGTGATCTGAGGGACAAACTTAGATGAAGACATGGATTTTGTGAAACCTCTTCTCCTGATTCAAGGTGTCACTAGCGATGGGCACAGCAAGACACGATATTCTGGTTCTGTTCTTCGAGGAACTGAAGTCACAAACCAGCAGAGTCGGTTCCTTCAGCAGAAACAAAGCAGTTTCGTTGTCAGCAACAGGAGTAAATGTGTTTGTTTTCCCCAGGGCCTGAAGAACACTGGATGGGATCTCAGCACGACAGGATGGGACCAGATGCCTCGTTCTTTGGGGAGCCACCAGGTGAGAATGTGTTTGACTTGGTCTGCAGGAACAGCAGCAGCAGAACCTCTCTTCCTATCTGCTTTTGGAGAAACAAAAGCTACTTATGGGACCTGAGCAGGAGAAGACACTGTTTCCGCTTATCAAATCCATTTAGAAAAGGACATTGTAGAATCACAGAACAGTTTGGGTTGGAAGGGACCTTAAAGATCATCCAGTCCCACCTCCTGCCATGGGCAGGGACACCTCCCACTGGATCAGGGGCTCCAAGCTCCATCCAACGTGGCCTTCAACACCTCCAGGGATGGGGCAGCCACAGCTTCTCTGGGCAACCTGTTCTAGGGCCTCCCCACCCTCATGGTGAAGAAATTCCTCCTCCTGTCCAGTCTAACTCTGCCCCTCTCCAGTTTGTCCCCATTGCCCCTCGTCCCATCCCCACAAGCCTTGGGGAACAGCCCCTCCCCAGCTTTCCTGGAGCCCCTTCAGGTTCTGGAAGCTGCTCTAAGGTCTCCTGGGAGCCTTCTCTTCTCCTGAACATCCCAACTCTCTCAGCCTGTCCTCGTACGGGAGGTTCTCCAGCCCTCGCATCATCCTTGGAGCCTCCTCTGGCCCCGTTCCAACAATAATCACATCCCAGTGACTCCAGAGGAGAAAGTGGTTGCTCAGGGCTTCGAGTGCTTAATCCAACTTGGGTTTGTGTTCCCAGTGCCCCCAGCAGCGACTGAAGCGATGAAGCTGGATTTACCGGAAGGCCCTGCCGTGGTGGCTCCTGGTTTCGTTCCCAATGCAGGAACGGCATCGCCTGGAGAAGCTGGAGCTCCTCATGGACCAAAAGGTGCACCAGCAGGTAAAGTTGCCTTGGTCTAAAGCTGGACACTGGCTTTAGGCCCTTCATGAGTGATGGTAGGAGGGCATAGGGTGGCCTCTTGTGAAGCAAGATGTTAACGAATCCCGTTGTAGCTCAAGGTTTGTGATCTCTGGTTTGTGCTGTAGAGTCGCAGCACCGTGCTGGAACAGGTTGCCCAGAGAAGCTGTGGCTGCCCCATCCCTGGAGGTGTTGAAGGTCACATCGGATGGAGCTTGGAGCCCCTGATCCAGTGGGAGGTGTCCCTGCCTATGACAAGGGGGTTGGGACTGGATGATCTTTGAGGTCCCTTCCAGCCCAAACCAGTCTATGATTCTATGAGACTACTCGGCTTGTCAGCTCTTGTGTCCACAGATTTAAGGATTCATTACTTTCTCAACATTTTAGCTCCAGAGAAGTGTTGAAGTGTGTCAAGAACCTGGTTATACCAAGAGTCTGATGCTGTTGGTCATAGTATCATAGAGGTTGGAAAAGACCTCCAGGCTCATCCAGTCCAACCTCAAATCCTGGGGTCGGTTTTGGGCTCCTCACTCCAAGAAGACCTTGAGGGTCTGGAGAACATCCAGAGAAAGGAACGGAGCTGGGGAAGGGGCTGGAGAACAAGGGTTGTGAGGAGCAGCTGAGGGACCTGGGGCTGGTTAGCCTGGAGGAGGGTGAGGGGAGACCTCATCACTCTCTTCATCTCCTGGAAAGGAGGTTGTGGTGATGTGGGTGCTGGGCTCTTCTCCCAAGGAACGAGGGATGGGATGAGAAGAACTGGCCTCAAGTTGCACCAGGGGAGGTTCAGATTGGACATCGGGAAAAGTTCCTTCACGGAAAAGGTTGTGAAGCCCTGGCTGAGGCTGCCCAGGGCAGTGGTGGCATCTCCAACACTGGGGGGCTTCAAAAACCCTGTGGCCTTGGCACTGTGGTTCAGTAGGCACGATGGGGTTGTGCTGGTGGTTGGCCTGGATGAGCCTAGAGGTCTTTTCCATCCTTAATGATTCTGTGAAACAACCCTGGTTGTGGTTCTTGCACGTCCGGTTGGACTGTGGTGCTCCCAGTGGACCCAGGAGCTCTGCTCCCTCACCGGCTTCATAGCATCAGATGTTTTTAGATGAACACAACGCATCCTTCAGCTTTTGGGTGCTCAGAGCTGGCGAGTGTCTAACCTTGTGGTCAAAGACACATGTGGCTGTGTAGAAGCACTTGGGAGCGTTGAGGAGTGTTGGTACCACTTGAGTTGTTCCATGGGGTTTGGAGAAGCGGTGGTGGAAGAGAAGGTGACAGACAGGGAGCGAAAGCCCCATCTCCTCTGTTTAACCCCCCCACCACATATTTACGTTGTGTCTTTCATTGCTGATCGCTGTGATCTCTGTTTCTGTAGCAGATGCCACCTTCATTCCTGCTTCAGATGTTCCAGAGGTTTCCACAGACAAAGCTGGGTCGGTTCTTGGAGGAGACACCAAGGCTGCTCCGGCTCTGGAGGCCGGATTTGCTCCTGCAGCCAGTCCTGTCCAGCCTGGAGATGTTGGTTTTGCTCCAGCACCACAAGCCAAATCTCCCAAGGCTGCCTCCACCCCGGCTGCAGATTCCGCCTTCGACTTCACCCCAGCAGAAGCCACATCCCGTTACAACATGGATTTGGAGTTCGCCCTGGTGGAAGAGGCAGGATTTGCCCCAGCAGAAGACACCAGGTTTGCCCCAGCAGAAGACACCAGGTTTGCCCCAGCAGAAGATACAAGTTTTGCCCCAGCAGAAGACTCAAGGTTTGCCCCAGCAGAACATACAAGGTTTGCTCCAGATGGAGACACCAGGTTTGCCCCAGGAGCAGTTATGGAGTCTCCCAGCGCTGTGGATCTCCAGTGTCCCCGAGCTGTGGATGTGGAATCGGACCATGCTATGGATTTGGCGTTTGCCGCCTCACCAGATCCCAAATCTCCTCATGGTCTGGCTCCTGAGTTTGTCCCAGCAGCAGAAGTCAACCGCCACCACGCTCTGGATTCTGGGTTTACTGCTGCAGCAGAACCCAAGCCTCTTCCTCCCATGGACACTGGATTTACCTCTGCAGAAGCAAAGTCCAAGGCGGCTGACACCAAGGCTGCTGCACCAGAAGAACTGGTGACATCGGAGTCTTCTCTTGAGCAAGATAAGGCCTCCATCAAGACGCAGCCCACAGGTGAGCACATTCAAAGCTCTGCTCAGGCCTGGAACATCACGGCACGAGGTGTGGGAAGGCCACAGTGAGCTGGTAGCAGCACTTGTGGTGGCACATGGTGGTGGTTGCACAGATGTTCTCCAGCCCCTTCCCCAGCTCCGTTCTCTTCTCCAGACGTTCTCCAGCCCCTCGAGGTCTTTTTTGGAGTGAGGGGCCCCAAACTGACCCCAGGATTCGAGGTGGGACCTCACCAGCATTGACTCCAGGGGGACGATCCCTTCCCTGCTCCTGCTGCCACCCCAGGGCTGATCCAGGCCAGGATGCTGGTGGCTTCTTGGCCACCTGGGCCACCTCTGGCTCGTGTTCAGCCACTGTTGACCAGCACCCCCAGGTTCTTTTCCACTGGGCAGCGGTGGGGAACGTCTTTAGCAGATCTTTAGGCTTTCAGGAGGACAGAGCAGGTAAAATCAATCCTGAAGAGCAGATACCACTGAGGAAACATGAGGAAAACCTTTAGTTTCTTGTGAAGACGCGACTTGGATGAGGCAGTGATTTTTATCTCGCTTAATCTCACCTTAATTAAATATAACACGAGCTTTTCTTCTTTATATTCTGTTTGCAGAACCAACGGTGAATGTGGGACAAGAAACCCCAGAAGCTCCTGTTGACCTTGAGAAAGCTGAAGGCACCAAAGCCCCTTCCAGCCACAAAGAGCATCTGCCAGAGCAGGAGAACCACCTTCCTGTGTCTACAGGTGAGGATGCAAACTGGAAGAGGCTGCCCAGGGTAGGGGTTGAGTCCCCTTCCCTGGAGGGGTTTAAGGGCCGGGTGGCCGAGGTGCTGAGGGACACGGGTCAGTGATTGATGGGGATGGTCGGACTCCATGATCTGGTGGGTCTCTTCCAACCTGGTGATTCTATGATTCCATGAGTCTGTGATTCTGTGATCCATGGGGTGAGACTGGAACCAGCGCTTCCCTGTCAGCTCATCCTGGCCCCCCCACCCTGGTTCTTGCGCCCAGACATCGTTCCCGTGTCCCTCGCAAGGACAAATCACCAAAGGTTTCATTTCAAGCAGGTTATCGGTGGGTTCTAACGTGGGGATGGGTGTAAGGAGACGGTTGTCTTCATGTTTGAACTTACGATCGAATCACGGAATAGGTTGGGTTGGAAGGGACCTCAAAGCCCATCCAGTTCCACCCCTGCCGTGGACAGGGACACCTCCCACAGGGTCAGGTTGCTCCCAGCCCCATCCAACGTGGCCTTCAACCCCTCCAGGGATGGGATCTGGGGGTTCTGGTTCTGGTCTCTACACCGGGAGTAGGAAGAAATGTGTCCTGTGAAGGTGCTGGGGCACTCGCAAAGGCTGCCCAGATGCCCTATCTACAGTTGGACTTGAGGATCTCAAAGGTCTTTTCCAACCTAGTGATCCTAGGTGTTCAAGGCCAGGTTGGATGGGGCTTCAAGCAACATGATCCAGTGGGAGGTGTCCCTGCCCAGGGCAGGGGTGGAACTGGATGGACTTTGAGGTCCCTTCCAACCCAAACTATTCCATGGTTCCACCATTCTAACTTGCCATCAACCAGAATCCCTAGATCCCATCCCTGGAGGTGTCCAAGACCAGGTTGGGTGGGACTTGGAGCCCCTGATCCAGTGGGAGGTGTCCCTGCCCATGGTTGGGGTGGAGCTGGATGAGCTTTGAGGTCCCTTCAACTCAAACCATTCTATGATTCTCTGATTGGTGTTAGGCAGGGACTCCAGGCTTGGAGTGGAGCTCACTCTGGATTTAAATTCCGGTTGGAAGCCGGTGTGGCCTGAATTTGATTGATTGCAGAGAGGAAAACCCCAACGAAACCTCCACCCCTTGCTTGAGCCCCAGGGCTTTCTTTGGTTGATGTTTTACCTCACCATGGTGTATCTGCCAACCTTTAAAATTGATCCTTAAAATGGGATTGAAAGGCCACGATCCAACTACAAACTTCATTCCCATTCCAGTAAACCCAGTTCCCTTCTGCTGGGCTTGCATTTAGACTGTTGGTGTCCCGTATCCCTCAAAACTGAAGCGTTCTCTTCCTTCTTCTCCTCTTTCTGTTCCAGTAGAAGCCAAAGAAGCTGTTGCACTAGAAAAGAAAGATCTTCTTCCAGAAAAACCTGTTCCTGCTGCAGATGTCGCTGGGACGGAGAAGCAAAAGGAGGAGGTGGAACACAACCATGTCCAGCAAGGAGAACCTCAGCAAGAAAAAGCCCTGCAGGACCCCACAGGTAGAACATAAAGAATAATTCAGTTGTAGAGTGGAAGTATCTTTGCGAAGTCTTCTTCTGCTGGTTGCCTTGGCTCTTGAGGAGCAGAAAGCTCTTTGTCTCCGAGCAGCTGTGGTTCCTTGGGTTCATTGGTGATCCTGCTTGTGCTTTCCCTCTGAAATGCTCTTTTCCCTTCCGTTCCCCGGACTGGAAGTCCAAGCGTGGGTGCTGCTGGGACTGGACTGGCTTAGGTGTCTCCTCGGTGGAATTTAAAAGCTCATCAGCTCTTTGCCATCACTGCCGGCTGCTTATTTTGGTGTTAAAGGACCTTTAATGCTGATCGCAACTATAGAGGTGTGGAATGGGTTGGGTTGGAAGAGACCTTAAAGCTCATCCATGGGCAGGGACACCTCCCACTGGATCAGGTTGCTCCAAGCCCCATCCAACCTGGCCTTCAACGCTCCAGGGATGGGATCTGGTTGACAGCAAGTTAGAATCGTGGAACTGTGGAATGGGTTGGGTTGGAAGGACCCTCAAAGCCCAGCCAGTTCCACCTCTGCCATGGGCAGGGGTACCTCCCACTGGTTCAGGGGGTTCAAAGCCCCATCCAGCTTGGCTTTGAGCACCTCCAGGGATGGGACATCCGTGTGCCATCCGTGCAACTTGTGCCAGAGCCTCCCCACCCTCATGGTGAAGAACACGTCTTCCTAATGTCTAATCTAAATCTTCCCCCTTCCAGTTTAAAGCCGTTCCTCCTCGTCCCTCAGCTTTCCTGGAGCCCGTTTCAGTCCTGGAAGCTGCTCTAAGGTCTCCCTGGAGCCTTCTCTTCTCCAGGCTGCACAACCCCAACCCTTTCGGCCTGGCCTCAGAGCAGAGGTTCCGCTATTCCTAAGGGAACCCTCCTTCCAAATGGAGTTTTTGGATTCCCAGCGGGAAATGGGATCTTCTCCCTTCTCTGCTTCCTCCGTTGTTGCTCACGCGTGTGACCGGGGCTGAGTTCTGGGTCAGGGCCAGTGACCGATGCTCCCGTAGACCCAGACCGTGTAGCCGAGGCCACCTCGAGCTGCGTGTCTCCACGTAGACCCAACAATTTCTATTCTGGAGGCTCTACCTTCTACCACATCCACCGATGGGGCTGTGGGAACCTCAGCTCTTTTCCTCCTCCTTCTCTTTTCCATCCCCTCATCTTTCCACCTAACTTTTCTCTGGAAAGCTGCCAGTTTGGGATATAAAAAGTTGAATCAGTTTTCTTGCCTCGCTAAGACAAAAATGGATCTTTTATTCATTTTCCAAGCGTGTCCTCACAAGATCCGTTGCTTTCCGGTGGGGTAAGAGCATGGATCGGTGGTTTGAAATAGCATTGACGTGTTTATCGCTCGTAGCTTAAATAGGTTTTGCGTGGAAATGTCTCTTCCAGCCCTGCCGAGGTGGATTTAGAGAATTAGCGCGGTAGCGGTGGTGGAAAAGTCCGCGGTTGTGACTGTCTAGAGTGGTTTTGGTGGCTAAAAATCAAATATAAAGTGTGTTTTTATATCTCTTGAAAGCAAAAAGTTGCCTCGATGGTTGAGCGGGCTTCCTGTATTCCAGGTCTACCTCCTGCACAAATCAGGCAAGTTAACAAATCCAGTGACCGCAGGTTTGGCAGAGCGAAACCTGCACCGAGGCCTCTTGCAGATGTATCAGAGGAACGTCTCGGAGGTCTCCTCCTTCCACCGAAGAGCGTTGACCCCAAGGTAGAGCCCTGCTCCCTAGCGGAGCCCGGATGCCTTCCCGGAACATCTCTGGGCTCTAGGGTTTCGCGTAAAAAGGCGGCTGAGCAGGCGGAGTTTGCCGAGAGCTGCCGGGATGTGCCGAGGGAGAGCTGGGATCCGGAAGGTTCTCTGGCTGTTGTGAAGAAAAAGAAGAAGAAATCAAAGCAGAGGCGGAACCAGCTGCCAAGGACGATGGAGTTCTGGGATGAGAATGGAACGGTCTCCAGAGCTCCTAGAAACCCTCCGTTTGCTGGTGGGTTCCACAAAGCAGACGCACCGGTGGAAGTTCTCAAGGAGGAGTCGGTTCCCTCAGGAACCAGAGCCTCGGGTGCGCCCAAGGATGCTAAAATAACTTCAGGTCCCATCCTGGAGGAGCCAAACGCCTTCTCGGTGCCAGCACCAGGCCAGCAGGCCCCGAAGAACTGGGAGGTCAGGAAAGCAGAAGGAGCGAGAAGCGAGGGTTTGATGTTGCGATCAAAAGGCAAAAGGAAAGAGGTGGCTCTGGAGCAGGTGGGACAGGCCAAGGTGGGGGAATCGCTTCCAGCCCCGCAGCCAACGAAGCCTCTGGAACGAGGTGTTCTCGATAAAGATGAGAAAAGAGAGATTAAGGAGTCAAAACACGCCGAGCTGCCGGCGTCTCCGTCAGGAGCCGTCGCCCTGAGCAAAGCAGAAGGTCCCTTACAGAGCAGCCCCTCGCGGTTGCTCCTTTCTGATCAGGACAAGGAGGCTCAATTTGCATCTCCCATGCGTGAAGCGCCCGGTGACCCCGTCCACCGTGAGCTTCAGGCTTCCAAGGGCTCCCTGGAGGAAGGAGCCAAGAGAAGAGGCGGTTGTGAAGGCAGTAAAGGAGGTAGAAATGAATCTCTCAAAGAGGTTTCTCCTCTAGAGGCCGTGGTGGCCCCACCAGACGGGCTTCCCAGCCAGCCCAGGGCAGCTGGTGGAACTAAACCAGTGTCCTCTGAGAAGATCGTGGCTGTTGCCTCCTCCCCTGCTTCGGAGGGCGTAGGGAAGACTCCAGCGGATGCTGCGGAGATGCCTCCTGCACCCTTGGCTTTACCAAAGCCTGAGGAAGTCGCTGCTCCACAGAATAAAAAGTCCGAGAGCTTTTCAGAGCCGCTTCTCCCTTCTGATGCCAAACGTCCCGGCTCCGCTCCAGCCGTGAACGGAGCGATGGGACCCGATTCTCCTGATAAAACCAAAGAGAAAGACTTTCTTGGGTCAGAGCAGCAGACGGGAAAAGATCCCAATGGTGCCCACGGCTTGGACCGAGCTAGAAAAAGGCGTGGGGAAGGGAAAGGGAAAAGATTCAAAAACTTCCCTGAGCAGGTGATGCTCTTGGAGGATGGAGAGAAGGTTGGTGACGGAGGGAGGGTAGAAACGACTTTCCCTGATAGAGGCAGGGAGGTTGTGGCACGGGGACAACCGTCTGGAAGCTTCACGCATCCTTATCCTGCAGAAAAGCCCAAAAAAAGAGGCAGCGATGGGAGAAGTAAGAAAGGAGAAAGAAGCTTTTTCCAGCCTGAGAATAAGGTGGAGCCGAGCGGTTCTCCTGACGTAGCCGGTAGAGCCAAGGAAGGCGATAAAGGCGACGAGAGGGGCTGGGTGGCTGCTGAGCGTGGTCAGGAGGTGACTTGGAGCCCGAGGGCAACAGAGCTGGGGATGGAGAAGCAGAAAGTAAATGTTGGGAAGCGTGAAATAGCTTCTACGGGTACTTTAGAGCAGCCGTTCCCGCTGGAGAGCAGGAGAGAGGAGGGGAGGAGAGAGGAGGCCAAGCATCTCGCCGGGGTTGGTGCCCTCAGCAAAGCACCAGAGGTCAGTTTGAGGAGTAAAGACGAAGAGGGTGGGATTATTGCTGCGGTTGCGATGAATTCTGGTGCCACGGTGGTGGCCGAGAGACCTCGGAAGAGGGGGAGCGATGGGAAGAGGAAAAGTGATACGAGCCCTTCGGGGCTGGTAGATGCTCCAGATGCCGAGGTGGAAAGTAGCAAAGAGAAGGAGGCTGGGGGCACGAAAGATAGAGATGAGAAAGGTAAAGGTAAAGATAAAGGTAAAGATAAAGTTTCTGGGTTTGAAAAGGAGCTTCTGCTGGAGGATCAAGTGAGTAAAAACCAGGAGGTGCTGGGAAAGCCTGAGGTGCAAGGTGGGAGTAGAAGTTTCTCCAATGAGCAGGTTCTTTCAGGTGATAAAGTAGAACGAGCGGAGCCAGAAGTAGGCAAGAGGAAAGGAACGTGCGCTGTGAGGGGAGCTGAGGAGCTCGGGAGGTCCGAGAGCAAGGGGGACGTGGAGCACGGTTCCTCCAGGGCGATGGAGCAACCGAAGAGGCAAAGTGGAGATGGCAAAGGTGACAAGGCTGGCAGGAGGCTGGAGGGCTCCGTGGTGCCTCCAGCAGGTGAAGAGGTGGGAGATATTAAAGCTCAACCTTCTGAGAAAGGCAAAGAGACCGATTCCAAGCCGTTAGCGAATCTGGTAGGTGACCTGACTGATGGCCAAGCTCCTGCTCTACCTCTGGAGCCAGAAAAACCGCTTACGGGTGGTAAAGAGCCATGCGCAAGGGTTCAGGCTACGGTTCCTCCTCGTGACGTGGAGATGACTAGGAAACCTGAAGCAGAAGGTCCCGCTCCTTGCAGCGGGAAGGGCGGCCCCCCTAGCACAGAGCTTCCCGCGGTGGCAGATCCCGCGGTGGCCATGGTTGAGGGTAGATGGAAGAAGCGAAGCTGTGATGGAAGCAGGAAAAAGGTGATGAATGTGGAGACCAAAGCGAGCGGGAGCGAAGCGCAGCCTCCCGTGGGGTCTGAGGTGGGATATGGAACGGGAAACATGGATCTTGTCGATGAAAACAGAAACATCAAAACTTTTAGCCCTCAAATGCTTTGGGATGAGAAAGGAAGCGACTTCAGATCCTTCGCTCAGGCTGCACTAACAGGTCCTGACAACGCTGGGAATGTTCCACCTGGCTCCCCAGAGCAGGTGGGTGAGGGCGCAGGGCGGAAGGGGCCTCCTCCTCCTGCGGTTGTGGCAGAGGAAAGCGTCCAAGAGCCAGGGTCTGGTGCTGAGAAGGCAGGAAGGCAGAAATCCCGTGAGCAACCAACGCTTCTGGGACACCAAGAGCCTGGAAACACGACTTCAAAGAAAGGTGGTGAAGAACCTGCTTCCCAGGGTGGCAGCGAGGCAGAGAAACCCCTTTCTTTGGATCAGGAAGTCAAGCAGGACGTCAAATCAAGGAAGGGTGATGTTCATCTTGCTCCTGCAGCAAACGTGGGTGACAGCACCTCCTCAGACCTTCTGAGGAAGGTGGATTCCAAACACAGACCAGCTCCCGTCGGTGCTGAAGGGGCAGAGAAACTGGAAACCTCCATCTCTGCTGGAGAGAAGGACACGGGGCGCGTTTCCTCAGAAGCTGCAGCGAGACCAGAGAGCAAAGTGGGAGCTGCCGCGTCGCAGGTTGGGCTGGAAGCGTTGATGGAGACTCGAGGTGAAGAGGTTGAGCTGGGTGGAGGTAAGAGGAACGAGCAGAGCTCACCCAGGAGCCCAGGAGGTTTGGACAACGCAGAGGCTGCTGCTTTGAATCTGATGGAAACGAAAATATGTCCTAAAGAGAACCATGAAGGTCCTGCTCAGCCTGGAGAAGAAGGTGCTGTGCCCAACAAGGAGGTTCACCTAGAGGAGGTTGCCCCAGCGTTGAAGCCTCCAGTAGAGAAACCTCAAGACGCAGCTAAAGTGAAAGAACCAAGTCAACAAAAAGCATTGAAGGAGGCAAAGAAAGAGAAACTCAACGCAGCAGAACCGGTCAAAGGCTACATGAGACCCACCAAGTCCCGAGGGGTGGCGGCTCTGCCAGCCAGGCCTGTCGCTCCGGGCCGAGAGACGCAAAAGCAGCCGAGAGCCGTGACCACGAGCCGCCTGAGGCAAGAAAAAGGTGTGTGGTTTGAGCTGGGGGCTGTAACCCAGGCCGCTTGCGTTGGCATGACCCGCGGCCGTTAATCCTCCGCGGCACAGGCGAGTTTGGCATGACCGGGGTGTTGGCTGGTGGGGAAAGGCTCTGAGTTCTGCTTGCCCGTCTCACAGTGCTAATTCCCAGCGGTTGAAGGGCTGACAGCTTGGTGTGAGGTCCAGATTAATCTTCGTTACTCACTCGCGGTTAATTTTGCTTACGTACCGTAGGAAATTGAGGTGAGCTTGCACGTCTCGGTGTTGAGTTACGTTGGCTTTTGGTCATCTGAGATTGAAGGTGACCTGGAACGCAGCGTTTCTGCAGTAGGAGATGTTCTCCATCGCTGTCGTGGTGCACAGGTTGGGTTTAACCCTCCTCAGCCTGACTCCAGTATCTCCTTTCTCTCCAGCAGTTGGGTGATGACTGTATCTTAAGCTCCTTTGACCTGTGGCATCTCCAAAAGGTGCTTCCTTCCACAATAACTCTGTGCTAAGCCGCTTGTAGGGCAACAATAGCGGGACTGGTGGAGATATGAAGCCTTTCTCTCTCTGGACTGGGCAGCGCTGGGGATTGTTGACCCTGGCTCTTCTCCAGGCCACGAGATCCCTGTAGTCAGAAGAAATGAGATGGAACTAATTTCATGGAATTCAGTGAAGTCATAGGAATTTTGAAGTGGAGAATGCAGCATAGATAGAGCTGAAAGAGAGGATGGTTTGGGTTGGAAGGGACCTCAAAGCCCATCCAGTCCCAACCCCCTGCTATGAGCAGGGACACCTCCCACTGGATCAGGGGCTCCAAGCCCCATCCAACCTGGCCTTGAACCCCTCCAGGGGTGGGATCTGGGGGTTCTTGTTGACGGCCAGTTAGAATCAGAGAATGGTTTGGGTTGGAAGGGGCATTAAAGATCATCCAGTCCCACCCCGCCATGGGCAGGGACACCTCCCACAGATCAGGTTGCTCCAAGCCCCATCCAACGTGGCCTTCAACACCTCCAGGGATGGGGCAGCCACCACTGCTCCGGGCGACCTGTTCCAGGGCCTCCCCGCCCTCCCAGGAGAACGTTTCTCCCTAAGATCTCATCTCCATCTCCCCTCTTTCAGCTCCAAACCATTCCCCTTCATCCCATCCATGCACTCTCTGATCCAGAGCCCCTCCCCAGCTCTCCTGGAGCCCCTTTCCATACTGGAAGCTGCTCTAAGGTCTCCCTGGAACCTTCTCTTCTCCAGGCTGAACAACCCCAACCCTCAACCTGAGAGATTTGGGGTTGAGTCTTGTGCTTCTGCTCATTCTAAACCTTTCTCAGACAGATCTGTCGTCACCTCTCTGGCTCCCAGGCCGCTCAAGTCGCCTGGAGAAGTTTCCCCGTGCCCTGGGGTGCTTTTAGTTTTTGCTTTGTCACCAGGCGTGGACGTTTGGGGCTGTTCCCGTTCCTCGCTGCCAGTTTGCATGATGCAGCCGCTGACTTAGCAGCCGCCGAGCTCCGAGTGGCCCTTAACATGCGGGTCAGGTTTGCGAGAGGTTTTGTGATTTTAATGAGCGTTGCATAACCCCGAGTAGTTCTATTTTAGTAGAAGCCGTGTTCCCTGCATGAACTTTTGCCTGCAGAAGTGATGTTCTTTGCTGCATGATGCTACCAAGTCCAGGGAAAGCTTGAAGGCAGCGTCTTTTCCCAAAAGAGCTTCCTTCAAGCCTTCCCGTTGTCTTCTCAAAGTCCGTATTTTCCTCGTTAACCCCTGGATTCATGGGAGCCCGTCCGTGCGAAAAGAAAAAGTCCTCCTGACTGTTCCACGCAGGTAAAGTCTGTTTGGAGTTGGAAGATTCCTGGGTCAGAATAACCCGTCGGCGCCTGAGTAAGTTGGTTCCTGCTTTGCTTCTCTGAGTTTGATAAGAATCCAGTGGCTTTCAGCACTTCAGAAACTCACGGTTGGTTTCTTAAATGAAGCTCGGAGTGATGGGGAGAACTTCTTAGCAGGGCTTGTAGCAACAGGACAAGGGGTGATGGGTTCAAACTAAGCGAGGAGAAGGTAAACCTAGATATTAAGAAGTATTTCACTCCAAGGGTGAGGAGGCCCTGGAACAGGTTGCCCAGAGAAGTTGTGGCTGAGAACATTTCTTCCCAAGATCTCATCTCCATCTCCCCACTTTCATCTTCAAACCGTTCCCCATGTCCTACCCCCTGCTCTCCGTGATCCAGAGCCCCTCCCCAGCTTTCCTGGAGCTCCGTTCAGCTCTGGAAGATGCTCTAAGGTCTCCTTGGAGCCTTCTCTTCTCCAGGCCGAACCCCAAGTCTCTCAGATACGTTCCCGAGGTTTTTCACTCCATCTGCTGCCCAACCCATCGTGAATCAGCTCTTCACTGAGCTGTGAAACCCCAGCAAACGCCGGCTGGTGGCCCTGAGTTGGCGCAACTGGTGTGGAAGAGCCTTAGGCTGGACCTGAGGATGAACCAGTGAGTTCGTGCATCGGGTGAACATGAGTGAAAACCAGAAACCGATGAAGGGAACGTGTTGAGATTCCAGACCACGAACGTGAGTGGGTTTGTGTATCGGGCAGAGCGGGATCGGAGAATCCCAGCATCGTTTAGGTTCATAAAGACTTTTAAGGTCATTGAGTGCAACCATAAACCCAGGTCTTGCCAACTCCACCACTGAAAGACGTCCCTGAACACCACGTCCCCATGGCTGTTAGATCCCTGTAGGGATGAGGACTCCACCACTGCCTTTGGCAGCTTCTGCCAGTGCTTGACAACCCTTTCCATGCAGGAATTTCTCCTCAGAGCCAATCTAACCCTCTCCTCGCTCTCTGGAGTCACAGGGACCCAGGAGTCGTTATTATATTCCAGATTCTCATAGAATCGTGCAATGTTTCGGGTTGGAAGGGATCTTTAAAGGTCGTTTGGTCCAATGATGGAGCCTCAGCCTGTACCTACCCTCTGCAAGCAGCTCATCTTCCTCCTAAGGTGACAACTCACTGTTGAAAGGTTCTTCATTTTTAACCGGTCATCAGAACTTGAGCTGCGATTGTCGGGCAGCTCAGTGACACTTCACAACACCTGGGATCGCAGATTCACGGAATGGGTTGGGTTGGTACGGACCTCCAGGCCCATCCAATTCCAACCCTGTGCCATGGGCAGGGACACCTCCCTCTGGATCAGGGGCTCCAAGCCCCATCCAACGTGGCCTTGAACCCCTCCATGGATGGGGCAGCCACCCCTGCTCTGGGCAACCTGGGCCAGAGCCTCATCACCCTCCCAGGAGAACTTTTATCCTTGAGATCTCATCTCAATCCCCCTCTTTCAGCGTCAAACTGTTCCCCTTGTCCCATCCCTGCACTCCGTGATCCTCCCCAGCTTTCCTGGAGCCCCTTTCAGCTCTGGAAGCTGCTCTAAGGTCTCCCTGGAGCCTTCTCTTCTCCAGGCAGAACAACCCCAACTCTCTCAGCCTTTTCTCAGATCAGAGGTTCTCCAAGCCCCTGGATCATCCCTGTGGCCTCCTCTGGCCCCGTTCCAGCAGCTCCATCTCCTTACATTGGGGGTTCCAGAACTGACCCCAGGACTCCAGGTTGGGTCTCACCAGAGTGGAGCAGAGGGGTCAATCCCCTCCCTCCCTGCTGGTCCCACGGCTCTTGATGCCACCCAGGGCACGGGTGGGTTCTGGGCTGTGAGCGCACGTTGCCAGCTCATGTTGAGCTTCTTCCCGTGGGGTTGGAACTGGATGATCTTTAAGGTCCCTTCCAACCCAAACTATTCTATGATTCTGTGATTCTCACCCACCAGCCCCCCCATGTTTGGGTCCCTTCTAGCCTGGCTTCGTCAAGCCTGGGAGGTGAAACGAAGCGTACGAGTTCCTCGGGCAGTTCCTGCGTTTGTCGTCCCTGATTGGAAGGGTGGAAACTGCAACGTTACGGGCTTCAGCACTAGACCTTGTCCTTGATGGCTCTGGTCACTGCAGTCACCAATTGATAGCAGTAATCACGCTTAATTAGTGATCCCGTTAGCTGGAGCTGCTGGCACCGAGTAGCCCATCATCCTGGGAAGTGACGTTGCCTTAGAAACCAAAGGATTGCAGAGAAACGATTGTGTTAGATTAAAAAAAAACCCAGGCGAGGCATTAGAAGGGATAAGTAATCGCTCGGGGAGAGAAGTAAAAATAGAAGCACTAGGCTGATTCATCTGGTGAGACCGAGAGCCTCCAGATTGGGTATTAAGTGGTGACGTGGTGATGTAGCGATCTTCTCCTGCTCTGCGGCCGCAGCTGCCTCAGCCCGAGCGGCCGCGTCCACCTGGGAAAGGCCAGGGACAGGGAACCATCGAATCCTAGAACGGTTTGGGTTGGAAGGGACCTCAAAGATCATCCAGTTCCACCCCATGGGCAGGGACACCTCCCACTGGATCAGGAGCTCCAAGCTCCATCCAACGTGGCCTTCAACACCTCCAGGGATGGGGCAGCCACAGCTTCTCTGGGCAACCTGTTCCAGCTCCTCCCCACCCTCATGGGGAAGAAATTCCTCCTCCTGTCCAGTCTAACTCTGCCCCTCTCCAGTTTGTCCCCATTGCCCCTCGTCCCATCCCCACAAGCCTTTGGGAACAGCCCCTCCCCAGCTTTCCTGGAGCCCCTTCAGGTTCTGGAAGGACTCTAGAAGGTCTCCTTGGAGCCTTCTCTTCTCCAGGCTGAACACCCCCACCTCTCCCAGCCTGTCCTCGTACGGGAGGTTCCCCAGATGTCGCAGCAGCTCTGGCTCCAGGGCTGTTTGATGTTGGTGCTGAGCCGTGTGCTGGATCTGCTCAGCTTCCCTGCCAGGCTCCGTGGTGGCAGCTGTACCTGTTAGCAAAGACGGGATTTTGTGTGGTAGAAGGATGCAAACAGTGAGAATTTCCCCTTCCCCCTGTGGAACGGGGCTGTCTTGGCACGGGGAGGGTGCGAGGAGCTCCAGGCGTGAAGCTCCACATCCAGAAGCTGAACCAGGGTCTGGCTCTCAAGAGTTTGGAACCGTTCCATTGCCGTTATCTGACAACGTTCTTGGAAAGAAAGGTGGTGGAGAGCCAAGAGGTTTGTGAAACCACGGGTTTGCTACTCAGGGAGCAGGGAATCTTCCCCAGAGTTGAGCTCCGTGGTAACTCCAGCCCTCTCCAACACCTTCCTTTGAGCTAGACTCCTGTGTTCAGTTTGGACCCTTCACTCCAAGACCTTGAGGGGCTGGAGAACGTCCAGAGAAGGGAATGGAGCTGGGGAAAGATCTGAAGAACAAGGGTCATGAGAGGTGTCTGGGACCTGGGGCTGTTCAGCCTGGAGAAGAGGAGGCTGAGGGGAGACCTTATCATCAAAGGAGGTTTAAGTGAGGTGGATGCTGGTCTCTTCTCCCAAGGAACAAGGCATGGGATGAGAGGAACTGGCCTCAAGTGTCACCAGGGCAGGTTTAGATTGGACATCAGGAAGCATTTCTTCACCAGAGGGGTTTTCGGGCCCTGGCCGAGGCTGCCCAGGGAGGTGGTGGAGTCCCCATCCCTGGAGGCCCTTAAAAGCCGGGCAGATGAGGCACTCAGGGATGGTTAGACAGATACAGTTGGACTCGAGGATCTCAAAGGTCATTTCTAACCAAGTGATTCTGGTAGAACTTCAGCAAATTAAAGCTTTGGCAGAATCTAAAGGAGGATCTGAGGCCAAAGCTTTGCTATCAGGACCATGTTGCGAGCAGTGGTGGTTTCGGGTCCTTCTGAAGGTTTAGCAGAGCCACCATCGTTTGCTTTTGAGGTGGAACGTTAACAAATCCCATGGGAAAAATCCTTTTGGGAGAAGGTAGAGGCTGGGGCACTGGAATTGAGAACAGGCATATGGGAACATCATGGGTGAAGCTGTTGGCGTGTCTGAACTCTGCGTCACCTCCATTAATGTCCCGAGCAATTAAATATTAGATGACTTGGGAGGTTTTTCACAGCTAAGCGTTCTTCTGCTTCCAGGCATCCCAGGTATCAAACGCGGTTCATTTGCTACATGAAAAATTGGATTAAATTAATCATAGAATCACCAGGTTGGAAGAGACCCACGGGATCATCGAGTCCAATTAATTAAGTAGCAGAGGTGGTTGTTTTAGAATCATAGAATGGTTTGGGTTGGAAGGGACCTCAAAGCTCATCCAGTTCCAACCTCCAACCATGGGCAGGGACACCTCCCACTGGATCAGGGGCCCCAAGCCCCATCCAGCGTGGCCTTCAACGCCTCCAGGGATGGGATGTGGGGGTTCTGGTTGATGGCAAATTAGAATCATGAAAATACAGAGAGTGTTGGGTTGGAAGGGACCTCAAAGCCCATCCAGTTCCACCCCTGCCATGTGCAGGGACACCTCCCACTGGATCAGGGGCTCCAAGCCCCGTCCAACCTGGCCTTGAGAAGTTGGCTGAGTGACAGAGGGAGAGCAGCGATGCCACGGGATTGAGTGACTTTAAGGTTTGAGGAGCAAATTGAGAACCTCTAGAGTGAGCAAAGGCCTTCAAATATCAGTCCCACAGCAGAAGAAACGATGTGAGCCTTGTGTCCTGTTTCTTGCCAGCAAGGCAACTCTGAACCTGGCCCAGGTTGCCCAGGGAGGTGGTGGCTGCCCCGTCCCTGGAGGTGTCCAAGGCCACATTGGATGGGGCTTGGAGCAACCTGATGCATTCGGAAATGTCCCTGCGCATGGCAGGGGTGGAACTGGATGACCCTTAAGGTCTCTTCCATCCCATGGTTCCATGATTCTAACATGCCATCAACCAGAACCCCCACATCCCATCCCTGGAGGTGCTGAAGGCCACGTTGGATGGAGCTTGGAGCCCCTGATCCAGTGGGAGGTGTCCCTGCTCATGGCAGGGGTGGAACTGGGTGGGCTTTGAGGTCCCTTCCAACCCAACCCATCCCATGCTTCTATGAATATTTTGAAGTACTGAGAAGCAGCCGAGGTCCTTTGCGAAGGGAAGCTGTGGGTGGAACTATTCTGGTTAATTAGAGGGATGTCATGGAGGCTTCAGATAACTTACAGTTCCTTAGTCATTGTTTTTAAATATAGCAGCGTCTTCACTCCGGAGCTTAAATACAAGGAGATAAATGTGTGGATCGTAGCAGCAGGTTAAATTCAGGGGGCGTAGCGGAGCCTGCAGCCTCCGGGTGTGAAAACGCAGTTCCCTTCGGTTCAACTACCTCAGCAAGTCCCTGCACAGCAGCGTGGACAGCGGGTTCTCCTGGATCAGACTCCATCAGGGTCCGTAGTTATAGAATTATGGAACGGTTTGAGTCAGAAGGGACCTTAAAGCTCATCCAGTTCCAACCTCTTGCCATGGAGAGGGACATCATGTTCAAAGGCCCATCCAACGTGGCCTTAACACATCCAAGGATGGGATCTGGGGGTTCTGTTTGATGGCAAGTTAGAATTGTGGAACCGTGGGATGGTTTGGATTGGAAGGGACCTCAAAGCCCCTCCAGTTCCAACCCCTGAGATGGGCAGGGACACCTCCCACTGGATCAGGGGCTCCAAGCACCATCCAACGTGGCCTTCAACACCTCCAGGGATGGAGCAGCCGCAGCTTCTCTGGGCAACCTGTTCCAGGGCCTCTCCACCCTCCCAGGAGAACATTTCTCCCTAAGATCTCATCTCTATCTCCCCTCTTTCAGCTTCAAACTGCTCCCCACGTCCTGTCCCTGCCCTCCCTGACCCAGAGCTCCTCCCCAGCTCTCCTGGAGCCCCTTTCAGTCCTGGAAGCTGCTCTAAGGTCTCCTTGGAGCCTTCTCTTCTCTAGGCTGAACAACCCCAACTCTCTAGCCCGTCCTTGTCAGGGAGGTGGGTCTGTTCCCGAGTTAATTCCTCTTGAGGTTCTCTGGATGCTGGACACGGCATCTTCACGATGCCCCGGGGTTGTGGTCGTGTGGCTTCGTGATGTCCTGGGCTTGTGCTCCCGTGTCGAGTAGATAACGCAGGGGCTGAAATCCTTGATGCGAATTAAACGCAGGAGAAAAAAACCCAAACATGCAGCTCAAAAATCCCCTAAGATACGTTGATGTTGATGAAAATATATATATTAAAATCAAGCTGACGGCATTTAAGCCCCCGAAACCCTCCCTAATCTGCCCCGTTTCATCCTTTTCAGCCTGGTGGGGGCCTGGGCCTTGTTCAATCCTCATTCCCTCTCGGCTTTGATCCCTCTTGTCTCCCGAAGAATCCATTTACGATCCCCGCAAACAAAGGCCTCGCGCTGAATGAGCCCATTCTGTGCGCTCGGGGCCGCGAGCGCCCGGGGCTCGGGCTTTGGGGTTGGGAAGGGGAGGGAAATCGCTCCCCGAGGAGTTTTCTAAGCGGTTCCTCGGCAAGAATTGACACTTGGGGTCGTGACAAGGCTCGGGAGAAGGAAAAGAGATGGGGATCCATCCCTAGATGCGTGAGCGCCCCTGAAATGCTCCTCGAGTCGCTGATTAAAGCCCCGCTGCCGCCTGGCCGGTTCCGTTCCCAAAGCGTCTCCTGTTTTGGTACCTCCAGAAGGATCAAAGCTGACATTGGGCTGCGTTGGAAGCGGCACCGAGGCGAGGGAGGCGCGCGGGGGGTGGGGAAGGAAGGGGGTTTGTCATGAATCCAGGGCCATGGGGTGTCGTCACCGTGCCGGCAGCCGGCGAGCTCCTCGCTCGGCTCCTGCAGCCGCCGGGGGAAGCCGAGCGAGCCGAGATGTCTCTCTCCAACAAACCCACCGCCTCGCTCGGCGAGTACGGGCAGCTTTGCAAACCCGCCAGCGCCGAGAGCTTCTCGGAAGCTTTTCACCTCATGGAGTCCCCGAAAGACTTCGGCAAAGCTGAATTCGAGTGGCAGAGGACGGAGGGGAAGCTTAACGAGATCGGTTTGAACGTCAACTCGGGGGGACCGATTAAGGACGGGCTCGTTAAGAACGCCGGTTTCACCGACGAGGACAAGCTCTGCTTCTTTGAAGGCAAATTAGACAAAGAGCTAAAAATAGCTCCCAAAGACAAAAGAGAAATCGAGGTGCAAGGCAAAAAATACCAAGCGGCTGCGGGTCACCTTGAGAGCTGGTCCTTGATTTCAGATCCCTTCCCTCCCGCTGAAGGTAACTTTGGGAACCCTAAAGCTACCGATTTTCAGGTGGGTCAAGCAGGAGCTGAAAAAGCTGGAGCTGGGCTGGGGAAAAATGAAGCCATCACTGATCAGGAGAAGGCGGCCGGGAAGGTTGGGCTGGAGAGCAAACCCCAGGCAGCCCCGAAGCTCCCCGGTCTGTCCGTGTCGGAGAGCGACGCCGGGAAATGCGGGAAAGAAGAAGAAATCAGTGTGTGGAATCCCAATTTCCAGCCGACATCTAATGATTCGGGGTGTAAAGAAGCGAGCGCGAAAAAAGACGGAGCCCCCAGCTACTGCGTGATTGGGGCGGTTAGCGACGGCTGCGGGGGCTCCTCTTGGATGGCATCGAAGCCGGAACCTCCGACCACCAAGGTGGAACTTGCCCAGGACGACTCCAAAAGCTTTAATAACGCGGCTGAAATGGAGGAAGAGCTGGAGGAGACGCTGAGCTGCGGCGACGCCAGCGGCTTTGTGAGCAGGGCTGCCCACCAGAGGAAGGCGATGAGGCGTGCGATGTCCGAGAGCTCCCACTTGTCGGTGCCCCTAACCCTTAACCTGGCCGATAAATACCCTGAGCCGGCGCTTAGAGAGGACGTCGCTACTGGTTTGCTCTCGCCTACCAGCAGCCTGAGCCAGTGCTCCAGCCCCACGGCGCGCAAGCCGGGAGCTGCTCCCATGAAGAGGTCAATGACCGTGGCGGCCGAGCAAGCGTCCGTCGGCGTGGGGCAGCCCAGCCCGGCCGAGAAGGAGCCTCGCGCCCTCCCGGCGGAGGAACCGGCTGCCAAGAAGAGAGACGAGCTCAACGGCGGCACCGGCTCGGGGAAGAGAGAGCTGGGCAGCCCGGGCTTGTATCGCAGCAAACTGGAGCAGATCCCCGAACTCGGCGGCCACGACAAAGAGAAGGAGGAGGCGGCGGGCAAGAAGGAGAAGCGAGACGCCACCGATGGAGCTGCCGCCACCGATGGAGCTGCCGCCACCGATGGAGCTGCCGCCTTGGATTCCTCCAAAAGCAAAAACGCCGCGGTGGAACCCGGCAAAGCCGCGCCGCTGGAAAGAAAAGAAATCGAGGTCAGCAACGTGCAGAGCCCTCCAGCTCCCAAGCAAGGAGATTTACCACGTGATGGTATGTTGCTAATTTTTACCTCCTCGGGGAGCGAGCGGCCAGGAGCTGGGAAGCCACCGAGTGACTCGAGAGGCTGCGGGGAGAGGCTGCGAGCCTGGAAAGACCGGCACGCCGCGGGGTCCGGGAGTTAGAGCCAAGGGTGTGGGTTTGGGGAGCTGGAAATAGAGGGGAAAATGGAAAGAAATCGGTGCCTGGCTGGTTCCGCAGCGTCCGTGGGGGCTTTGCTGGGCTCCTAAACCCGACTCGCAGCGTTTCACAGCCGCAGCATCCTTACCGAGCTCTCTCCCACTCCCTCATGCCAGCACAGGTCCCCTCTGATTTCTGAGCTGCCCCGGGGCGTTCTCCGAGTTAAAACCCTTCAATCTGTCTCTAAAAGATGCAGGGATTTTGTTTTATTGTGGAACTGTCAGCGCCGTTGCGTGTTTCTCTTTGAGGGGCTCGGTGAGAGTGAACGAGCAAAACCGATTACGCAGCTCGGCTCTTCCAAACTGCTTCGGGGCTGAGAATTCCGAGTGGAATTTCCCCCCCGTCGCCTCTTTCCCAAAGCCCCGGAGCCTTCCCCGGTGCCGAGTGTCAATAGCAGCTTGTTTGATTTCGCAGCGTCGTGTTGTTTTGACGGGGCTGGGATGGGTGAGCTCAGTCTTCCCGGATTTCAAAGCTCTGAGCGGAGCAGCTGATCTTTGTTCTCCGTCCTGGAACAACAGCCCCGTCCCTCCTGCCAGCTCCAGCCAGCAGCCAACCTGCTTTGCTCTCAGATTTTGGCTGCGAGGATGATCTGTGGGCTGAGAGCTTTGCGTGGAGAAGGCTCCGAGGAGACCTCGGAGCAGCTTCCAGCTCTGAAAGGGGCTCCAGGAAAGCTGGGGAGGAACTTTCTCCAAGGGTCTGCGGTGACAGGACAAGGGAGAACAGCTTTAAACTGAAAGGGGGAAGAGTGAGATTAGACTTTATGAAGAAATTCTTCATGGTGAGGGCGGAGAAGCCCTGGAACAGGTTGCCCGGAGAAGTTGTGGCTGCCCTATCCCTTGGAGTCATTCAAAGCCAGGCTGGATGGAGCTTGGAGCAACCTGATCCAGTGGGAGGTGTCCCTGCCCATGGCAGGAGTTGGAATTACATGAGCTTTGAGGTCCCTTCCAACCCAGACCGTTCTCTGATTCTAACTTGCCATCAACTTGAACCCCCAGATCCCATCCCTGAAGGTCTTGAAGGCCACATTGGATGGGGCTTGGAGCAACCAAGCTCCACCAGGGGAGGGTCAGGCTGGACAGCGGGAAGAAATCTTTCCTGGAAAGGGTGATTGGTCCCTGTCGGAGGCTGCCCAGGGAGGGGGTTGAGTCCCCTTCCCTGGAGGGGTTTAAGGGCCGGGTGGCCGAGGTGCTGAGGGACACGGGTCAGTGATTGATGGGGATGGTTGGACTCCATGATGCCGTGGGTCTTTGCAGCCAACTGGTCTGCGAAGCCTTCAGGGCTGATAGAAAACCCGACCCTGGCGCGAGACGGGAGGACGATGCCCCAGTGGGTCGAGGGCTGCGCCGTTCAGAAGTCAGAGCTCCAAACGGCTCCGTGGGTTGAGTTCTCTGAGCATGGAAGGATGCCCCTGGAGTAAGGGGGTGCGCTTTGAGATCCACAGTTATCATCTCGGGTTTTGCAGCGTGTTAGTGACACCCAATGGCCACCCAGTTGGCTCCTGGCTGCCAGGAGGCTTCGCTCTCTGAGCCTCCTCCAGCCGTCAGGAATCAGAGAATCATGGAATGGGCTGGGTTGGAAGGGACCTTAAAGCCCATCCAGTTCCAACCTCTCACCAGGTTGCTCCAAGCCCCATCCAGGCTGGCCTTGAACCCCTCCAGGGATGGGGCAGCCACCGCTGCTCTGGGCAACCTGGGTCAGGGCCTCCTCACCCTCCCAGGAGAACATTTCTTACCAAGATCTCATCTCAATCTCCCTTCTTTCAGCTCCAAACTGCTCCTCCTCATCCTATCCCTGCCCTCCCTGTATCCAGAGCCGCTTCCCTGGAGCCCCTTTCCATACTGGGAGCTGCTCCAAGGTCTCCTCAGAGCCTTCTCTTCTCCAGGCTGCACAACAGCCATGCATCTCAGAAATGAGTCTTCTCTAGAGTCTTCAGTTCTCTAGAGTCTTCTCATGGTCAGAGATCTCTAGAACGAGGCTTTGGCCATAGAACCCTCCCCTCGTCGAGGTGCCGACGTGTCTTATCTCCTTCCCTTTCCATTATCTCCGTGTTACCTTGTTCCTCACGGTCTACTTGGTGCTCAGACTCTAAATGTCTCTGGCAGTCGTGAGATGACGCGGTGTCACTCTTGGTGGCAGCTAATCACGGATTGCAGATATCGCTCCTTTGGAGCTTGAACTGGGATGTCGAGTCCTTTCCTGCAGCCAAGAGCCATCTGGGCTCCTCCTGATTGCGGCCAGAGCGATGTGGGGAGCTCCGGGCTGCGAGATACAGCTGGAGGGACCTCCTGGAGGTGGAGGTGGAGGTGGAGATGGGCTTGCTTGGGTGCCAGCAGGACTTGTGCTTCGGTGCGTTGACATGCGCTCAGTTTTGGAGGTGAACATGAAGCAGAGGTGAACATGGTTGGACTCGATGATCCGGTGGGTCTCTTCCAACCTGGTCATTCTCTGATTCCATGAAAGGCTCCTTGGTCTTCTTGACCATTAAACACGACCTGGGGAAACGTGATGGTGGCAACAAATGTGGAGCAGAAAAACTGTGTGTGTGGGGACCTTTCATCTCACAAAATCCCCAGGGTGGTGAGTGGGGACCTGTCATCCGCTTTGTGACTGGAGTTTGGTTGCAATGAGGTGGATTAGCCAGCAGGTTCAGATTTTGGGCAACTCTGCACCCCAGTTTGGCTTGGATGGAAATTCTTGTGGGGCAAAAGGGCAACCGTTTCATCCCAAAAACATGAGCGATCAGGAAAGCAGAATCTGAAGCGAATTGGCTTGTTTTCCCTGGAGGGGCCGAGCATCAGTGAGGTGAAGGTCACTGGATGATGTGAACGCTCGCAGGTGTCTGGGTGGGTTGCTCTTTGTGGGTCATAGGATCCTGGAATGGGTTGGGTTGGGTTGGGTTGGAAGGAACCTCAGTGTTTGTCCAGTTCCACCCCTGCCATGGGCAGGGACACCTCCCACTGGATCAGGGGCTCCAAGCTCCATCCAGCATGCCCTTCAACACCTCCAGGGATGGGGCAGCCAGAGCTTCTCTGGGCAACCTGTTCCAGTTCCTCCCCACCCTCACGGGGAAGAAATTCCTCCTCCTGTCCAGTCTAACTCTGCCCCTCTCCAGTTTGTCCCCATTGCCCCTCGTCCCATCCCCACAAGCCTTTGGGAACAGCCCCTCCCCAGCTTTCTTGGAGCCCCTTCAGCTTCTGGAAGGTCACTCTAAGGTCTCCTCGGAGCCTTCTCTTCTCCTGAACATCCCAACTCTCTCAGCCTGTCCTCGGACGGGAGGTTCTCCAGCCCTCGCATCATCCTTGGAGCCTCCTCTGGCCCCGTTCCAACAGCTCCATCTCCTTCTCCTGCTGAGGATTCCAGAGCTGGCCCCAACCCTCCAGCTGAGGTCTCCCCGAGAGGAGCCGAGGGGACAATCCCCTCCCTCCCTGCTGCCCACGCTGCTCTGGACGCAGCCCAGGACACACGGTCGGCTGGGTTTTGTCACTGAGTGTTTTTTAAGGACCCTGAATTAACATTCTTTACAATGAGGGTGGGGAGACCCTGGCCCAGGCTGCCCAGAGCAGGGGTGGCTGCCCCATCCCTGGAGGGGTTCAAGGCCAGGTTGGATGGGGCTTGGAGCCCCTGATCCAGAGGGTGGTGTCCCTGCCCCTGGCAGGGGTGGGACTGGCTGGGCTTTGAGGTCCCTTCCAACCCATTCCCTGGTTCTATGATACGATGACACATTTCATTTCAATCTAAAACCCGCAAACCCCGGGTAGCCGTCCCGATCTCCTCTGTGCCCACGGCTGGTGCTCTAAGCAGCTCAGTCCTGAGCAGAGCAGAACCTCTCCTGGCCCCTCGTTCCATCAGTACTCGCTGCAGCTTCCGACCGTAACGAGCAGCTGAGTTGTTTCCTGCACCCAACCACAGGTTTGATTCATGCTCCACTTGTCCTTAAGCCATCGTGTGATTTATCGCACGTACCACCTTGTCACCTCCCTGGTGTCCCCTGGGTAAGAGACTTCCTCACTGATCCCTTCACCTTCCACCTTTTCTTGTTCTTTGAATTTTCTCCAATCTTTTCTGCTCCAAATTTCTGCTCTTTTCTGCTGGGTTGGGATCGTTGCCTCCCTCACACTCAACAGCTTGGTGGAGGCATCATGGTTTTCTGACTCTAATTTCCATAAGCGAGGGGTGTAACCGTCATCGCCTTAGAATCATGGAATGGTTTGGGTTGGACCTTAAGATCCATCCTCTTCCACCTCCCTGACTGGCTTGGGGATGGTGGGGTTGGGCTGGTGGTGGGACTGGATGAGCTTTGAGGGCTTTTCCATCCTCAGAGGTTCTGTGATTCTGTGTCTGGGTTTGTAAGATGTGGGCACAGAGGACGCCTGGGTGATTCCGTGGTTCTTGAGAACAAATCGAAACGGAGACATCGATTGTGCAGCATCTGGTGCCAGATAAATGCTCGGCTCTGCAGGATCTGGGTCAGGCAGGAGACCTTTCGTTTAGCTTTATCTGGAGAGGAGAAAGCGGATAAGGGCAGTATTGCTCCTTCAAGTGAGATTTGTTACATCTGGAGGTGCTTCTGTCTTAAGATCTTCAAAGAAAAAGGCTGAATTGAGGACGTGGAGCTGTTGGAATGGGTGCAGAGGACATCACGGAGGAGATCCAAGGGCTGGAGAACCTCTGCTAGGAGGACAGGCTGAGATAATTGGGGTTGTTCAGCCTGGAGAAGAGAAGGCTCCAGGGAGACCTTAGAGCAGCTTCCAGGACTGAAAGGGGCTCCAGGAAAGCTGGGGAGGCGCTCTGGATCAGGGACAGGATGAAGGGAATGGTTTGAAGCTGAAAGAGGGGAGATGGAGGTGAGATCTTAGGAAGAAATGTTCTCCTGGGAGGGTGGGGAGGCCCTGGAACAGGTTGCCCAGAGAAGCTGTGGCTGCCCCATCCCTGGAGGTGCTGAAGGCCACGTTGGATGGGGCTTGGAGCCCCTGATCCAGTGGGAGGTGTCCCTGCCCAGGGCAGGGGTGGAACTAGGTGGGCTTTGAGGTCCCTTCCAACCCAAACCCTTCTGGGATTCTGTGATGTGCTGGTGGGTTTGTGATGGAGCAGCTCCACCGGGGTTGTGCTGGTGGACAGGGTTGAGCTCCGAGGCCTCTGCAGTGTTTGTGGCAGAAGCCGTTATTTCACGTGGTCCGGGCTTGTTTCTGGGGTTGTTTACGTTGAAGAGAGAGAGTAGGGATGGTCGTTAATCTCTTGCTCTTAATGGATTTCATTTGATGTCTCTAATCCCTCGGAGAATTATGAGGCTCTTTCATTGAATCATGTTCAGGGGCGGCTTAACCGCCCGGCTGCCTCGCTGGGTTGTGGCTCAGCCGAGCTCGGCGTCCGTGTCCAGCTGCGAGTCCCCTTCCAGTCTGAAGTCCATGGAAGAGCCAGCCTGGGTTGGAAGGGACCTTAAAGCCCATCCAGTTCCAACCCCTCCCTTGGCAGGGACACCTCCCACTGGATCAGGGGCTCCAAGCTCCATCCAATGTGGCCTTCAACACCTCTGATCATCTCACTTTTCTAGTTATTCTGAAAAATCCCCACTGCTTATTGATGAGGAATCTCGTTCCCCTGACTTTAGTTTGATCTGGACGCTTGTTTGCTGGCTCCTTCATCCAAACATGGCAAATATCTGGTTTCTGGTGATTAATTTACTTTAACGAATGTAGCTCGGGAAGAGTCGAGCCCAGGGGTTCTGGGAGCGGCTGAGGGCCCTGGGGGGGTTCAGCCTGGAGAAGAGGAGGCTGAGGGGAGACCTCATTGCTCTCTCCAACTCCCTGAGAGGAGGTTGTGGAGAGGAGGGAGCTGGGCTCTTCTCCCAAGGGACAGGGGACAGGACGAGAGGGAACGGCCTCAAGCTCCACCAGGGGAGGTTTAGACTAGATATTAGGGAATATTCCTTCATGGAAAGAGCAGTGAAGCCCTGGCAGAGGCTGCCCAGGAATGTGGTGAAGTCTCCATCCCTGGAAAGGTCCAAAGGTTTGGTGGGAATGGCTGGACTCGATGATCCGATGGGTCTTTTCCAACCTGGTGATTCTGTGATTCTATGAAAATCCAGGTAGATGTGGCACTTGGGGACACGGTTCAGCAGACACTGATGGTTGATGGTTGGCCTGGATGACCTTAGAGATCTTTTCCAACCTCGGTGATTCTAGAACCTCACGCTGCAGCTGAAGGAACCCAATCTCACGGTTCCGCCCTTGCGTTTCTCGGTGGAGGACACCAGACTGGAACGTCCTTCCCTGTGTCCTCCAAGCCCCGTTCCCCCGGGAGCAGTTCGGCTCTGGGTGCTGACTCAGCCCAGCTGGATTTTCCCCATGAGCGAGCGGCACGAGGAGCAGGAGCTGTGGCGGCTGGAGCTTCGCTCGGGGCAGATCTTCAGCTCCTCCCAGCTCAGCGCCTTTCAGATGGCTTTGAGGGTTTTGTTGTTTTGGGGGTTTTTGCTGTTTTCAGGGGAACAAACAAGCTGAGAAGTCTCTTCAATAATTCTTACCGACTAATGAACCCGTTTGATGAAGAGCTGGCAGCTTTTCCTTGGATTCCCTGCAAGTGGGAGCCCTTCCAGGCCGTTCCCTGCTCTTCGGGGCAGAGAGAAGCCTCGTAATTAAACAAGGAACGAAAGGCGGAGGCTGTGACACAAATTGAGGCAGCACAAAGCAAAGTTTGGTAGGAACGGTTGGACTCGATGATCCTGTGGGTCTCTTCCAACCTGGTTATTCTAGGATTCTAGGATTCTAGGATTCTCCTTCTGCAGCCACTTGGGGTTGTGCTCCCTGCTGCGCTGGAGTCTCTGAAAGGTGGAATCGGGATCATTGAGGTTGGAAAAGAGCTCCAAGCTCCTCCAGTCCAGCCATCAGCCCAACCCCACCATGAGAATTAAACCATATCCCAAAGTGCCAGGGGCACCTGTTTCTTTACCACCTCCAGGGATGGTGACTCCACCTCTACCTTGGACCAGTACTTCACCTCTTTTTCAGGAAAGAAATGTTCCCCCATCCCTGGAGATGTGCAAAGCCAGGTCAGATGGGGCTTGGAGCAACCTGGTCCAGTGGGAGGTGTCCCTGCCCATGGAACTGGATGGGCTTTGAGGTCCCTTCCAACCCAAACCATTCCATGATTCCATGATTCTAACTTGCCATCAACCAGAACCCCCAGATCCAGCTCCTGGAGGTTTTCAAGACCAGATTAGATGGGGCTTAGAGCAACCTGACCCAGTGGGAGGTGTCCCTGCCCATGGCAGGAGTGGAACTGGATGGGCTTTGAGGTCCCTTCCAACCCAAATCATTCCATGATTCCATTATTCTAACTTGACATCAACCAGAACCCCGAGATCCCATCCCTGGAGGTGTTGATGTCCAGGTTGGATCAGGAGCAACCTGATCCTGGGGGTTGGAACTGGATAGGCTTTGAGGTCCCTTCCAACCCAACCCATCCCGTGAGGATAATTCTGATTTCCAACAGATGGGAGGTGACCCTGCTGCCCGAGAGATCTGAGGCTGGTAGGATTCATAATCAAGCCGGTCCCAGGAGCGCAGAGCAGTGAATGGACAGAAGGTCTTTGTTCCCCCAGAGGAACCATCGACAACAATCGCTCTGATGTTGCTGTGGAGAAAACGGGCGAGTGAAATGAGGACGAATATAAAGGTTCATTGAAAGGCAGTGGAGAAAACGAGTCGAGAGGAGCCAGTGTAGAGCAGCTCCAAAAAAAATGAGCTTTCTAGGTGAACGTTTAGATTGGATATTAGGGAAAATTTCTTTCCTGAAAGAGCAATAAAACCCAGGCAGAGGCTGCCCAGGGCAGTGGTGGCGTCTCCATCCTTGGAGGGGTTCAAAAAGCTTGTGGTCCTAGTGCTTTGGGACATGGTTTAGTGGGCACGACGTGGTTGGGCTGGTGGTTGGACTGGATGAGCTGAGAGATCTTTTCCAGCCTTGATGCTTCCACGAGTCTATGATAAACAGTGTCCTCCCTGTACCTTTTGGGTCTTGGTTTTGGGGTCCCTTCCAGCTCAACCCAGTCTGTGACCTTTCCCATTGGGGGTTCTGGGTGACAGCAAGTTAGAATCATGGAACCATGGAATGGGTTGGGTTGGAAGGGACCTCAAAGCCCAGCCAGTCCCACCCCTGCCATGGGCAGGGACACCTCCCACTGGATCAGGGGCTCCAAGCTCCATCCAACGTGGCCTTCAACACCTCCAGGGATGGGGCAGCCACCACTGCTCTGGGCACCCTGTTCCAGGGCCTCCCCACCCTCATGGTGAAGAAATTCTTCCTAATGTTTAATCTCCATCTTCCCCCTTCAATTCAAAGCCGTTCCCCCCCAACCCTGTCACTCCAAACCCTTGGAAAAAGTCCCTCCCCAGCTCTCCTGGAGGCCCTTTCAGCACTGGAAGCTGCTCTAAGGTCTCCTCGGAGCCTTCTCTTCTCCTGAACATCCCAACTCTCTCAGCCTGTCCTCGGACGGGAGGTTCTCCAGCCCTCACATCATCCTTGGAGCCTCCTCTGGCCCCGTTCCAACAGCTCCATCTCCTTCCTTTGTTGGGGACTCCAGAATTGGCCCCACGGCTTTGGGGGCAGCGGGATTTGTAACGATAGGGCTGGCCTGGAAAGAGCCGCATGCAGGATGTCTGGTGGAACACCTGGAGGAGGTCAGAACTTCACGCTTAGAGTGAGAAAAGTAAGGTTTGCCGTTGTAATTAAACCAGGGTTTCTTTCCTCAGCTGCTTTTCTTTTCCCACCAGAATAACGGGAGAAGCTGGATGCTGGTGGCATCTGGATGATTCTCTTATGGGAAATTCTTCTTCCTCTAGGTAAAATTGGCCAAGAACAACCAACCCGGAACCATCTCCGTTCCACCTCCTCCTGCTGCTGCGTTAAAGAAGAGTAAAGTAAAGGAATTCCATGTAAAAACCTCAAAAACCTTCAAACTTAGGAATTCTCCCTTCTTTTTTCTCCTCAGTAAAACCAGAAGAGACCAAACCAGCCGACGCTGTGACCGGCAACGACATCACGGCTCCTCCCAACAAAGAGCTGCCTCCCAGCCCGGAGAAGAAGGCAAAGGTAGGAGTCGTTCCTCATTAGGCGTCTTCGCTTCTCTTGTTTTTAATTTGCTGGTGTTTCTGCTGCTTCAGCTGTGACGACGCGAGTTCTGTTTTCTGAGCAAACCGGTTTCCTGCAACGAAAGCATTTAGACGTGGACTTGGGAGCCACCAACCCTGGAGAACATGATTGAAATGGATTTAATAAATGTGCAGCAAAGTGAGTTTAGATGAACACCCTGGTTGGTATTGGTGGTGGACGAGGAGGAAGCTGGTGTGGTAACGGTTCTGCTGCACCGATGCTCTTCTTAGGGTCATGGAATGGGTTGGGTTGGAAGGGACCTTCAAGCCATGGGCAGGGACACCTCCCACTGGCTCAGGTTGCTCCAAGCTGCATCCAGCCTGGTGTTCAAGACCTCCAGGAATGGGGCAGCCACCACTTCTCTGGGCCTCCCCACCCTCACGGGAAAACATTGCTTCCTTTCTCGATAAGCTGGGGTTGTTGAGGAGAAGAAAAGGCTGTGAGGAGACCTTAGAGCAGGTTCCAGTAGTGAAAGGGGCTCCAGGAAAGCTGGGGAGGGACTTTTTCCAAGGGCCTGGAGTGACAGGACGAGGGGGAACAGCTTTAAATTGGAAAGGGGAGATTTAGATGAGGTGTTAGGAGGAATTTCTTCATGATGCAGGTGAGGAGAACCTGGCCCAGGTTGCCCAGAGAAGTTCTGGCTACCCCATCCCTGGAGGTGTTGAAGGCCACATTGGATGGGGCTTGGAGCCCCTGCTCCAGTGGGAGGTGTCCCTGCCCGTGGCAGGGGTGGGACTGGCTGGGCTTTGAGGTCCCTTCCAACCCAAACCATTCCATCATTCTATCTCCAGTCTCAACCGCCCATCCCTTGGTTTGAAACCATTCCTCCTCATCCCGTCACCACAGACCTTGCAAAACTCAAGTTTTGCCGCTTCAATTTGGTGTTTGGATGCTCAGAAAACAGAAAGCTGATTATATTCTTCATTGTTTCCTTTAAAATATCATTTTGACCTTCTTGCCGCTTGCGGGTTTGGGTTACAATGCGCTATATTTTTGTTTTGTTGTATTTTTGTTTGTTTCTTTCTTTTTGGGTTTTTTTTTTCTTTCTGGATTTTGCTTTTTTTTTGACCCAACCTAAAGCCTGCACCATCCACGGCATCTACAAAGCCCGCGGCTCCGAAATCCAGACCCCTACCTGCGGCCAGCCCCAAGCGGCCAGCGTCAGCCACCCCCGGCCCAAACAAAAAGCCCAACAGCCCCACCGCTGGTCCCTCTCCAGCCACCACCACCAAACGCCCGAGCACCAGCACCACCCGACCCTCCTCCTTAACTCCAAAAGAGACGAAACCAAAGGTAAGAAACCACGTTCTTCTGAGTGGGAGCTCCACAACTCGTTTCTTCTTCCCTCACGAGTCGCATTCGCCAAGGCAGGTCGTGCCAAACTAACCTGATTGGCTTCTGTGGTAAAGTGACTCGGCTACCGGGTGAGGGAAAGGCTGGGGTGGATCTTCCTGGACTTCAGCAAAGCCTTTGAGACGGTTTCTCCCAGAATTCTGCTTAGGAAACTGTCACCCTGTCAGAGTCAGCGTGGCCAGCAGGGCCAGGGAGGTTCTTCTCCATCTGGCCTCGGCCCTGGGGAGGCCGCTCCTCGAATCCTGGGGTCAGTGCTGGGTCCCTCACTCCAAGAAAGACCTTGAGGGGCTGGAGAACGTCTGGAGAAGGGAACGGAGCTGGGGAGGGGCTGGAGAACAAGTCTGAGGGACCTGGGGTGGTTCAGCCTGGAGAAGAGGAGGCTGAGGGGAGACCTCATTGCTCTCTGCAACTCCCTGAGAGGAGGTTGTGGAGAGGAGGGAGCTGGGCTCTTCTCCCAAGGGACAGGGGACAGGACAAGAGGGAACAGCCTCAAGCTCCAGTGGAGCTCCAACTAGACACCAGAGAGAAATTTCTCATGGAAAAGGTCACTGGGAGCTGGTGGAATCTGCCCAGGGAGGGGGTTGAGTCCCCTTCCCTGGAGGGGTTTAAGGGCCGGGTGGCCGAGGTGCTGAGGGACACGGGTCAGTGATTGATGGGGATGGTTGGACTCCATGATCCGGTGGGTCTTTTCCCACCTGGTGATTCTGTGATTCTATGATTCTAAGAGTCACGATGTAATTTTAGTGCTCATCCCGTGGAGAGCTTTGGGTTGGTAGGGACCTTCGGAGGGCTCCTAGTCCAGCCCTCCTGAGGTTGGACCAGGTGGAGGATACGATTGGTGAGTTTGGACACGATGCTAAGTTGGGTGGGAGAGCTGATCTGTCTGAGGGCAGGGAGGTTCTGCAGAGGGACCTCGACAGGCTGGATTTGTGGGCCGAGACCAACAGGATGAGGTTCAACCAGGCCAAGTGATGATTCCTGCTCTTGGGTCACAACCACCCCATGCAGCTTCAAGAATAAGAGCAGCTGGAAAGCTGCCTGGAGGAGAAGGACCTGGGGGTTTGGTTGAGAACAGCTGAACATGAGCCAGCAGTGGCCCAGGTGGCCAAGAGGCCACCAGCATCCTGGCTTGGATCAGCCCTGGGGTGGCAGCAGGAGCAGGGAAGGGATTGTCCCCCTGGACTCGGGGCTGGTGAGGCCACAGCTCGACTCCTGTGGTCAGTTTTGGGTCCCTCACTCCAAGAAAGACCTTGAGGGGCTGGAGAACGTCTGGACAAGGGAACGGAGCTGGGGAAGGGGCTGGAGAACAAGGGTTGTGAGGAGCAGCTGAGGGACCTGGGGCTGTTTAACCTGGGGAAGAGGAGGCTGAAGGGTAGAACATATCAGTGTCTCCAACTGCCAGGAAGGAGGTTGTGGTGAGGTGGGGGCTCGGCTCTTCTCCCTGGTCACCACTGAACAGGATGAGGAGAAATGGCCTCAAGATGCACCAGGGGAGATTTCGGTTGGATGTTAGGAGGAGTTTCTTTACTGGAAGGGCTGTCAAGCTCTGGAAGAGGCTGCCCAGGGAGGGGGTGGAGTCTCCATCCCAGAAGGGGTTTAAAAGCTGAGTAGATGTTGTGCTTGGGGCCATGGGCTGGTGGTGGCCTTAGCAGGGCTGGATCGATGGCTGGGCTCGATGATCTTGAAGGTCTTTTCCAACCCAAACCATCCCGTTCTGGGATCAGGAAGAGGTTTCTCAGGAGAGCTGCGCAGGTGTTGGTATCGACGTCTCTTAACCCATCAGGTCCCAATCGTTTAATCGTGTCGTTGCAGAGGAGAAAATGGAACTTGACTCTATTCCTGTGGTTAAGGGGCCTCCAGGAAAGCTGGGGAGGGGCTCTAGATCAGGGTCTGCAGGGTAGGATGCGGGAAACAGTTTGAAGCTGAAGGAGAGGAGGTTGAGATGAGATCTTTGGAAGGAATGTTCTGCTGTGAGAGCGAGAACATCCTGGCCCAGGTTGCCCAGAGAAGCTGTGGTTGCTCCCTCCCTGGACGGGTTCAAAGCCAGGTTGGATGGATCTTGGAGCAACCTGTTTGAGTGGGAGGGGTTGGAACTGGATGGGCTTGGAGGTCTCTTCCAACCCAACCCATTCAATGACTGTATGGATTCTGGGGTTCAGCAGGAGCTTTGCTCCGTGGCCTCCACTGAACATGATCCTTTGATCTGGTGTCAGTCTGGATCGTAGCATTTCAGCGGTTGCTGGCTTACGCGTTTTAAGAACTTCAACAACCCCAAGGTGTTTCTGTTGGCAAACGCTTTGAAGAGTCTTGGTGAATCCTTGGTTTCAACGTCCCCTCTTTGTTCCCAGGTTGCCGACGCAAAGCCCACAGAGAAGCGGACCTCACCTTCCAAACCTCCATCGTCTGCCACTCCTAAAACCACTGCCAGGAGCTCCTCTGCTGCTCCTCGGACCACGGCGGCATCGCCGGTCACCGCAGCGGCTGGCGCGAAAACCACCACTGCTTCTCCACCGAAGAGGCCAACGTGTGAGTGCTCGGGTTCTCCTTCAGGGTGTCTCTGTTCTAACCGCCTACAAGTTTCTTTCACCCTCTACTGGGTGAAAACCAGGATGACCAGGCCCAAAGGGTGGTGGGAATGGAGTTAATCCAGTTGGAGGCCACACAAGTGGTGTCCTCAGGGCTCGGTGATGGGTCAAGTTGGGTTCAATATCTTCATCAACAACCTTGATGAAGGGATTGAATGGACCCTTAGTAAGTTCATTAGATGACACTGAGCTGGGTGGGAGACTTGATCTCCTTGAACGTAGGAAGCCTCTGCAGAGGGACCTGAACAGGCTGGATCCATGGGCCAAGGCCAACGGGATGGGGTTCAACAAGGCAAAGTGCTGGGTCCTGCGCTTGGGTCACAACAGCCCCGTGCAGCTCCAGGCTTGGGGAAGAGCAACTGGAAAGTGCCTGGAGGAGAAGGACCTGCGGGGGTTGGTTGGACAGGAGCCAGCAGGGGCCTAGGGGGCCAAGAAGGCCAAGGGCATCTTGGCTTGGAGCAGAGCCGGCGTGGCCAGCAGGGCCAGGGAGGTTCTTCTCCCTCTGGTGAGGCCGCTCCTCGAATCCTGGGGTCAGTGCTGGGCCCTCCCCACCAGAAGGATGTTGAGGCTCTGGAGCGAGTGCAGAGAAGAGAACGGAGCTGGGGAGGGGCTGGAGAACAAGGGTTAGGAGGAGCGGCTGAGAGAGCTGGGGGGGTTCAGCCTGGAGAAGAGGAGGCTGAGGGGAGACCTCATTGCTCTCTGCAACTCCCTGAGAGGAGGTTGTGGAGAGGAGGGAGCTGGGCTCTTCTCCCAAGGGACAGGGGACAGGACGAGAGGGAATGGCCTCAAGCTCCACCAGGGGAGGCTCAGGCTGGACAGCAGGATGAAATCTTTCCTGGAAAGGGTGATTGGTCCCTGTCGGAGGCTGCCCAGGGAGGGGGTTGAGTCCCCTTCCCTGGAGGGGTTTAAGGGCCGGGTGGCCGAGGTGCTGAGGGACACGGGTCAGTGATTGATGGGGATGGTTGGACTCCATGATCCCGTGGGTCTCTTCCAACCTGGTGATTCTGTGAGTCTATGATCTTGTGTTGAGGGAGTGTTGCCCTTCCCAGGAGCCGTGGATCTTGACTGATCCCGTGGACACGTCCTTCTGAAGCTCTTTCTGGGTGGCCTTTCATGCCCTGAGTGCTTCAGCTGTTTTAATGAGTCCCATTCACGTCTCCTTCCAAAACTGAGACACCAACAAAGAAGTGTTTTCTGCTGCTGTTTGAAAAGAGACGGAGGCAGCGAAGCGGAGCTACGGAGAGGGGCTTCCAAGTCGCAAGATGTCCTAGAGGAAGAGGCTCCCACAGCAGTGAGGGTGCTGGGACGTTGCCAAAGTACATGGAGATCTGGGTGGGCGAGGGAGAGATGAGGTCAGCTGGAGCAGCTCCCTCAGGACATAAAGCTGGTTTGTCTGGATCTGGGGATGCACAGAGGAGGGGTGGAGTGGGAGAAGGAGGAGGCCTCTTCTGGAAGAGGAGGAAGCTGGAGTTGTAGATTCATAGAATCTCTTGGTTGGAAAAGAGCTTTGAGATCAACAAGTCCAGCCATCCCTGTCCAGTGACAAACCAGATCCCTGAGCACCTCATCTCCCCGGCTTTTAAACCTCTCCAGGGGTGAGGACTCCAGCACCTCCCTGGGCAGCCTCTGCCAGGGCCTGAGAACCCTTTCCATGAAGAAATTCTTCCTGATGTCCAGCCTGGAGGAGCTTGAGGCCATTCCCTCTCGTCCTGTCCGCTGTCCCTTGGGAGAAGAGCCCAGCTCCCTCCTCTCCACAACCTCCTCTCAGGGAGTTGGAGATGAGGTCTCCCCTCAGCCTCCTCTTCTCCAGGCTCCCCAACCCCGGGTCCCTCAGCTGCCTCTCCTCAGGCTGTTATGGATTTATCCTCATCTGTCCTTTAGGCCTTATTAAATTACCCCCGTGCGTTCCATCTCATTAGCTGGTGTCTTCTCCAGGGTGTTTAATTGAATGCTTTTAGCAGTCTGGATGGAACGATCTGGACCAGCTTGGCCGATGGGCATCAGCTTCATCTGCTCATTCTTCGCTGGATCGACGTTCCAGGAAATGCCCGGCCAGCTGGTGGAATTCATCTAAGCATCTAAGACCATAAATGGGAATTAAAGATCCAGAGATCATAGAATCGTAGAGTTTGGTTTGGAAGGGACCTCAAAGCCCAGCCAGTTCCACCCCCTGCCATGAGCAGGGACACCTCCCACTGGATCAGGGGCTCCAAGCTCCATCCAACGTGGCCTTGAACCCCTCCAGGGATGGAGCTGCCACCACTGCTCTGGGCAACCTGTTCCAGCTCCTCCCCACTCTCACGGTGAAGAAATTCCTCCTCCTGTCCAGTCTAACTCTGCCCCTCTCCAGTTTGTCCCCATTGTCCCTCGTCCCATCCCCACAAGCCTTGGGGAACAGCCCCTCCCCAGCTTTCTTGGGGCCCCTTCAGGTTCTGGAAGCTGCTCTAAGGTCTCCTCGGAGCCTTCTCTTCTCCTGAACATCCCAACTCTCTCAGCCTGTCCTCGTGCGGGAGGTTCTCCAGCCCTCGCATCATCCTTGGAGCCTCCTCTGGCCCCGTTCCAACAGCTCCATCTCCTTCTCCTGCTGAGGATTCCAGAGCTGGCCCCAACCCTCCAGCTGAGGTCTCCCCGAGAGGAGCAGAGGGGACAATCCCCTCCCTCCCTGCTGCCCACGCGGCTCTGGATGCAGCCCAGGCCACGGGGGGTTTCTGGGTTTCCAACCCAAACTGTTCTCTGGTTCTGTGGGTCTCTAATTTCCTTATCAAAGAGCTCCTTAAAATAAGGATCTGATTCCATTTTTCAGTCTTGTTATTCCTGATTAGCTCTTGCGTGTGATTTTATTCCCTCTGGGGGATGAGGCCCTGGTTGGATTGTCCTCTCTCTGTGCCGAGCATAACCAGGTCACCGGTTCTTGCCTCGAGGCGTATTCGCAGTTTAGTGATTGATTCGGGGGTTTATAGAATTAGAACGGGGACCAAAATACGCGTAGGAACTTCTGGGAGAGAAAATTGACATTGGTTAGGATCGATCTGGAGATGACACCAAGGTGACAGCAAAAACAAACCCCTATTTGTCCTTTCATTGAATAAAAATAAGAAATAAAGTTGAATCGTCAAATCGTAGAATGGATTAAATTGGAAGGGACCTTAAAGATCATCCAGTTCCACCCCTGCCATGGACAGGGACACCTCCCACTGGATCAGGGGCTCCAAGCTCCATCCAACGTGGCCTTCAACACCTCCAGGGATGGAGCAGCCACAGCTGCTCTGGGCAACCTGTTCCAGGGTCTCCACACACTCATCATGATGAATTTCTTCCTAATGTCTCATCTAAATCTTCCCTCTTCCAATTTAAAGCCGTTCCCCCTCGTCCCATCACTCCAGCTCCTTGGAAAAAATCCCTCCTCAGCTTTCCTGGAGCCCCTTTCACTACTGGAACCTGCTCTAAGTTCTCCTTGGAGCCTTCTCTCCTCCAGGCTGAACAAGCCCAACTCTCTCAGCCTGTCCTTGTACGGGAGGTTCTCATCATCCTTGGAGCCTCCTCTGGCCCTGTTCCAACAGCTCCATCTCCCTCTTATGTTGGGGATTCCAGAACTGGACCCAGGACTCCAGTTTGGGTCTCACCAGAGGCGCAGAATCTCCTCTCTTGTCCTGGTGGCCCCAGCTGGCACAGGTTTAAACTGGTGGGTGTGGTCAAATTCAGAAAGTGAAGCTAAACCAAACGCAAACCCTGCCCCAGATGTTGCATCCCTGAGTGCTGGATTGGTCCTTGTGCTGGAGAAGATGAAGGTGTTTACCTGTTGTGGTGAGGGTTCCTCAAGCTGCTCAAACAGAGCAACTAGATCTTGAGAGGCTTTGTTTCCACTGGTGGAGACTGTGGGTGAGGGGACCACGGAGGCGTGAGGAGCTGGAGATCTCCAGATCCACGCGATCCAACCCCTACTCTGAAATATTGACCATGTGCTTTGTGTTGGCAGCCATCAAGACGGATGCAAAGCCTGCAGATGCCAAGAAGACCACTGCGAAGTCAACATCAGGTACTGCTGCTCTCTTTCCATCTCCACCCAGTCCTCCTGAACAGGCTGGATCCATGGGCTGAGACCAACGGGCTGAGGTTCCACCAGGAACTTGGGGCACAAGAACCCTGGGCAGCTCCAGCCTAGGAGAAGGCTGGCTGGAAAGGGCCTGGAGGAGAAGGACCTGGGGGGGTTGGTTGGACAGGAGCCAGCAGGGGCCCAGGGGGCCAAGAAGGCCAAGGGCATCTTGGCTTGGAGCAGAGCCGGCGTGGCCAGCAGGGCCAGGGAGGTTCTTCTCCCTCTGGCCTCGGCCCTGGGGAGGCCGCTCCTCGAATCCTGGGGTCAGTGCTGGGCCCTCCCCACCAGAAGGATGTTGAGGCTCTGGAGCGAGTGCAGAGAAGAGAACGGAGCTGGGGAGGGGCTGGAGAACAAGGGTTAGGAGTCCCCATCCCTGGAGGGGTTTAAGGGCCGGGTGGCCGAGGTGCTGAGGGACACGGGTCAGTGATTGATGGGGATGGTTGGACTCCATGATCCGGTGGGTCTCTTCCAACCTGGTGATTCTGTGATTCTCTGATGCATCTTCTGCCCCTTCCCTCCAACCTTCGCCGTGGTCATCACAGCAGATTTGAGTCGCCCTAAGAGCGCAACTGGAAACGCCGTGAAGCCCAGTGCCACCACTCCCACCAGCACCTCCAACGCTTCGGCTGCACCCGGGGTCGCTGCCAGCCGGCCCAAACCCAAACCTGCTTCAACCAAACCCACCACGACCTCAACCGTGGCCGCGGACGCTAAGAAACCAACCACCAAGGCTCCGACTAAACCCAGCACCGTCTCCAAGCCGTCTCGTCCCCCCAGCAGCGCTTCCGTTCCAGACCTGAAGAACGTCCGTTCCAAAATCGGATCGACGGACAACATCAAACACCAGCCCGGTGGGGGAAAGGTGAGTTGCTCCTTCAACCGCAATAACCGCACGCGCTTGGAACGGTGGCTCTGAAGCGTTCGGGGTGCTCTTGGCTGGTTTCAGTGGCTGTGTCCTCACTGCTCTTCTTGTTGATGGTCTGCAGAGCTTCACTTTGGGTTCCCGGAGCTTCTCTTTGGGTTCCTGGGTTCCGCACGAGGCGTTAACGAGGCCGTGATGGGACGGTGCAGGAGGAACCCACCTCGAGGTCCTTCCTGGTGCTTGGCACCACAATTCCAAAGCGGGATTCTCTGGTTCTGTCGGATGTCCCCACACGGGAACGAGGTGGTGAGGGAAGCTCCAAAACCTTGTCCACCTTCCAAAACTTGGAGTAGGGAAATCGAGCTGCTGAGCAGTGCAGAAGGTGGAATAATGCGTGACGATGCAGGAAATCTGGATTCAGGAGCAGGTTCCGCACCCTTCCCAGATCTAGGAACAAGGACTTTGTCCAACTTATCAGCTGCGATGGGTCTATTTGGAGAACCTCCACTGGCCACTCGAGAAGAGCGCAGTGTTGAGGGAGGGAGGGAGGAGGGTACGTGGTCATGAAACCCCACCTGGACTATCATATCCAGGTTTGGAATCTCCAACATAAGAAGGAGATGGAGCTGTTGGAACAGGTCCAGAGGAGGCCGTGGAGATGATGCGAGGGCTGGAGAATCTTTGCTAGGAGGACAGGCTGAGAGAGTTGGGGTTGTTCAGCCTGGAGAAGAGAAGATTTCAAGGAGACCTTAGAGCAGCTTCCAGTACTGGAAGGGGCTCCAGGAAAGCTGGGGAGGGGCTTTTTCCAAGGGCCTGAAGTGATGGGACAAGGGGAAATGGCTTTAAATTGAAAGGGGGTGGATTTAGATGAGGTCCTGGCACAGGTTGCCCAGAGACATTGTGGGTGTCCCCTACCTGGAGGGGTTCAAGGCCAGGTTGGATGGGGCTTGGAGCCCCTGATCCAGTGGGAGGTGTCTCTGCCCATGGCAGGGGTGGGACCTGGACAGGCTTTGAGGTCCCTTCCAACCCAACTCATTCCATGATTCCATGTAACTTGAGGCTTTCAGTCTAGAAATTGGTTTAAAGAGACCTTCCCCGTGGTTGCCTCCCACCTCTCCTGGAGTCACAGAACGCTTTGGGTTGGAAGGGATCTGTACAGGCCATCCAATCCAAACCCTTTATCATATAGATGAGGAAGACCTGGAGATGTGTCTGTACCCTCTTCTGAGGGCTTGAATGATGTTGTAGATGTGCATAATCATCAAACTTTGATGGGTGTGGTGGATCAGATGGACCCATCTTGACCTGACCAAGGGTTTTCAGAGCTTGATGAAACTCCAAGGTCTTTAATTGCCACCAAATGGAACACGGTTGCCTACTTCTCGTTGCTGCAGGCCTGCAGTAACGACTAACTCAGCGTAGAACTTGTATCTGGTGGGTTCCAAGAGCACGTTTCATGCTGGGAACCTGAATCTTCTCTTGGGCACCTTGGACTCAAGGGCCTTCTTTGGTTATCGAGGTGTTGTCACAAGCAGCATCGACACGGGACAAGGGTTTGAAGCAGAAAGAGGGGAGACTGAGATGAGATCTGAGGAAGAAATGTTCTCCTGGAGGGTGGGGAGGCCCTGGAACAGGTTGCCCAGAGAAGCTGTGGCTGCCCCATCCCTGGAGGGGTTCAAGGCCAGGTTGGATGGGGCTTGGAGCCCCTGATCCAGTGGGAGGTGTCCCTGCCCAGGGCAGGAGATGGAACTGGATGATCTTTGGGGTCCCTTCCAACCCAACCCATTCTATGATTCCATGACTTTACATGGTTTGATCTTGTGGGCTTCAGAGCGTTTCTGTCTTGAGGGCAGAAACTTCCATTTCCCAAAGTGGAGTTTCTGGAAACCACAAACCAAATCTACTGAAGAACTGAAGCCAGTGCGAGGAGGACCTTTCCACGTACCGAGTTCTGTAGCTTGAAACCAAACAGACCCTCAGAAAACCTTCAGAGAGGACACATGAAGATGGGTCTGTTGTTTGAAACGAGGTTTCTGAGAGAGCTTCTGCGCTGGGTTGTTGTGTTGTTTGAGGGAATTTCTGCTTATGTTTAATTTTACTGCCCTTTATTTACTCAAAATTTTCCTAAAAGTCTTGAAGAAGTTGTATTTTTGAAGAAAATGGTCCTTTCCGTAGTCTTATTTACTCTGAGATGTCCATAAAGAGCCCGAGGAAGCCTTAGGAGCTCCAGGTTGGTGTGTTCTCCACTCTGTTACTGGTAGGTTAGCGAAACACAGGGTTACACGGACCCAAAATTCAAGTTCTGCTGGTCCTACCTGGACCTGGACCAGTAGAAGGTCAGAGATTCTCCAGGAGCTGCTGGTTTTGCCAAAACCCTCTACATTTTAATTCCGTTTTCTGCTCAGCTGGGTCCACGTGCACTTTCTTAGCGAGAAACTGCAGCAGATGTTGCTCTCAAAGCTTGAGACAACTCGGTGAAATCAGAAAGGGAAGCACGATGGGTCCATGGCCATCAGAGCTCTTGGAGCTCAACGGTTGGATGTGTTTGCCCCCAAGATCTGTGTGACGTCCTCCAGGGGAAGGAGGTGGCCCTGAAAGGATTGGGTTTGATGTGGGACAGAATATGGTGGCCTGGAGTCACCTGGACCATCGTGGGCTTTGGGAAACAGTAAGAAACCACGGAAGGTCACCTACGAGGTTTCTGAGACGTGGAGAACTCGATTATTGCTTTATGACCCCAGGGTCCACCTTTCATCCCCTGTCCAAGTGATGTTGCTTCCCCTCCATCCCCCCAGTTTTCTCATTCCTGGGCATGAGATCAGAGCATGGAAGGAGTTCTCCTGGGTCACCTGTGTCCATAAGGACTTCTCCTGGGTCACAAGTGCCCGTAAGGACTTCTCCTAGGTCAGATGTGCCCATAAGGAGCTCTCCTTGGTTATATAGGCCCTTAAGGACTTCTCCTGGGTCACCCATGCCCATAAGAAGTTCTCCTGGGTCACCTGCGCCTGTAAGGACTTCTCCTAGGTTGTATGTGCCCTTAAGGACTTCTTCTAGGTCCTGTGTGACCATAAGGAGTTTTCCTGGGTCATATATGCTCTTAAGGACTTCTCCTAGGTTGTATGCGTCCTTAAGGGGTTCTCCTGGGTCATGTGTGCCCCTAGGTTGTTCTCCTGGGTCACCCATGCCCATAAGAAGTTCTCCTAGGTCATATTTGCCCATAAGAAGTTCTCCTAGGTCATATGTGCCCACAAGAAGTTCTCCCAGGTCACATGTGCCCGTAAGTTGTTCTCCTGGATCATCTTTGCCTCTGAGTTTACCTGAGCAGCTTGTGTTCCCTCCCGTTCCTGCCCAGCCTGTTGCGTTTGCTGGTTGAAACCATCCGTTTGTCTCCATCTAGGGGAAAATAGAGAAAAAGCCCGAGCCGGCGGCTGCTGCGCGCAAGCCTGAACCCCAAGCGGTCTCTAAAATGACCTCAGCTAAGCCAACCGTAGCGAGAGAGGGTCCCCCCAAACAGCCCAATGGGAAAGTGAGTTCATTTCGCGTTTCTCGCGGTGGGAGGCGAAGGAAACCGTTTCCACTTGGAGTCACTTTCCCTTCTCTCCGGCTCTTGCGCTCTGTCCTCGCGGTGTCACCGTTCCTTGCATGGACACTCCTCCGAGCCCTTTTCTCTCAACCCTGAGATGGTCTCAGTCGCACCCGTTCAGCGATCGCTGCCGTAGGTGTCTCCTCCACCCCGTGCAGATGCTTTCAGAGCGGAACCCTCTGGTTTCACCCCAAGGCTTAGATCCCTTGGAGTCAACCCTTCACCTCCAGCACTCGTTTGCGAGTAGGAGCTCGTTAGCGCTGTGCTGCTTGGGTTTAGAGTGTGGAATATTAAGGATTCGCTGCCTTTCCCTGCCAAATTCCCAACCCAGCTCCACCAAAACTCTTAAACTCGGCTGTGGTGGCTCAGAGGGGACGAGGAGCTGGGTAGGAGCACCTCCAGTTGAGTTTGGGCAGCATCAAACAGAGCCTGGGAGTGGCCGGGTGGGACGGGGACCTCTAGAGAAGCCAGTGACGCATTTAAACCAGCACGAGGGCGTTTTTAGAGCTGCCGTCGCCCTGAATCCAGTCGTTCTGAACCGGCCGAGGAGCCTTCAGAAACCTGCTCGAAGGAGAACCTGGTGGTGATGCCCTTTGTGGTTTATCACCTCTAGGTAGAAAGTCCTCTCGCTACGACTCCTGCCACCGTTTGTGCTGCTTTAAAGAACTAACCACGTGTCGTAACTAACGGTTTGTGAGCACGGGGTGTTGACCTCACTCAGTTACCACCTTTGAGGGCAACCTCAACGTAGCTCCTCTCATCTTTGAGAAAGTCCAGATCGTTTTAGTTTCAAGGAGAACCAGTTTAATTAAGGGAAAATAATATTAAATTTAAGGGAAGGTTTAACAGCCTTCATCCAGAGAATTATTTCTCAGACCAGGCTTTGCTCCCTGGAGGGTTTGGAAGACGTTCTCCAAGACTGGAGTCAACCCAGGCAGGTGGAAATCAAGCACGGACACCGAGCGGTTGGTTCATGAGGTGGCCCCGCAGCTTTGATTCAGGGAGGAAGGAGGTGGCTGAGCTGGATCTCCTTGAGAGAAGCTCCTGAGAAGCTTCCTGAGGGCCACGGATGAACCCAACCTGTAGAGCAGAGGGAGAAGCTTCCCGGTAGCGCTTACGCTCTCGCACTAACCTGTCTGCGTAGCTCTCGTTCACTTCTCCGTCTCACTCTCCTCCTCGGTTGCTTTCACTTGAATTCGGATTGAGTTTAACACGAGCCCGTCTTCGGGCGTCTCCTCCAGCCTGTCGTACGACGACTCTAACCAGTCCTCTTCCCATGTGTTGTTTTCCGTTCTGTAACATTCCAGGTCCAGATAGTCTCCAAAAAAGCGAACTACAGCCATGTTCAGTCCAAGTGTGGTTCCAAGGACAATATTAAGCATGTCCCTGGAGGTGGGAATGTAAGTATGGGCTCTGGGCAAGCTCTCTTTCTACTAACTCCTCTCGTACTGTTGTGATGTGTCCGTCCTACCAAGAGAATGCAGCTAGGAAGGTGTGTCAGAGCTTCAGAGCTTCTGGGAATGATGTAGACTGGGAGAATTCCTTTTTATTCCCCATGGGACGCGAGTTGGGATGAGTGCGGTGTGTTGCGTGGTGCTACAGATCCACCTGAGATCTTCCTAGCGTGGTTTTACGTGGGGTTGATGAGTAAACGGAGGCTGAGCTCACGGCTCATCCCAGGAGATCCTTCTCCATGGATCTTCTCTGTGGTTGTGTGCTCCTCTGGCCCATTCAGGCACATCAAATGAGATGAATTGTGGAAGTCCCTGCTGCTCCTCACCCGCCAACGGAGCTTGTTTCATTGTGAAACAAGAAGCGAGACTTCCAAAAGGTCAAGGAGAAGTCTCTGGGGCTTAATCTTTGAGCTGTGATTAGCTTCTAAATTTAAAGGCTCCCGGTGTCTCTGGCAGCGGAGTTGAGCTTATTAAAAGAGAAAAGCTAATCTTGGAACGTCTGCCTACTCGGTTGGAGCGTTGGGTCCTCAGAGCATCTGGGAAAGCACCCAAGCCAACTGTGTGGATGCTGAAGCTTTGGAAACCGTGACCAGGAGTGGGTGGGCTCGGTTCCTCATGAGCATGGAGGTGCCACCTCAACAAATCCATCCTCGCCTGCCGGTGCTGGGTTGTTTGCAGAAATACAGGGGCTGGAGGGCTTCAGAAAGCCACTCAAGTCCTTCAACCCAAGGAAATGTTCTCCGCTGGTGTTTTAAACGCCAGGTTCTTGAGGGGTGACGTCCAGCTCTCACACCTCATGCTGCTTCCTCTGTGCCAGCAGCAAGGAAAGTCCCCGCGTCTTTGCTTTGTGGAGAGTTTGGGGTGCGGATGCTCAGATTTTGGGGCCAGATTGGTGTCTTCTGCACCATCGCTGTGTCCTGTTGTGTCCCTGGTTCAGTGGAGACAACGGCCGTGCAGGACCTGGCTGTGGTGGAGCCCGTGGTGGCCACTTTCCCTGGGAAATGTAGATGGATTTGTCCAGCTGGCTGAGCCTTCCCATGGCCAGTTCTTTCTTAAATCTTCAGAAGAGGCAATCAAATCTGAGTTCTTACGTTGTTCTCCATGGGGTGGCTCCCAGGGGGCTGAGAGAGAGGTGGTGGAGTCACCTTGAGCTTGCTGAGAGTCCCTGGACACGTGTCTCTGCTGCTCTTCTTGCCTTCCAGCTTGTGGATTCTCCCCGGTGGTGGGATTTGTCGTTCTTAGTTGTTGTTTCCATCCATACCCAACGTTTGTAGGAGCCTCTGTGTGTGTGTGGAGCTTCCCAAAACAGCTCAGGCAGGAGAATCCTCAGCGCCATAGAAAGAAGAACCAACCTGGAGCCCACCAGGTTGCTGAGATGCCCTCAGAATCCTTTTGTAGAACCCATTTCTCTTCCTGCTGCACGTTCCAGCTGGGTTTGTCCCCCCAGTTTGGAACAGACTGTTTATATCTGACCAGTGTCCGTGGCAGCAGCTCCTTTGGCTGGAGGGTTGAGGAGATGTTGCCACCTCGTGAACTCAAAGAGCTGTGGTTTGTCAGCCACTTGATTTTGGCCCCTCTGACCTTGCGTAGCCTGGTGGAGGACAAATAGCAATCGTATGAGACCAGCAGAAATGTTCTTTAACCGTGGGTCTGGTTCTCCTTGCTTGATTAACTCCATGAGTGAACCATTCTTTCTTCTAATCAACCACCAAACTGTCCTTTCCTCTTTGCTGTCCCACCTGGGGGACATTCCCAGCTCTTGGAGACGAGCGCTTTGGCTCTTCTTCCCCTCTCTCCTTCTGCTCTTCTTGCTCAACTCCTTAAGCTTTTTGAGACTAGAGAACAAAGTGCATATTGTCCTCTTCCAAGATGTTTTTTTGGAGCTTCTTGCGATGATCATCTTGGATAGAAGACCTCTAGGTGTTTAACTCCTGACCCACACTCCTGGTGAGGATTTCTGGGAAGCTGATGTCCATGGCTTCAGTTAAAGACCTTCAGAACCCTGTGGACAAGAGTTGGGGTTTGTAGCAAATTGTGGTTCGGCTTTAGGGTTGCCCGGGTAGAAGGGATGGACGCCCCGTCTGCTCTTCTCTCCTGAGACCTCAGCTGGAGTCCTGCATTCAGTTCTGGAGTCCTCAGCCCAGAAGGGACATGGAGCTGTTGGAGTGAGTCCAGAGGAGGCCACGGAGGTGATCCGAGAGCTGGAGAACCTCTGCTAGGAGGACAGACTGAGAGAGTTGGGGTTGTTCAGCCTGGAGAAGAGAAGGGTCTGGGGAGACCTTAGAGCAGCTTCCAGGACTGAAAGGGGCTCCAGGAAAGCTGGGGAGGGGCTCTGGATCAGGGAGGGCAGGGACAGGACGAGGGGAACAGTTTGAAGCTAAAAGAGAGGAGATTGAGATGAGATCTTAGGGAGAAATGTTCTCCTGGGAGGGTGGGGAGGCCCTGGAACAGGTTGTCCAGGGAGATGGTGGCTGCCCCATCCCTGGAGGGGCTCGAGGCCAGGTTGGATGGGGCTTGGAGCAACCTGATCCAGTGGAAGGTGTCCCTGCCCATGCAGGGGTGGAACTGGATGATCTTTGAGGTCCCTTCCAACCCCAAGCATCCCAAGATTCCCTGACTCAGAGAACTGTAGAATTGTAGAATTGCTAGGTTGGAAAAGGCTTTTGAGATCCTCAAACCCAACCATCCCTGTCCACTACTAAATCCTCTCCCTAAGCTCTTCTTCTCCCCATCTTTTAAGCACCTCCAGGGACGGGGACTCAACCACCTCCCTGGGCAGGTGAAGGGCTGACCAGCTGGATGCCCCTTTTGTACATGGAGATAACTTCTTCTCCCACCCAAGATACCCAAAAGATGTTCAGAAGCATCAGCTGTTGCTCCTGCTCACGTTACATCTGCCAAAAATACCTAGACCCAACCATGACAGATTTCCTGGCCAAAGCTTTTGTTGTGGTTTAGAGTTTCCCCCTCTTTTTAGAGAAGGCAACGTTCAAGAGGATCTTCAACATGGTGTTGAAGATCTAACGAGGTGCTTTGGAGTGATGGACGATTCTCCATGTGCTGAGAACGTAGAATCATAGAATAGTTTGGGTTAGAAGGGACCTCAAAGCCCATCCAGTCCCACCCCTGCCATGGGCAGGGACACCTCCCACCGGATCAGGGTCTCCAAGCCCCATCCAACCTGTTCTTCAACACCTCCAGGGATGGAGCTTAATTCCAGTTCCAAGCAAACGAGAACTTGTGACCAGAGCTTTGCTGGCAAGCCCCAAGAAAACCAACCTTGGTAGCCACCATCTCATCTAGCAGAGCATCTGGTGCCATCTGAGTCAGGGAACACGAGGACAGAACAGCTTGGCTGGAGGCTGGACCGTCCTGTTCTCCTCGTTCAGAGCTAATGAGCCATCAGGGCTTTGACTCATCTTCACAAGGACTTGGAGAACCTGTGCTTCGTGAGGAAGATGTAGAGCGAACTCTCACGCTCGTCCTCAAGGAGCTTTTAGAGTAGTTGGTATGGGGACAAATCCTTGTCATTTTTCTCTGTGAGATGATGGGTTCTAGAACTTTCTGAGCCTGTTGGTGCCAGCTGGTGGGTGTTGACACGACTGGAAGAGGTGAATCTCTTAATATCACTCCCCCAAACCCCTGAAAGCTCGAATCTCAACTTAGTGGTGGGTGGGTTGGGTGAGGTGACTCCACCTTCCTTCCAATATAAATGATCCCGTGTTTGTATGGAATGTGAGATCTCCAAGGAGTTAATTCTGGGACAGAGGAGATCTTCATCCACCTGGAGTGGCAGGTGGGATTTTAAAGGTGCCTGAACTGGGACTCTGGGATGCGCTTGGTCCCAGAGTTGGAGATGAAATAGTTTTTGTGCAAAAAAGACGTAAAACCTGTGACATTTGGCTCCGTTTGGTCCTACCCTGGAGAAGATGCTTCTCCCCAGGTTCAAACCAACGTCCACAAACCCCACCCTAGAAGATTTGGCTCCTTGACTTGGAAGAAGGTCACTGACTGAGTCGTGAGCATCTCATGATGTCAGGAGATGCCACCAAACATGTTTTCCTTGAGGGCTTTTTATGCCAGTACCAAGTCACTGGTAGGATGAGGTTCAAGGAAGCAGCAGCTTCTCCACTTCCAGTGGTTTGTCCTTGACGTTGGCTTCTTCAAGCAGTTTGTTCCATCTGGACATGATGGTAGGAAAGGTCCCTGTGAGAAGGCTGCACACAAAGCCTGGAAATTAGATGTGGGTCATTCCACACGCTGGAGATGCCAAGAGAAGAGGTTGGAGGTGGTGGCACATCTCAGGCCCTCGCAGCAAGGGGGTGGCTGAGGAGAACCATGAGATGCCCTTTGCCCTGGTGACCCTGGAGCTGCTCAAACACTGCTCTGTGTCTTCAGAGGTTGAGCCAGCGCTGGGCAACGGGGCAGCTGGGTCGGCTCTTTGTGGCCCCTCAGCCAAGTGCTTTTGTATTTCGTGAAGATACCGTGAAACGAGGACTTTGTTTCTGGTCACTGTCCATCTGGTCTCGATTCCTCTCTGCTCACATTAACCCCTTCTGGCTGGCTCAGGCCTTCAAAGAACACGAGAGCTGCCTGTGGCGCTTGGTTGAGGTGGCTGGGAGGGGTTGAACAGGGCTGCAGGTCCACGAAGGGTGACCTGGTGGTTGGGGTGGCCTCCAGACTCATGGGAAATGTTCTTCTGTGCTGACCTGAGGGGTTTTTTTGTCTTTTTAGGTGCAGATCCAGAACAAGAAAGTCGACCTTTCCAAAGTGTCCTCCAAGTGTGGCTCGAAAGCAAACATCAAGCATAAGCCAGGTAGGGATTGTCCCGTTTCTTCATGGTTTGTCTGCAAGCTGGGGGCGGCTCTGGATCAGGGAGGGCGGGGACAGGGCGAGGAGAAGGGTTTGAAGCTGAAAGAGGGGAGGTGAAGATGAAATCTTACGGAGAAATGTTCTCCTGGGAGGGTGGGGAGGCCCTGGCCTGGGTTGCCCAGAGAAGCTGTGGCTGCCCCATGCTGGAGGTGTTGAAGGCCACGTTGGATGGGGCTTGGATCACCTTGATCCAGTGGGAGGTGTCCCTGCCCAGGGCAGGGGTGGGACTGGATGAACTTCGAGGTCCCTTCCAACCCAACCCGTTCCACGATCCTTTATTTCACATCTCAAATCTGATCCTGAGCTGCAACTGGAAGAGTTCAAGACGTTTAGTGCTTTTGGGATCATTTTTAAAGGTGCCGTCCAGCTGCTTTAGTGATTCCTGATGGTTTCATGGTTGGAGAAGAGGAGCTGTGGGGGTTTGTCTTCTCCGTGAAGACACTCTGCTGCTTTGAGTCAGTTCTCTTTTCCTCCTCATTTAAAAACCAGGAGGACCATGGGGCTTGGAAGCTTCATCCAGAGGGCTTTGTGGGGAGGTGAAGTCACTTCCCTCTGGTTGTCCAGAGCAGATTCAAGGGTGGTTTGACCAGGTGGTTCAGCAGCAGCTCCTGCTTTACACAAACCACCTCTGGCTCTTTAACGAAATATTATGGGATGGCTGTGCAGGAATTATTTGCTCCCCACTGAGAAGATGGTGGGAATCCCTGCAGGTCTTGGTTCCCTAACCAAGCGATGACCACCCAGAGCTCAGCAGAACCTCAACCAATCTTGAGTCTGAGGTGGATCGATTGAAGTGACCTTTGTAGCATCCTCAGGTGCGATGGGTTCACCGCCTTGTGCTGGTTTGTCCGTATCCGAGGTCCGTTATCTCCTGGCCTTCAAACCTCAGCGCATGAGGACAAAGTTCACTGCCCAAAGCCGAGAACAAATCCCACAAACCCCTCTTTGTGTTCTCCGGGAGTTTCCCACACCCTTTCTTCCTTCTCTTGGGTTGAAAGCAGTTCAACCTTGAGCACCACGGGTCAGCGCCTCGAAACGTGCTCCACGTTGAGAACGTGGTGCCACAACCATGACCTCTGCTCATTGAGGGCCCCGTAATAACGAGCTGCGCACGACAATAGCTGCTCTTGTCCAGGGCTGATTAAAGCTGAGGAACCCGTCCAGAATTATCCGTTCCCGAAGCTTTAACTGGCTTTGCTTGGCCGAATCACTTGGCTTCCAGCACTGGCCATGTCAATGCTCAAGGGCTTCCATCGGTGACCATGCCAAGCGTCCAGAGGGCTGAGGGACGAGGATTTAATGATGTCATTGGGAAGTTGTGCTTAGAAACGCTTAAATAGTTCTTTTGAGGGACCTGCTGGAGGATGGGCAGCACGTAGGGTCTTGGTGATTAACGGAAACTGCAGCGTTTGAAACGAATCCTCAGCAGGAGAAGGAGATGGAGCTGTTGGAACGGGGCCAGAGGAGGCTCCAAGGATGATGCGAGGGCTGGAGAACCTCCCGTACGAGGACAGGCTGAGAGAGTTGGGCTTGTTCGGAAAAGAAGCCTCCGAGGAGACCTTAGAGCAGCTTCCAGAACCTGAAGGGGCTCCAAGAAAGCTGGGGAGGGGCTGTTCCCAAAGGCTTGTGGGGATGGGACGAGGGGCAATGGGGACAAACTGGAGAGGGGCAGAGTTAGACTGGACAGGAGGAGGAATTTCTTCCCCATGAGGGTGGGGAGGAACTGGAACAGGTTGCCCAGAGAAGCTGTGGCTGCCCCATCCCTGGAGGTGTTGAAGGCCGCGTTGGATGGAGCTTGGAGCCCCTGATCCAGTGGGAGGTGTCCCTGCCCATGGCAGCAGGTTTTAAACTGAATGTTAGCTGGAAGGAGGGTGAGATGATCAATGCCGTGTCCCTCCTCCAAAGTGCTCTGGGTCCCCAGCAGCTCCTCGTCGTGGGCTGGCAAGGGGACAGGGCTCCGGTGGGATTGCTCTGAAGCCCTTAATAAACTCACTTCCACACCATTTCATTCCAGGAGGAGGAGATGTCAAAATAGAGAACCAGAAGCTGAACTTCAAGGAGAAGGCCCAAGCCAAAGTGGGTTCTCTGGACAACCTGGGACACTTGCCAGCAGGAGGAACCATGAAGGTGGGTGCGGCGAGCTCCACCCCATCTGGGTAGGGGGTAAAGTTGCTTCTTCTCCTTGTTCTGCTGATGTAGCGCAGCTTCTCCATCCCCAACCTTCATTCACCACCTGCTTGTTTCTGTGCTTCTCCCGTCAACCCCGGGTGTCACATGAATCACAGAATCACAGAGTCACCAGGTTGGAAAAGAAAGTTGGTGGGAGTGAGATGCTCTGTACTGGGAGGAAGCTCTTGGAAGGAGGTTTCCACCCATAGCCTGAATTACAGCCCAGCCCACTGGGCCTTGATGTGAGGAGAAAGGGTCCTTGCTCACCTGTTGTTGCGATTCAACACTTACCCCCAGGAGAGCATCAACTGCCTCAACTGTCTCAGAGGAGGTACCTCACCCTCGCTTGGAGGCCCCAGGGATGGTCTCATGGTTTTGACCACACAACGATTAGGGAAGTTCTGGGGCTTTTCTGTGGAACGTTGGTGCTGGAAGTAGAGAAGACAGTCCCGTGCTCCAGCAGCCGAGCTCTTCAAGCATGACTGCTTGCCCCAGGAGGAGAGAAGGAGGAGAGGAACCCTCTTCTCCACGCTGAGTCTGCTTGGTTGTCCAAGTGTTGTGGGAGGGTTCAGAGGTCAGCCGGGTTGAGCCGTTGTGTTAAACGCCCTGTGGCTGCGAGACCGTAATCCCTGTCCTGAAGAACCGAGATTACGCAGCGGAATTCACGAGTATATTTAGCGGCTGCTTAATCATCCCTGGTAGAACAAGGCAGGAGAAGAAAATCTGCTGAGGACACATCTCCTGTCTCCAGTCCTTTACGTAACCTTCAGCCTGGCAGATCGGGGCTCCAAGAAAAGCTGCAGGAAGCTGGAGAAGCTCCTGCTGTGCTGGTGGGGAGAGGGGACTCGGGAACCATGCTGGGTCCTGCCCTTGGGGCTCAACGACCCTGGGCAGCTCCAGCCTAGGAGAAGCCTGGCTGGAAAGTGCCTGGAGGAGAAGGACCTGGGGGGGTTGGTTGGACAGGAGCCAGCAGGGGCCCAGGGGGCCAAGAAGGCCAAGGGCATCTTGGCTTGGAGCAGAGCCGGCATGGCCAGCAGGGCCAGGGAGGTTCTTCTCCCTCTGGCCTCGGCCCTGGGGAGGCCGCTCCTCGAATCCTGGGGTCAGTGCTGGGTCCCTCACTCCAAGAAAGACCTTGAGGGGCTGGAGAACGTCTGGAGAAGGGAACGGAGCTGGGGAGGGGCTGGAGAACAAGGGTTAGGAGGAGCGGCTGAGAGAGCTGGGGGGGTTCAGCCTGGAGAAGAAGAGGCTGAGGGGAGACCTCATTGCTCTCTGCAGCTCCCTGAGAGGAGGTTGTGGAGAGGAGGGAGCTGGGCTCTTCTCCCAAGGGACAGGGGACAAGGGGCAGTGGCCTCAAGCTCTGCCAGGCTGGACAGCAGGATGAAATCTTTCCTGGAAAGGGTGCTTGGTCCCTGTCCGAGGCTGCCCAGGGAGGGGGTTGAGTCCCCTTCCCTGAGGGGTTTAAGGGCCGGGTGGCCGAGGTGCTGAGGGACATGGGTCAGTGATTGATGGGGATGGTTGGACTCCATGATCCAGTGGGTCTCTTCCAACCTGGTGGTTCTGTGATTCTATGATTCTATGGACTCATCTTTATTGTCCTCCCACCCATTTTCTCCTGGCAGGCCGAGGGGAGCGTGGAGCCCGGGCAGCTCCCAGCAGCCCCTCAGAACGGGGAGGTCCCAGCGGCCAAGACGGGCGCGGAGATGCGGGAGAACGGTGTGGGGCCGGCAGCGCCCACTGCCCTCAGCGGTGGCGACCAAAGGGAAATTCAGAGCTTCGAGACTCAGATACAAGAAACAAGTAAGTTCTTCGCACCTTCTCGTTGCACGCTTGGTGGGTGGGAGAGCAGCAGCCACACCGCTGGTGTCCATGGTTCCTTCTGACAGGTGGAAGAGCATCTTCCATCGTAGGGTTTGCCAGGCTGGTGACAAGGGCTTTAAACTCAAGTTACTAGGGGAGGAGAACCTCAATCCATCCCAGTTTGAAGCCAGAGCCTGGAGAAGGAGCACAGGTCAGCAAGGAGAACGCTTGAGGAGCAGCCCAGGGATGTCCAGCCAGTCACCTTCTAGACTGGGGAGATCTGGATTTGATGAGTGGACTGTTTAGTGGGTGAGGAATAGGTTGGATGGTCGCATCCAGAGAGCAGTGGTCAACGGCTCATTGTGCAGATGGCGATCCATGAGGAAGGGTGTCCCTCAGAGGTCCATACGGGGACCAGAGCTGTTTAATGTCCTCATCAATGACACAGTGAGATCAAGGGCACCCTCGGCACGTTTGCAGGTGACACCAAGCTGAGTGATGCAGTTGTCCCACCAGAAGGTTGGGACGTCATCCAGAGGGACCTGGCCAGGCTGGAGCAGTGGGGCTGGGAGACCCTCAGGAGGTTCAACCAGGCCAAGGGAAGGTCCTACCCCTGGGTCGGGGCAACCCAAGGGTTCAATCCAGGCTGGGGGTGATGGGCTGGAGAGCAGCCAGAGGGATCTTCCAGGTCTTCTCCGACCTTAATGATTCCGTGATCCCACGGCTGGGTTGTTGGGTTGGAGGGATGCCAGCTCTTAAGAAATGAGAGGCAGGGAGGACATGGAGGGGTTCTTGTCCTCTGTCCAGGAGCAGCTGGAGGGCTTGGAGCTCCACCTGGAGGCGGCTGCGGAGCCCACCAAGAAGCTCTGGGTCAGGATTAAAGGGAAGGCAGGACAGGTGACATTGCGGGGGGGGTCTCTATAGACAGTCACAGCCTCACATTCACAAGCCCTGGTCCTCCTGGGGTCCTTCAGCCACCCCAGTATTTGTTGGAAGGACAACACAGCAGGGTCCAAGCGGTCCTGGAGGTTCCTGGAATGTGTTGATGACACCTTCTCTTCTCCAAGTGGCAGAAGAGCCGATGAGGAGAGGTCTCATGCTGGACCTTGTTCTCACCAACGAGGAAGGGCTGGTGTGGAATGAGAAGCTCAAGAGAAGCCTTAGGTGCAGGGACCATGAGATGGTGGAGTTCAAGGTCCTTAGGGCCGCGAGGAGAGCGTGCAGCAAGCTCACGACCTTGGACTTCAGGAGAGAAGACTTTGGCCTCTTCAGGGACCTGGAAGGGAGAGGGACCCAAGAAAGCTGGTTCATATTGAAGGATCATCTCCTCCAAGCTCAGGAGCGATGCATCCCGATACGGAGGAGAACAGGAGGTGTTCGTGGATGAACGAGGAGCTCCTGGACCAACTTAAACTCCAAATGGGAGCCTACAGAGGGTGGGAGCCGGGACAGGCAGCCTGGAGGAGGACAGAGACATTGTCCCAGCAGCGAAACCTGAAGGGTCACAAATCCATGGAACCTGAGGAGATGCATCCATCCTGAGGGACCTGTTGGACAAAGCTGCTGAGCCATTATCCATCATCATTGAGAAGTTGTGGCGTTAGGTGACGTTCCCGTTGACTGTAAGAGGAAAACCCAGGGAACTCCAGGCAGGTTGGTCTCACCCTTGTGCCTGGCAGGATCGTGGAGCAGCTCCTCCTGGAAGATTTGCTGAGGCACATGGGAAATAAGGAGGTGATTTGCCCTTCAGGAAGGGGCAGGTCATGCCTGATGAATTTGGTGGCCACCTACCATGGGGCTGCGGGATTGGTGGATGAGGGAGGAGCAACCAACATCATCGACGTGGACCTCTGCAAAGTGTTGAACACTGTCCGGAAGGGCGTTCTGGATGATAAATTGGAGAGATGGATTTGACAGGTGGATCTCTCAGTGGGTGAGGAGGTGGCTGGATGGTCACACTCAAAGAGTTGGGGTCAAAGGCTCAGTGTCCAAGTGGAGGCTGATGTTCCTCAGGGGTTGGTGTTGGGACCAGTGTTGTTTAACACTTTGGAGCTGATTAAGGGCACCCTCAGCAACTCCGCTGATGCCACCAAGCTGGGACGTCATCCAGAGGGACCTGGACACGCTGGAGACGTGGCCCCTGGGAATCCCAGGGAGTTCAACAAGGCCAAGTGCAAGGCCTTGGGCTGGAGCAATTCCAAGCTGGGCAAGAGACTAGATTGAGATGGATCCATCGCGAATGGAGAATTGAGAATGGATCCATCAGGCTGAAATGGATTTGAGTGATGAGGAGAAGAACTTGGGACCAGCAGGGAGGGAGGAGATTCTGCCTCTCTGCTCCGCTCTGGTGAGACCCACCTGGAGTCCTGGGTCCAGATCTGGAGTCCCCAACATAGGAAGGAGATGGAGCGGTTGGAGCGAGGCCAGAGAGATGATCCAAGGGCTGGAGAACCTGTATGAGGGCAGGCTGAGAGAGTTGGGCTTGTTCAGCCTGGAGGAGAGAAGGCTCTGAGGAGACCTTGGAGCAGCTTCCAGAACCTGAAGGGGCTCCAGGAAAGCTGGGGAGGGACTCTGGATCGGGGAGGGCAGGGACAGGACGAGGAGAACAGTTTGAAGCTGAAAGAGGGGAGATGGAGATGGAATCTTGGGAAGAAATGTTCTTCTGGGAGGGTGGGGAGGCCCTGGAGGAGGTTGCCCAGAGCAGTGGTGGCTGCCCCATCCCTGGAGGGGTTGAAGGTTGGGCTGAAGGGGGCTTGGAGCCCCTGATCCAGTGGGAGGTGCCCCTGCCCCTGGCGCTGGCTGGGCTTCGAGGTCCCTTCCAGCCCGAGCCCTTCTCTGATTCTTTGATCTCCGTAGGGTTTTCCTGCCTCTTTTTTTAATTCGGAAAATTGCCTTTTATTTTCCAGGCCTCTAATGATGACATTGTGGTATCGTCTCCCATCCCTCTCCCCCTCCTCCTCCCCCTCCTCCCCCCCCGCCCCTTGTGTCGCTGCAGATTGAATCTCACCAGCTGCCGTTCCGTGCGCAGGCCGAGGCTCCCCCGGACCCCACGGAGCGCCCAGCGTCGTCTCCAACCCCCTCCAACCTTCCCAGCAGCACCTCCCAGCGCCCTCGCACCTCTGGCCGCCGCCGCCCCCGCCGCCAGCGCCCGCTCCCCCGGCTGCGCCTCCTCCAGGCCTGTGCCCCCCCGGCCCCTCTGCCCGCCGCGCCAGCCTCCGTTAACGCACTTTGGCTCTTTTAACTCGGCTTCTCGGGGCGGGGGGATCAAAAACGAAGGGATGGTGTTCAGCAGGGCTCGCGTCCTTCCCTCCGAGCGGCCCGGAGCTTCGCTCCCACTAGGCCGGCAGGTCCTTGTCGCCCTTCTCGCCGCCTTCGGCTCGTTCCGGGGGGGATTTGGAGCGTGGGGCGACTCGGCGCCTCGGGAATCGCAGCGTTTCGAGGGAGAAGCTGAGCTCCTTGGCGCTTTCCCCTCTAACCCCTCACCTTCCCCTCCGTGACGCGCAGCCCTTCGGCTCTTTTAACCGGTGGCTTCACCCTTTTTTTTCTTTTTTATCCTTCGTGCTGACGTGTTGAGGCCTGAGCTGCCCCCGTGTCCCCGCCGGCTCCTTCCCTCTTGCCCGTAGGAGAGTTAGAGGCGTAACCGCTGCTGCTTTACTGACATATCCCACCCTCGCCACTTCGCGCTGTTGTTGTTCGTTTGGGCTTTGGTTTATTATTTTTGGGGGGGTGGGGGGGGGTGCAGTTTCTTTTTTTCGTTTTAATCGAGCTTTTCGAAAACGATGGAGCAAAATTCCTGGGATTTAAGCCATGTCTGAGAGAAAGGGACGGGAACGTGGGAATAAACCGTAAGAGGCGCGAGGCCTGCGACGAGAGGCGCCGCGGTCGCGCTCGGGAAACCTCCCGCAGGGCCGGCGCGACGCCGGAGGCCTCGGGAGGAGGTTTATTTATCGCCTCGCGGAGCCCAAGCCCCGGGGTTCGTCTTCTCCCAGCGAGGGCGCGAGGTCTAGAGGCCAAGCAGGAGGCTCCTTGCGCCGCCGAGTCGCGGGTTGAGGCCGAGCGAGTTGATTTGGAGCAGGAGGATGGTGGATGGTTCGCGTTCGTGGTGTTTTCCGCTGATCCAGAGGTTGAACGGGAGGGAAAGTCAGAGCGGAGGCCGGGAGGGACGCGGCGACGCGGCCGCGAGGGACGAAGCGGCTCCCGGAGCCGCCGGCTCGCAGCTTGAATTCAGAATTTTCCCTCCCGAGCGGTTCGAGCTCCTCGTTTCGCGTTGCGAGTGACACTAAAGGCGATGACGTGTAAATAAATAAAACGAGCAAAGTCTTCTTGGGTCGTCGAAGTAATTTAAAGCGAAAAAGAACCAGGTGGAATAAGCAGGCGGCGGGACGGGGGCGATGGGAGCGAGGCGCGTGCGGAGGGGGCCGCTCAGGGAGGGGAAGCCGGCAGCTTCTCGTGCTTGGGGGACAATTTCTTTGGGAAGCCGACAACGACACGATAACCCGCAACCTGTATTTACACACAAAGATTCTTATTGCACTTGTATTTTTTATATTAAAGTTTGCATGGTTTCTAATAAAAACAAACAAAAAAAAAAGGCATTAAAATGTACCTAGTTTGCATCCAAGTCCGTCTGCTGGTTTCCTAAGTGCTTTTTACCTCTGGAAATGAATTAAAATGAGCGATGCAGATTTGCACCTGACAGGGGCGGTTATATATACCCTGAATCCTGCGCTTCCCTTCCTCTCCTCCTCCTCCTTCTCCTCCATCTCCTCCATCTCCTCCTCCTCGTCCTCCTCCTTCTCCTCCTCCTCCTCCTCCTCCATCTCCTCCTCCTCCTTCTCCTCCATCTCCTCCTCCTCCTTCTCCTCCATCTCCTCCATCTCCTCCTTCTCCTCCTCCTCCTTCTCCTCCTCCTCCTCCTCCATCTCCTCCTCCTCCTTCTCCTCCTCCTCCTCCTCCATCTCCTCCTCCTCCTTCTCCTCCTCCTCCTTCTCCTCCATCTCCTCCATCTCCTCCTTCTCCTTCTCCTTCTCCTTCTCCTTCTCCTTCTCCTTCTCCTCCTCCTTCTCCTCCTCCTCCTCCTCCTTCCCCCCTGGCTGCTCCCTCCACGCTCCATCCCTCCATCCCCATCCCGGTTGGCATCGACGCCCTGGCTCGGCTCAGCTCAGCCTTGGGAACCTCATCTGATCCAAAAACCGAGTCGATCCCTGCCTGGAACCTTCCGGAACGCTGCTGCCTCCCTCTCCGTGCTCCCCGCATGCCGCCCTCGGGATATATCACTGCCCCTCGGCTCCGCTTCCTTCTCACTTCTAAATTCTCAACGCCAGCTTCAACTTGAGGTTGTTCTTTCAGTTTGTTGCTTTTGGTTTTTTCCAGCGCTTGGAATTGAGGGGAAGTTGGGAAATCAAGGCTTTCCGTAGAGGCCGAGCCGAGGTTCCCCGCGCGAGGACGTCGGGGGCTCCAGGCGAGGCTTTCGCGTCCGCGGGGTGAGCCCGGAGCTCGGCCTCCTCGCCCGGAGAAGGGAAGCGGGTGGGAGCGCGGGACGGCGTGCGGAGTTGCTCGCGGTCACCCGAGGAGGCGTCGCAGGCTCTCCGCTCGCCTTCCAGCTCCAGTTCCGGTGTCGCGGGAGGAAGGCAATGCCGCCTCCTCCTCCTTCCCCCGCGTCGCTTCCCTCCGGGGTCACCTCCGCGTCCCCCCCAGCGTCTCCCACCGCGCGCGACCCCTTCCCGGGGGGCTGAGCCGAGCGCTCGCCGCCCGCCCCCTGCTTCTGTGCCACTTTCTAACACTCGTCGTGCCTGCGCGTAGCCGAACCCCCCTCCGCATCCGCTAGTGTCGCCGCGGCTCTTAGGGCAGCTGCGGCTTTAATCCAGATTTGTGGTAGTTTCGTCTCAAGGAAGCGGCCGGCCGGACTGGGAGCGGAGGGGAGCGCGGCCTCGGGTTCCCTGCGTGGAGAGGAGCGAGCGAGGCGGGCGGCGCCGCGGCCCTCGGCGAAGGGGCTGCACGCGCCGTTGGCTTCCTCGGGGCGGCAAATCCTCGTGGGCAAGGAGTGAGTCGGGGTGGGAATTTGATGCAATTTGAATGTACGCGACCCTCCCGGCTGCCGCGCGGCCTCTGCGCTCGGGAGGGGTCGGACACGGGTGGGTTCGGGCCCCGGGAGGCCGCGAGCAGCACTCGGGCTCTGGCCTTGGGGTCGCGTTGGCCGCTGGAGCCGCTGGAGCTGCTGTTTCCCTGCATATCAGTGAAATTCAGGGATACTTTGGAGCTTTTTCTAGCGTTAAACCAAGCACCTTGAGGGCCCCGCGGGGGCTCGCGGGAGCTGGGGGGCGACGGTCGCTTGGCCGCGAACTGAATGTAGTTTTAATGTTGATCGCTCGCCGTCGTCCTCGCGGCGCACGAGGGGCTCCGGGACCCTCCTGCTGGCGTGTCCCGTGGGCTTGAAGGTTTCTCGGAGGCGGCGCGGGGTCGGTGACGTCCCCGCGGGTGGAAGGAGGGAACGGCCGAGCCCCTCGGAGCTCTTTGTCCTTGCGAGGGGGACGGCAGCTTCCAGGCTGGGTTCGAGGCACCCAAAACCCCTCCAGGCCCGGGATTGGGGGGAAGAAAAGCGCTCGGGGAGGCAGCAGCGGAAGGCGAGCTCCATCCCTCCTTCCTCGACCCCGTTCCAGCCAGAGCAAGCGCTTCTCTCGCCGCGTCCCCCTCACGCTGGAGTCTCGCTGGCCACCAGCTGGTGTCTGGAGAGCGGGATCAGACACGAGACTCCCCTCTCGCGCCCGTCGCCGTCGTCCCACCTCGCTCCGAGGGGGCCGAGAGGCCTGGGGACGCCCGGGATGGGCCGAGCCCGGCCGTCGCCTCCCTCCTTCCGCGGCCTCGGAAGCCGCTGAGCCTCCCTGCCTCAGTTTCCCCAGCCGCGAGGCGGGGACGATCCCACTGCACCTGCTTCAGGGCGGCCGCGAGCGGCACGTAGAGTGTTCTAGAAACAACGCGGCCGGGGCGGGATGGGGAGAGGGGAGGGAGGCCGGAGCGCGGCTGCGGAGCCCCGAGCCGAGAGCTTGTGAGGGTTGGGGGGCCGGGGGGGTCCCCATCTGCCCCCCTGCGCGGGGCCGCGCGGCTGCCAGCTCCTCAGCACCATTTCCCGACTCGATGTTGTGATTCTTCCTGTTGTAAAGGGTTGAAATAAAGCTTCTAGATGTTCCTGCTCGGCCTGGGTGTGAGTCTGTGGGGCCTGGGGGGGGACACGGGGGGAAGAAAGGGGAGGGGATTGTCCCCTCGGCTCCTCTCGGGGAGACCTCAGCTGGAGGGTTGGGGCCAGCTCTGGAATCCTCAGCAGGAGAAGGAGATGGAGCTGTTGGAACGGGGCCAGAGGAGGCTCCAAGGATGATGCGAGGGCTGGAGAACCTCCCGCACGAGGACAGGCTGAGAGAGTTGGGATGTTCAGGAGAAGAGAAGGCTCCGAGGAGACCTTAGAGTGACCTTCCAGAAGCTGAAGGGGCTCCAGGAAAGCTGGGGAGGGGCTGTTCCCAAAGGCTTGTGGGGATGGGACGAGGGGCAATGGGGACAAACTGGAGAGGGGCAGAGTTAGACTGGACAGGAGGAGGAATTTCTTCAGGATGAGGAGGTGAGGAGCTGGAACAGGTTGCCCAGAGAAGCTGTGGCTGCCCCATCCCTGGAGGTGTTGAAGGCCACGTTGGATGGAGCTTGGAGCCCCTGATCCAGTGGGAGGTGTCCCTGCCCAGGGCAGGGTGGATCTGGATGATCTTTGAGGTCCCTTCCAACCCAACCCACTCCAGGATTCTATGAAGGAGGCACAAAGAGGGCTGAAAGCAATTCTTACGACTTCCAATCCCTTCATTAGAGAATCCCCCATCCCTGGCTTTTCCCCCTGGGGGCTCGGAGGGGAGGGGGTTGCTGGGCGCCCTCCGGGATCTCCCCCCACACCTCCCCCTGGCCCAGGTTGAGCCTTTGGCACCAGCCTAGAGCGTTTCCACCTTGTCCCCATCCTGTCCAGCTGCTCTTGGGGTGGTTTCCCACCCCTGGCTCCAGGGGAGGCACGAGGTCAGCAGTGGCCATGGCTGAAGGGGCTCCAGAGGCCACCACCACCTCTTAAATTCAGGTGGCTTCTCTGCCTTGGCCAAGGCTCAGCGCAGAAGACAACCCCGATCCCAGCCAGCCTTGCCCTGGACAAGGTTTCCCATCCTTTTCTCCTGCCCCGAACCCCATCCCGGCTGTGGAAAATCCCCCACCGGCACCTGGAGATGCTCCGGTGCCCCCCAGGGATGCTGGAGAACATCTCAAAGTCTCCTCAGGATCCTTCAAGCTCCCACTCTCCTTCTCCCCCTGCGGTCCCAGAGGGATGCGGCTGTTCTCCTCCTGGATCACCCTGCGGGATGGACCTTCCTGGGTTGAAGGTCAGGGATTTCACCCCTCGGATGGACCTTCCCAGGCTCAGGGGAGGGATTTCCACCTCACTCGCTGCCAGGAAAAGGAGCAGGAACGCGAGCCGGTGGCTGAACGCAGAAGGAAAAGCTGCGGAGGAGAGGCGGTTACTACTCTATCCCTTTTTATTGTCTTTAATCTATGTTGTAAAAAGATCCAGTATCACATAACAGCCACGGAAGTTTCCCAATATCACACGAGTTCCGAACCATGGAGACAATAGCTTAGTCTTTTTTTTTGTTTGGTTTTTTTTTTTCATCTTGTTTTTTTTGTTTTTTGTTCTTTTTTTTCACGGTTTTTTTTCTTTTTTTTTAAGCCCTGCGGAAGGGCCTTCTCCCCCCTCTCCGGCCCCGACAGGAACGCGCTCGGCTGCCAGCGACAAACCTCGGGGCGGCAGCGAGCCCTCACAGCTCAAGCTCTTGTGCTTCTCGGCCCTCGCTCGCTCCAAGCCGAGGCCCCGGCTCCCTTCGTTCCAGTAAATTCGGGAGGACCGAAGGGTCATGCCAAGCCCCAAGGGTCGTGCCAAAGCCCAAGGGCAGCAAGAGCTGCCGGTGCTCACCTCGATCGCGGATCCGAAGAGCTCAAGGTCTTTGGGAGCAGAAGGGGGAGGCCGCAGAGAACACTCCCTCCGTCCCGTCCCGTCGCGTCCCTCGGCCCCGGCTCGCGGCCGCCTCGCCGTCCCGAAGCCTCACAAGAGCCCTGTGAGGTAGGTCGCTGTCTTCCTTGACAGAGAATCCAAGGCAAAGCTGGGATGAAAGTCCCGTTTCTGGCTCGGCGCCGGGCCTGGCCGCTCCTCCTTCCACAGAAATATGGTCCCCGGTCATAAAAAACAAAAGGGTTTGCGTCCGCGCTCCTGGCGTCCCCAGGGAGAAGGGGCCGAGGGGCAGCGCCAGGCGGGTCCCGGGCGCGCGAGGTCGGGGATCCGGCCTCCTCGGCGCAGGGAGAGCAAGAAAGGATAAAAAAAGAAACGGTAACAACGCAAAAGGACGAAAGGAAGGGGCTGGGGGGGGAAGGACAAGTCACATCTCGCACTCATAACGCCCCGCTGGGCGCAGGGCCCGCGGCGAGGCTCCCACAGAAGCCAGGGAGCCGCGCGTCCAGCCGCTGCCTCCTCGCCGACGGCTGCGGGGTGCCCGGAGCTGGGAGAGAGAAGCCGACGGTGAGGATGGAGCGTCGGGTGGTGTCACCCTGCAGCGGAGCTCACACGGAAAGCCACCAGCCGCCGGAGAGGCTGGATCAACACCACTGCCGGCGAGGAACGGCACCGGCCTCCACCGGAGCTGCTGGATCCACACTGACGATGATGAGGAACGCCACCATCCTGCTCTGGAGCTGCTGGATCCACGCTGATGATGATGAGGAACACCATTCCTGCACTGGAGCTGATGGATCCACGCTGATGATGATGAGGAATGCCACCATCCTGCTCTGGAGCTGCTGGATCCACACTGATGATGACGAGGAACACCACCATCCTACACTGGAGCTGATGGATCCACGCTGCTGCTGCTGAGGAACACCATTCCTGCTCTGGAGCTGCTGGATCCATGCTGATGATGATGACGAACGCCATTCCTGCACTGGAGCTGCTGGATCCACGCTGATGATGATGAGGAACGCCACCATCCCGCACTGGAGTGAGGGATCCATGATGCTGATGATGAGGAACACCAGCCTGCAGCGGAGATGATGGATCCAGGATGCCAAGGAACACCATCCTGCTCTGGAGCTGCTGGATCCACGCTGATGATGATGAGGAACGCCACCATCCTGCTCTGGAGCTGCTGGATCCACACTGATGATGATGAGGAACACCACCATCCTGCTCTGGAGCTGCTGGATCCACACTGATGATGATGAGGAACGCCACCATCCTGCTCTGGAGCTGCTGGATCCACACTGATGATGATGAGGAACACCATTCCTGCACTGGAACTGATGGATCCATGCTGATGATGATGAGGAACGCCACCATCCTACACTGGAGCTGCTGGATCCACGCTGATGATGATGAGGAACACCATTCCTGCACTGGAGCTGCTGGATCCACACTGATGATGATGAGAAACGCCACCATCCTGCTCTGGAGCTGATGGATCCACGCTGATGATGATGATGAACACCATCCTGCACTGGAGCTGCTGGATCCACGCTGCCGATGATCAGGAACTCCACCATCCTGCTCTGGAGCTGATGGATCCAGGATGCCGAGGACTGCTGGATCCACACTGATGATGATGATGAACACCATCCTGCACCAGAGCTGCTGGATCCAAACTGACGATGATGAGGAACGCCACCATCTTGCACTGGAGCTGCTGGATCCACGCTGCCGATGATCAGGAACTCCACCATCCTGCACTGGAGCTGCTGGATCCACGCTCAGCACGGCTGTCGGAGGAGCATCCGTCGTCCTCGTAGCCTGGAGAAGCTCCTGTACGGGAACGACTCCGTCGTGGCCCGTGGGGACGGGGCAGGGGCGATGCGGCAGCTCCATCCCGGCTTCTCGAGTTGCCGTCCCGGCGCTGTGGAGGAGGCGACCGGGTATCCACGAAGCCGGCGTCGAGGTCCCTCGGCACTTGGGATCCGTTCCCGGCGGCGCTGGCTCTTCCCAGACGGTGACCGTGCCCGGAGCCGACGGCTGGAGATTCAGACAACATTAATCTTCTAGGATGGAGAGAGATGACTTCACAAGGGATAAATAGAACTTTTATTTAAATAAACATTTGTGAACAGCTTTATACAAATTACAAGTCCCCACAGAATCCTCGGGCTCCGCTAAGCGCCGAAGCTGCCGGGAGGGCCCTTGAGCAGATCCACCAGGATGTCGAGCAGCTGGCTGTGCTGGTGGTGCAGGTCCCCAGGGATGGCGGCCATCTCGTAGCACAGGCACGTCTCCACCATCTTGGAGAGCGAGACGCGGAAATCCCGCAGCAGGCGGATGGTGTAGGAGTCTCCTTCCAGCACCAGGAGATCGCTGTCCGTCAGGGAGACGGTCGCTCGCCAGCCATCATCTTGGTGGGAAGGAGAAAGGAGGTGAGACACGGCAACGGGGCTGATCTAAGCCGGCCTCTCGCCAACGCCACCAGGGCGGAGCAGGCCCCTTCCACGCCAACCCAGGAGAACCAGAGAATTGCTTGGCTTGGATGGGACCTTAAAGATCAGCCAGTTCCACCCCTGCCATGGGCAGGGACACCTCCCACTGGATCAGGGGCTCCAGCCCCATCCAACGTGGCCTTGAACCCCTCCAGGGGTGGAATCTGGGGGTTCTGGTTGGTGACAAGTTAGAATCATGGAACCATGGGACGGTTTGGGTTGGAAGGGACCTCAAATACCATCCAGTTCCACCCCTGCCATGGGTGGAGACACCTCCCATTGGATCAGGTTGCTCCAAGCCCCATCCAGCCTGGCCTTGAACCCCTCAAGGATGGGGCAGCCACCACTTTCCTGGGCAACCCGTTTCGGGGCCTCCCCACCCTCCCAGGAGAACATTTCTTCCTAAGATCTCATCTCCATCTCCCCTTTTTCAGCTTCAAACCGTTCCCCTCGTCCCGTCCCTGCCCTCCCTGACCCAGAGCCCCTCCCCAGCTCTCCTGGAGCCCCTTCCAGTCCTGGAAAGCTCAAGAGCATCTCAGCTCTTCATTCCTCATGGCACAAGCTGCTTTCTCCACTTCCCTGGGCCGCTACAGCCCAGAGAAGTTCTCAAATCCCCACATTTTCCAGCCCCACCACCGCAACATCAGCTCCGAGGGAAGCGGCTGAGCAAGGCGAGGGTATCGCCGGCCAAGGGAAGCGGCAGGGCAGCTCGGGAGGAGCCGGAGGCGGCTCAGGAGGCCCCATCGGCCCGGCAGCGCCGCAGCACTCACCTCGGACGTGGATATCGGTGTCGGTCATGAGCAGCACGGCCAGGGGGTGAACCTGGGAGGAGTCCCGTACAAAGACGCCTCCGTTGGACTTGACGGCCATGAAGTACGTTAGCCAGCGGCTGTACAGCTTGGACGCCTCCCTGCGCAAGAGAAAAGCTCCGTGTCGGGTCCTGGGGCTGCGAGGGCCACGGCCTGGGGCCACCACCACCCTCCCGTGGTCACGGAGGAAGGTGGATCACCTACCTGTTGATGGTTGACTTGTGGAGCAGAACGGTGCCAGCCTTTGTCCGGTAGGCGTAGCTGTTGGGTTTGAACTTGCCCTGACGGGTCACCTTGCCTTGTCTCACCTGGAACGAGAGGAACATCTCCAGCATCCACACAGCAAAGCTCCTTCCCTTGTGTGCGTGAAGGAAAGGCCACAGTGGTCCTCTTCCAGTCACCAAATGCAAGGGGCAGCAAACAGGAGGAAGATGCCACCTTGATGGCTCCCAGACCAAGCTACAGGAACCCAGCATGGATCTGCACGGGCTGGGGTGGCCCAGGGACCTGGGGCTGGTTAGCCTGGAGAAGAGGAGGCTGAGGGGAGACACCTCATGGCTCTCTGCAGCTCCTGGAAAGGAGGTTGTGGTGAGGTGGGTGCTGGGCTCCTCTCCCAAGGGACAAGGGAAGGGACGAGAGGAAACGGCTTCAAGTTGCTCGAGGGGAGGGTTAGATTGGATATCAGGAAATATTCCTTCAGGCAAAGGGTTATCGAGCTCTGGCAGAGGCCACCCAGGGCAGCGGGGGAGACCCCATCCCTGGAGATGTTCAAAAAACATGCAGATGTGGCATTTGGGGACGTGGTTCAGTGGTGGAGTTGAGTGTTGGATTTATGGTTGGATGTGACGATCTTACAGGTCTTCTCCAACCTAAATGATCCTGTGGTTCCTCATTAGGAGGGACCCTGGGGTGGCACTGGAACAGCAGAGAGAAGGACAGGAAGATGAGGAGGCTCCAAGAATGATGTGAGGGCTGGAGAACCTCCCGTACAAGGACAGGCTGAGAGAGTTGGGCTTGTTCAGCCTGGAGAAGAAAAGGCTCCCAGGAGACCTTCTAGTGATGAAGGGGCTCCAAGAAAGCTGTGGAGGGGCTGTTCCCAAAGGCTTGTGGGGATAGGACAAGGGGCAATGGGGACAAACTGGAGAGGGGCAGAGTTAGACTGGACAGGAGGAGGAATTTCTTCACCATGAGGGTGGGGAGGAACTGGAAGAGGAGAAGAGGTGGCTGCCCCATCCCTGGAGGTGTTGAAGGCCACGTTGGATGGGGCTTGGAGCCCCTGATGCAGTGGGAGGTGTCCCTGCCCATGGCAGGGGTGGGACTGGATGATCTTTAAGGTCCCTTGCCACCCAAACCATTCTATAATTCTAGATCTCCTCGGACACACCAGCACCTCTGCCAACTCCCCGTTCCCCCATGATGCCCCAGTGACCAGCAAGGCCAGGAGAGCGAGAGCAGAGCTGGGAGCCGGTACCTGGATGAGGTTGGGGTAAAGCCCGGCCATAAGGACTCCCTTGACGAGTTCCTCCTCTTCGCTGTACTGGTTACAGACCGAGGAGGGCATGGTACAGTCAGACGGCGACGACACCAGGAAGGCTTCATAGAGGTTCTCCGAGAACTGCTTGACAAGGCCTACAGGGAAAAGACACCCCCAAGGAATGAGTCACTCGCTCCTTCGCCTCCAGGAATGAAACAACCTCCACAAGGCATCAGAGGCTTGACTCCAGCGCGGAGAGCTGTCCTGCCTGTGGCCTCCTCGGCCTTCCCAGAGCCACCTGCCCAGCCCACAAGGTTCCCTCAGCAGCGCTCCAGCCCTTCCAGGGATCACAGAATCATAGAATCACCAGGTTGGAAAAGACCCACTGGATCATGGAGTCCAACCATCCCCATCAATCACTGACCCATGTCCCTCAGCACCTCGGCCACCCGGCCCTTAAACCCCTCCAGGGAAGGGGACTCAACCCCCTCCCTGGGCAGCCTCCAACAGGGACCAATCACCCTTTCCAGGAAATATTCTTTCTAGATGTCCAGCCTGGAGGAGCTTGAGGCCACTGCCCCTTGTCCCCTGTCCCTTGGGAGAAGAGCCCAGCTCCCTCCTCTCCACAACCTCCTCTCAGGGAGTTGCAGAGAGCAATGAGGTCTCCCCTCAGCCTCCTCTTCTCCAGGCTGAACCCCCCCAGCTCTCTCAGCCGCTCCTCCTAACCCTTGTTCTCCAGCCCCTTCACCAGGATGGAGCAGAGCAGAAGGCCCCGGACTCACCGTTGATGAAGCGAAGGCTGGGGCCGTACAGGTAATAGTCCTGCAGGTAGTTATCCCTGGCGCGACTGTCTCTGCGTCTCAGCACCTCTTCCCAGCCGGCCACGGCTCTGACGAAGGCGAGGTGATCGCTCCCGCTCTCCCGGCTCAGAACGGCCTTGGCCTGGGAGGAGGACAGACGCGTCAGCTGAGCGGCAGCCCCTTCTCGCCACCCAACTCCCTCGAGGAGAAGCCGCTCACCTTGTCCACCTCGGCACGGTTTTGCAGGCTGCTGCTGAAGGGGTCTCGGGTGAGGCAGGAAACGATGACGAGCAGAGGGTGGAGGCAACGGTAGATGGAGGCCAAGACGATGGCCTTGGCCAACCGAGGGTCTGTGGAGATCTGGGCGAGGCGTTTCCCCAAAGTGGTGAGGGCTTCTCGCTGGTCCAGCACTCCTGGAGTCACAGCATCACACAATTAGGGAGGTTGGAAAATCAGAGGATAGAATCACAGAATCACCAGGTTGGAAAAGACCCACTGGATCATCGAGTCCAACCATTCCCATCAATCTATAAACCATGTCCCTCAGTGCCTCGACCTTCTCTACCACATGGCAAGATGACAACACCCCAGCTATGAACACAGATCAGGCTAAGAATGTTGGGGTTGCTCAGCCTGGAGAAGGCTCCAAGGAGACCTTCTAGAGACCTTCCAGAACCTGAAGGGGCTCCAGGAAAGCTGGGGAGGGGCTGTTCCCAAAGGCTTGTGGGGATGGGACGAGGGGCAATGGGGACAAACTGGAGAGGGGCAGAGTTAGACTGGATGTAAGAAGAATTTCATCACTGTAAGAGTGGTGAGGAGCTGGAACAGGTTGCCCAGAGAAGCTGTGGCTGCCCCATCCCTGGAGGTGTTGAAGGCCACGTTGGATGGAGCTTGGAGCCCCTGATGCAGTGGGAGGTGTCCCTGCCCATGGCAGGGGTGGAACTGGATGGGCTTTGAGGTCCCTTCCAACTCAATCGATTCTATGATTCTATCACAACTTCCCTTCTTTCTGTGCTCCCTCTCCGTTTTCTTTAAACCTTGGGAAGTTCCTTCCACTCCCTGAGCAAAGCAGCCCAGGAGACAGAACAGCACCACAACGTGAAGGGTTTGGGAAGTCCCCACCGAGGGACAATCCTGCCCAGTCTGTCCCACAGGATCCTGTGCCAAGTCCCAAACCCCACGTTTACGCAGCAAACGTCTCCATCGCTCCCACCCCAGGATGCAGCAGCAGCAACTCACCGATCTCCTGCAGCAAGATCACCGCTTCATCCACAGCTTTGATGTCAGGGCTGTCCAGGGCCTTGGAGAGAAATTCAACTGCCTGAAACGCAGAAGGAAAAGAAGAAAAGGCGTAAGGGCACATTTCTCACATAGGAGCGTTGGGGAGCCCTCGGGATCCGATTCTTCTGTCCTACAGGCACGTCCTGGGCTCACCGTCTTCTCCGGCATGTGGATCTTAGCCTGAACCACCAGGTTCTCGAGTGGCGTGCGCAGGATCTCGGGAACCTGATAAGTCGGCATCTTGTCCAGACGGCTGCGAGGGAAGAGGTGATAGGCAAAGCCCGACTGACAGCGGCCAGCACGCCCTCGCCTCTGCACCACGTTGGACTTGGACACCCACACCGTTTCCAGGCAGGAGACCTGGGAAAAGACGGATCACAGAATCACCAGGTTGGAAAGGACCCACCAGATCATGGAGTCCAACCATCCCCATCAATCACTGACCCGTGTCCCTCAGCACCTCGGCCACCCGGCCCTTAAACCCCTCCAGGGAAGGGGACTCAACCCCCTCCCTGGGCAGCCTCTGCCACTGCCCAATCACCCTTTCTGTGAAGTATCTTCTCCTGCTGTCCAGCCTGAGCCTCCCCTGGTGGAGCTTGAGGCCATTCCCTCTCGTCCTGTCCCCTGTCCCTTGGGAGAAGAGCCCAGCTCCGTCCTCTCCACAACCTCCTCTCAGGGAGTTGCAGAGAGCGATGAGGTCTCCCCTCAGCCTCCTCTTCTCCAGGCTGAACCCCTCCAGCTCTCTCAGCCGCCCCTCCTAACCCTTGTTCCCCAGCCCCTCCCCAGCTCCGTTGCTCTTCTCTGCACTCGCTCCAGAGCCTCAACATCCTTCTGGTGGGGAGGGCCCAGCACTGACCCCAGGATTCGAGGAGCGGCCTCCCCAGGGCCGAGGCCAGAGGGAGAAGAACCTCCCTGGCCCTGCTGGCCACGCCGGCTCTGCTCCAAGCCAAGATGCCCTTGGCCTTCTTGGCCCCCTGGGCCCCTGCTGGCTCCTGTCCAACCAACCCCCCCAGGTCCTTCTCCTCCAGGCCCTTTCCAGCCAGCCTTCTCCTAGGCTGGAGCTGCCCAGGGTTCTTGTGCCCCAAGTTCCTGGTGGAACCTCAGCCCGTTGGTCTCAGCCCGTGGATCCAGCCTGTTCAGGTCCCTTTGGAGCCTCCCGACCCTCCAGCAGATCCAGCTCCCACCCAGCTCAGTGTCACCCCCAAACTTGCTCAGGGGGCCCTCGAGGCCTCCATCCAGGTTGTTGATGAAGACCCTGAGCAGGGCTGGACCCAGCCCTGAGCCCTGGGGACACCACTTGTCACTGGCCTCCAGCTGGAGGGAACTCCATCTCCCCTCACTCTCTGGGCCCCCATCCAACCAGTCTTTCCCCCAGGAGAGTGTTCACCTGGCCAGGCCAGAGGTGACAGTTTCCGAAGCAGAATCCTGTGAGAAACTGTCTCAAAGGCTTTACTGAAGTCCAGGAATGAGCGTTCTCTGTCCTCTTTAAACGCAGCCTCTTCCACCCAGTCCACAGACCTCGAAAAGTCCTCATGATAGAGCAACCATCCTGCCAAAGGGCAGGAAAAGCCTTTCCCTCTTGCTGCATCCTCTAACGCTGTGAAGACCTGAGCAGCTTGGCATGAGGATGAGACCCTGATGCCATCTGCTGGCCACCAGCCCTGGTTCCACACAGCTCCTCACCCTTTCCTGCTAGGAGGTGCCAGCAGAGCATGGAACCCACCTCGACGTCAGGCGTGCCGCGTGCCAGCACGGGGGCTGCAGGGGCTGCCCCGGGGGAGGAGTTGGATTAAAAGTGGGTTAGAAACAAGGGCTGGTTTGAAACTAGAAGCGGGTCAGTGCCAATCGCCTCCCAGCCCTACGGAATGTTCAACCACGGGGAAAAAGAGGCAGCAGCGTAGAGCCAGAATCTCTTCTTCCAAGAGTAACAGCAGCACAGTTGCCCTCGTGTTGTTATGAAATCATAGAAGAGTTTGGGGTGGAAGGGACCTTAAAGATCATCCAGTTCCACCCCTGCCATGGGCAGGGACACCTCCCACTGGATCAGGGGCTCCAAGCTCCATCCAACGTGGCCTTCAACCCCTCCAGAGATGGGGCAGCCACAGCTTCTCCTGTTCCAGTTCCTCCCCACCCTCATGGTGAAGAAATTCCTCCTCCTGTCCAGTCTCACTCTGCCCCTCTCCAGTTTGTCCCCATTGCCCCTCGTCCCATCCCCACAAGCCTTGGGGAACAGCCCCTCCCCAGCTTTCCTGGAGCCCCTTCAGGTTCTGGAAGCTGCTCTAAGGTCTCCTTGGAGCCTTCTCTTCTCCAGGCTGAACAAGCCCAACTCTCCCAGCGTGTCCTGTGGAGCCCAGCAGTTCTGGGGGCAGCTGAGGGACCTGGGGCTGTTCAGCCTGGAGAAGAGGAGGCTGAGGGGAGGCCTCATCGCTCTCTGCAGCTCCTGGAAAGGAGGCTGTGGTGAGGTGGGTGCTGGGCTCTTCTCCCAAGAAGCAAGGGACAGGATGAGAGGGAATGGTCTCAAGTTGTGCCAGGGGAGGTTGAGATTGGATAGTGGGAAAAATTCCTTTCCTGAAAGAGTGGAGAGTGGTGAAGCCCTGGCAGAAGCTGCCCAGGGGAGCGGTGGAGTCTCCATCCTTGAAGGGGACCAAAAAGCACGTGGCTGTGGCAGCTGGGGACATGATTTAGTAGTCACAGTGGGGTTGGGCTGAGAGTTGGACTGGATGAGCTTGGAGGTCTTTTCCAACCTCAATGATTCCATGATTCTCAAATTCTAAGTCAACAGGGTCCCTGGGAGGGAGCTTGGTGAAGGCAACCACCCTCTGAATGAGTCAAACGCTGTCCCCAAACAGGGACACGATGCCAGTGGCCCAAGGGCCAAACGGGGAGCGGCTCTACCCTCCCACTGATGGCATCTCACACGCGGCTCCAAAACCGTCCCTTCCAGCCCATCCCAAATCTACTCAGATGCAAGAAGGCATCGGTACCTTGGTCTTTAGATCGTAGCGCTCCTCCTTGTGGGTCCCACTGTCCACCACGTGGACGATGTCGTTGATGGTGATGGAGGTCTCGGCGATGTTGGTGGCCAAGACGATCTTCCTGACGCCAGGTGGAGGGCGCTGGAAGATGTTCTGCTGGTCCATCATGGGGATGTTGGAGTGCACTGGGAAACCAAACCAGAATCAGTCCTACCCTGCAGTACAAGGCCGAGGCGGGCAGAGCCCCTCAGCCCTCTTGGTACCATCACCTCACGCTTGAGAAACGGGGAGCGGGGATGGAGACCCCGCTTCAAACACCGATGGGCACTGTCAGCAGAGCCCAAGAACATCATCTGGGAAGGCCTCGTTTCATTTGCTTCAACCAATGGCTCAACAGCAGCAGGAGCTCCGATCACCTCTTGTCCCACAGAGGCTAACGGCACCTCCAGAACATCTCCAGACCCTCAGAAGAAGACAAACTCCCTCCCACAGAGCAGTTTGGCCGCTCCTCCCTTTCCAAAAGGCCTGTGGGGCAGGAGAACGTGGTATCCTCATCGTTATCTGGTTTCATTTTGTCTGAAGGGGTTATCAGCAAGCGCCTGCGATGCTTTGATATCCCATCTTCGCCCTGTTACAGATCAGCGATGCAGAGGAACCACCAGCAACCGCTCGGAGCAGCGGGGGAGCACGAGAACATGTGCTTTTCACAAAAGAACACCTGCAGTTATCAGCGATTGAGCAGCTCAAAATTATGCTCCTGGCTGGCATTTGAAAAGGGCCATTAAAAACACAAATCAAACAACCCCCAACCAGGAAAAATCTCACAGCTTGGCAAAAAAAACCCTGGCTTTTGTTAGAAATTCCCTTTCTGGGATAGAGAACGTTAAAGTCACAATCAAAGCTGAGCTACGGAGTCCACCTCCACCCCCAAAACCAGCTCTTGAGGCCGGTTTCACGCAGGCTCAGCAGGAAACTGCAGCAACGCAGCACGGAGCGGGTCTCTCCTCGCTCAACTCTGAATTCCTGGAGGCGAACAGGAAGCCAAGAGGGTCCTTTGATGCCATCCAGGTTTAGTGGCCTCTGCCAGGGGCTATCTGTGTTTAACACGCACAACTGGGCCGCATATCAGAGCACAGGAGCTTTCTCGGTGTCAGAGCGAAGGGTTCGCGGACTCAACTGGCTTATTTGTTCTCCGGAATCCTGGGGAGAAGAGATTCAGCGCTGCTGTCTCACCTGGAAGGACGAGGTACCGGCTGTTCTGAGATCCCAGCATCTCCAGCAGGCGCTGCTGCACCCCTTTGATCTCCTGCCAACCAGGGAGGAAGCAGAGGATCCCACCTGAAAGAGAGCAAGAATTAGGAACGAGCGACCTCGAAATGCGAGCGCCTTTCCCCAGCTGGAGGCACAGAAGCTGCTGCCGCACGGGAGGGATGCTTGGAACTGGCCTCCAGCTGGAGGCAACTCCATCTCCCCCCACTCTCTGGGCCCTCCACACAACCTCTTTTCCACCCAGGAGATCGTTCCCCTGGCCAGGCCCGAGGTGACAGTTTCTGAAGCGGAATGCTGGGAGAAGCTGTCCCCCCAAGAGCAGAACCTACCTGGTTCTCCGTGGGCATCAATCTGGAGGACGAGGTCGGTGATCAGATCAAGATCGAGGACACATTCATCATCGGATTGCTGGATATAAGAGAGACACACGGGTAGATAAATGAGCGGGAAGGCACAGAGCTTCCAGGAGCATCTTCTGGAGAGAAGAAACACCTACACTTGGACAGCCCCCCCAGGACTAGGAGCCAGGAACCTCAGGAGCCCGCGTTTGGCTCCATCTGGAGCCTCCTCTGCTGTGCAGCGAGAAGATAGAGCTCCTTTCCTCTCCTCCAGCCTCGGCAGCAGAGATTTCGTACCTCTACGAAACGACACAAAAACTAACACGACAATTTTGGGGACAAAACTGCACCAAACATCCCTGGGACTTGAAATCCTCAGTAATCTGGAAGGTCCCCGCTGGGCCAGCTTAAAGAGCACAGGTCACAATCCCAACCACGACAGAAACACGAAGCTTGACCTGAAGGCCTCAAGACAACGTTGAGAGGTGGGAGAGGTGGCCGAGTCGCTCAGTTGGAGGGAGAGAAGCTGGGATAACAGGTTGACAGCTTCTAGTCCAGTGAGCTGGAGGAGGAAACATCTAGAGGACTTGGCCAACCTCAACGACTCTGTGACTCCATGACTCACAACTGAAGTAAGATGAGCCAGAGCAAAGAGGACACAACTGGAGGGCGTTTTGCAGAGGAACAGTAAAAACAGTTGGAAAGAGGGAAGTGAGGGATGCAGGATGGGGAGCAGTGAGGTAGCTAAGTGGTGCCGTACACCACCACCACCCCAGGCCAGAACCAGCTGGCACAGAGCATGGAGAAATTAAAGGACAGAAGCAACTTGGAACCAGATCTGGAGTCACACTTATGCCACAGGGGAAGGACGGGATGTCATCCAGAGAGACCTGGCCAGGCTGGAGCAGTGGGGCTGGGAGAACCTCAGGAGGTTCAACCAGGCCAAGGGAAGGTCCTACCCCTGGGTCGGGGCAACCCCCGGGGTCAATCCAGGCTGGGGGAGGATGGGCTGGAGAGCAGCCCTGAGGAGAAGGACTCAGGGCCCTGGTGGGGAGAAGCTCCATGTGAGCTCAACATGAAACCCCCGTGTCCTGGGCTGCATCCAGAGCAGCGTGGGCAGCAGGGAGGGAGGGGATTGTCCCCTCTGCTCCTCTCGGGGAGACCTCAGCTGGAGGGTTGGGGCCAGGGCTGGAATCCTCAGCAGGAGAAGGAGATGGAGCTGTTGGAACGGGGCCAGAGGAGGCTCCAAGGATGATGCGAGGGCTGGAGAACCTCCCGTACGAGGACAGGCTGAGAGAGTTGGGATGTTCAGCCTGGAGAAGAGAAGGCTCCAAGGAGAACTTCTAGAGATCTTCTGGAGACCTTCCAGAACCTGAAGGGGCTCCAGGAAAGCTGGGGAGGGGCTGTTCCCAAAGGCTTGTGGGGATGGAACGAGGGGCAATGGGGACAAACTGGAGAGGGGCAGAGTTAGACTGGACAGGAGGAGGAATTTCTTCCCCATGAGGGTGGGGAGGGGCTGGAACAGGTTGCCCAGAGAAGCTGTGGCTGCCCCATCCCTGGAGGTGTTGAAGGCCACGTTGGATGGAGCTTGGAGACCCTGATCCAGCGGGAGGTGTCCCTGCCCATGGCAGGGTCGGCTTTAAGATCCCTTCCAACCCAACCTATTCTACGATTGTATAATTTAATGGGAATACTCTGGGTTCTAAGCTGATTTCCCCTCTCAGAGGTGACTCGGTAGAGGTGACAGCCAAGCACACACTGTCCAAACGCCACATTTAAGCAGGACGAGCTCCAGGCCCAAACCCTCCTTGGTTGATTGGCCAGAAGTCGGTGCCTCAGCCAAAGGAAAGAGCTTAAACCCCCACTGCAAACTCACCTTGATCTCGTAGTGCCGGTGTCGGTGCCGGCCCAGCTTGGCCAGGATCTCCTCCAGGTAATATTCCTTCACGGGATACATGAAGCCCGGCACCTTGACCACGGGGCAATCCCCAAAGTAGTGCGAGAAGCGCTGATTGTCTCCCGTGGCGCTCATCAAAACGAGGCGCAGGTCAGGGTTCAGCTTCTGGATGCCTTTCAGCAAGATAAGCAGGAAATCGGTGTTGACGTCTCGCTCGTGGACCTCGTCGACCACCACGTGGCTGACGCCCTCCAGGCTGGGGTTGCCCTGCAGCTTCCGCAGGAGGATGCCCACGGTGCAGAAGAGCAGGGCTCCTCCCCGAGCGGGCGGCTTGCTCTCCAGCCGCACTTGGTAGCCCACGTTCTTCCTCATGTTGGGCCCCAACTCTTGGGCCACGCGCTGGGCGACCGAGATGGCGCTGATCCTCCGGGGCTGGGTGATCACCACGTTGCAGCGGGCGCCGCGGCCCTCCAGGATGTAGTGTTCCAGCAGGAGCTGCGGGATCCGCGTGGTCTTCCCACAGCCCGTGTCTCCCGCTATCACCACCACCGGGTTCTGCTCGATGGCCGAGAGGATGGTGTCCTTGTGAGGATCTACGGGCAGCGGGTGGCTCTCCTGCCACGAGGAGCCTCTCCTCTTCCAGAGGGCCAGGAGGTTCTGGCTAAGGCGAACTTCCTCGGCTTCCAGCATGGGTATATAGGTCTTTCCGGTGATGGCATCGCTTATGGCACCAGATTCCTTGCTCAGGTTCATCATGTCGTCAGCGATGCGGGGCCGGGATTCCCTGATGTCCACTGGGTACTGGGAGAGACAAAATCAGCAGGGAGAAAAGGTTAGTCGCAGTCCTCAGAAGGACGGAAACAAGCACCAGACGCAGAGCTTCCCCAAAGCCTCTTTGGATTTTAGGTAACGCAGCCACTTGAGCTGAGGTTATTTCAAGTGAGAATGAAGGTGGGCAGCTCCCTGAATGTTCCTCATTGCACCCTCTGGTTTAGAAGAGGAACTGGCGGCCGCAAACCAGTAACCGAAGCTCTCCAACCCAACCCTCTCCAACCCAACCCTCTCCAACCCAACCCATTCCAACCCAACCCATTCCATGGTTCTATCAAAGTCAGCAGAAACCACTCAGGCCATGAATTCCTTCAACATTTTGACATGAGGCCCTCAACCCAGGCACAGCTCCTGAAGTTCAACGGCGTCATCCCAAGGTGGATCTCAGAGAGCCGAGCAAGCCTTACGTGATTCAGATAGTTCTCGATCTTGCGCAGGGTTGCTTCGGGAACTTTGATGTGACAGGGCTTCCTCTGGTTCTCGCCAAGTTCCCGGAGCGAAGTCATGTTGTACATCGCGTGGCTGAGGGGGTTGTTGTTCTTGTCCACCAAGCCAAGGCTCTGCAGAAGAAGAGGCGAACAACGCTCTCAGATACCAGGACTACTGCACATCACAAGCTGGTAGACATGAGAACATGAGTTCTACACGTTTGCACATACGAATGTTCCCAACCCATCACCTCCAGCTTTGGCCACGGCAAGGAACAAGGCCCGACCCCGTCTCCGCTCTGGGGAAGCGGATGCATCAGAGCCTGCTGCTACCTGTCCCCACCACAAGGCTCACGAGGTGGTCCTGAACAGACCCGTTGAAGAAAGAGAAGCCACAATTACACCTGACGAAGCCCTCCTGCCTCTCTTCTAGTTCTACGCCGTTTCTTGGACAGGATTCCACTCTGCCGGCACTGAAGTCTGCAGGGAAACCGTCGCAGCAACATCTCTCGGCTCAGCACCCTCATCCACTCGGAGGTGTCCCTGCCCTTGGCAGGGGGTTGGAACTGGATGAGCTTTAAGGTTCCTTCCAACCCAAACCATTTGACGATTCTGTGATTCCATTTTATGATTCTATGATTCCATTTTATGATTCTATGATTCCATTCTACGACATGGAGCTGTTGGAACAGGCCCAGAGGAAGCTACAGAGATGATCCGAGGGCTGGAGAACCTCCCAGACAAGGACAGAAAGCTGGGGAGGGACCGTTCACAAAGACTCGGAGTGACAGGACAAGGGGCAATGCGGCTAAACTGGAGAGGGACAGATTTAGACTAGACCTAAGAAAGAATTTCTTCACCATGAGGGTGGGGAGGCCCTGGAACAGGTTGTCCAGGGAAGTGGTGGCTGCCCCATCCCTGGAGGTGTTGAAGGCCATGCTGGATGGGCCTTGGGCAACCTGATCCAGTGGGAGGTGTCCCTGCTCATGGCAGAGGGTTGGAACTAGATGATCATTAAGGTCTCCTCCAACCCAAACTATTCTATGATTCTATGATAAGTCCACCTACAAGAATGGGAAGATGGCAGACAGCGGCCAAGAGAGCAGTGTAACTTCTTCTTCTGGGATCTCGTTTAGCGATCGTTAGGAATGGTTGAACTCGACGATCTAACAGGTCTTTTCCAACCTAGTGACTCTCTGATTCTTCCAGGATGATTCCTGCATCAGGCTTAAACACGATAAGCCAGACACGAGGAGCGTCTCATCACAGACTCACGAGACAAGGGACGCAGGAGCCATCTGCACTTACCTTTAGCTTCTGACAGGCCAGCGCCGCTGCTTTGTTTTCGGCCTCCACCTTGCGACGGCCTTTGGCAGCAAAAGTCATGGGGCAGGGCCAGCGGAGCGTCAGCTTGCAGATCTTGGTCTTGGTGCCCACCGTACGGAACTGCATGTACTCCTAGAAGGTACAGACACAACATCAGCCTGCAGGAGAGGCTACGAGCCTCTGGAACCAGAGAGGCATTTTGAAACTGCTCTGGCTGGAAAGTGCCTGGAGGAGAAGGACCTGGGGGGGTTGGTTGGACAGGAGCCAGCAGGGGCCCAGGGGGCCAAGAAGGCCAAGGGCATCTTGGCTTGGATCAGACCCGGCGTGGCCAGCAGGGCCAGGGAGGTTCTTCTCCCTCTGGCCTCGGCCCTGGGGAGGCCGCTCCTCGAATCCTGGGGTCAGTTCTGGGTCCCTCACTCCAAGAAAGACCTTGAGGGGCTGGAGAACGTCCGGAGAAGGGAACGGAGCTGGGGAGGAGCTGGAGAACAAGTCTGAGGGCCCTAGGGGTGTTCAGCCTGGAGAAGAGGAGGCTGAGGGGAGACCTCATTGCTCTCTGCAACTCCCTGAGAGGAGGTTGTGGAGAGGAGGGAGCTGGGCTCTTCTCCCAAGGGACAGGGGACAGGACGAGAGGGAATGGCCTCAAGCTCCTCCAGGGGAGGGTCAGCCTGGACAGCAGGATGAAATCTTTCCTGGAAAGGGTGATTGGTCTCTGTCCGAGGCTGCCCAGGGAGGGGGTTGAGTCCCCTTCCCTGGAGGGGTTTAAGGGCCGGGTGGCCGAGGTGCTGAGGGACACGGGTCAGTGATTGATGGGGATGGTTGGACTCCATGATCCAGTGGGTCTCTTCCAACCTGGTGATTCTATGGCTCTATGATATGCACCGCAGCATTTCTAAGCAGAGCTTAAATTGTTGGGGTCTCGTTTGGTTTGGGAGGGTAATTTTGAGCAACGTGCCAGAACAGGTTTCCTCCACTGAATTCCACTCCTGAGGCGGTGGCTAAGGAGAAGGGAGAGCAGCCAAATGTGTGGACAACACAGCCAAGAGCCGCTCTTTGCAGCACAAGAGGCTCGAGGCGGAGGTGGGGGCCACGTACCAAGGAGGAGGATCACCAGACACTGGCAAGAGTTGAGTTGTGGGAAGATTCCCTCAGCAGAGAAACTTGGAGCAACACAAACTTGCGTTTGTTGCAGATAAATGGGGAAACTCAAACTCATCACCTCATAAAATGTTCTCCTTCACTCACATAACGGATCCTCCATCACCTTGGCCTCAAAGAACAATATTCTTTGTGCTTCTACACAGACATTTCCTCAGCTCTCACCACAAATGGTTTAGTGGCAGACAGGTAGGGTTGGACACAATGATCTCAACGGTCTTTTCCACCTGGTGATTCTATGATTCAAACTCTCTTTCTCACTCGCCAGGCTGATTTTTCTAGGCCTGCTTGCAACCTCCCTCCTCCCCCCTGTTCTCCGCTGCCCCAAAAAAGCACCCAAAGGGATCCCGGTTGGAGTTTTTGAGCTTCACGGCCTGCAGAGACCACCGTACCTTGACTGTGGAGGAAGAGGTCGCAATCTGAATCACTTGGGCTAGAAGATTTTTGGGAAGCGGGAACTGCGTCAGGGCACGGATGGCAGTGTTGTCGTCGGTCATTTCGATGGAACTGCCTCCTCGGCTAAAGAGAAGAGAAAAGTGAGATGAAAATATCCACTCTGTGCTCAGAGCCACCTCTGCCGAGGTCTGAACTGAGCAGCTAAAGGCACAGATTTTGGTTGAGTGCAAAGTCAAGCTCTACCTTCCTACTAAGATCCAGCACCCAGGGAGTGAAGCCACGTGCTAAAGCATAACCAAACCTCTACTCTGCGATGACAAACCAGAAAACACCAACAGCTTTCTTTAAAAGTGAAATCACCTCTGAATCCAAAGCGCATCCCTAAAAACTGCCGCCACCACCACCACCAGGTCCTTATTGACTTTAATCCCACTGACTTCCAAAATCAAAGATTTGTGCTTATGAGAATAAGAAGTCAAGCAAGGAACCACGGTGATGAAAACCAGCAGATTGAATATTGTCCTCAAAACCATCGCCTTGCAAGGCCAGGTTGGATGGAGCCTTGGGCAGCCTGATCGAGTGAGATGGCCCTGCCCACGGCAGAGGGTTGGAACTGGAGGATATTTAAGATCTCTTCCAACCCAAACTATTCTATGATTCTATGAAACAGGGTGGTTAAAAAAAGGTCTAAGTGCACAAACACAACTTCTGGGGATGGAAATCTCTCTAGAGAAGAAGAAAGGCAGCAGCCAAAGGAGAGACTCCGAAGAGGACACCCACGCATTCCAGTTCTGGAATTCTCAACATGAGGAGGAGATGGAGCTGTTGGAACAGGGCCAGAGGAGGCTCCAAGGATGATGCGAGGGCTGGAGAACCTCCCGCACGAGGACAGGCTGAGAGAGTTGGGGTTGTTCAGCCTGGAGAAGAGAAGGCTCCAAGGAGACCTTAGAGTGACCTTCCAGAACCTGAAGGGGCTCCAGGAAAGCTGGGGAGGGGCTGTTCCCCAAGGCTTGTGGGGATGGGACGAGGGGCAATGGGGACAAACTGGAGAGGGGCAGAGTTAGACTGGACAGGAGGAGGAATTTCTTCAGGATGAGTGTGGGGAGGAACTGGAACAGGTTTTCCAGAGAAGCTGTGGCTGCCCCATCCCTGGAGGTGTTGAAGGCCACGTTGGATGGGGCTTGGAGCCCCTGATCCAGTGGGAGGTGTCCCTGCCCATGGCAGGGGTGGAACTGGATGATCTTTAAGATCCCTTCCAACCCAAACTATTCTACGATTCCCTTCCAATGACGGCCAAGGACAAGGCCCAGCTGCCCCACTATTTCTCACGTAGAGAGCAGAGCAGACGTACCTCGCGTCTCTGCCCGGGGTTCGGGCATCCTGGTGTGCCATAGGTAGATAATCAGAAACGTCGATCGCTTCTTCTTCCAGCTCTCCCTCCTCCAGTTCCCCTTCCTCGAGCTCCCCTTCCTCCAGCTCTTCTCTCCTCATGGCTTTGGGCATCCTGCCCTGTTCCATGGGTTGGATGGAGTCGTCCGGCTCCATCCGTCGCCAGCAGGTTGATAAATCAGCGAGGGAAGGGCCGGATTTGGAGCGCCACTTGCCCTCCGAGCACCACCTCTCGTCGGGGCAGCCGAGCTGGTCAGCGAGGAGCCGGTACTTGGCAGCATCGAAGAGCTCATTTCTGGGGCCCAGCAAACCCCAGCCCTGCAAGAGATAAACGCCGTGAGAAACGCTGCGGCGAAGAGACAGAGGTGGGGACTCTGCAGGGAACCCAAACACAGCTGGTGAAGGGGAGAAACGCAGCAGCAATTCTTTCCTGCCCCACAGAAAATAAAGAGAAAGAAACTCTGAGGAACTTAAAGATTTATTTCTTAAGGAAGTGAATCTGTTCATGAACAGACTCCCAGAGCACAACAGCTCAGCCGCGTGCAGCTCTTCAGAAAGGGTGAGCTGAGATTTAGTGGCATTTTAAAAATAATTAATCAGATGGAACATTCTGAAGACACAGAATCACTGAATCACGGAATTCCGGCCCTGCCGGTGCCACTGCTCTGGGCGCAGCCCACGGTACGGGTGGGTTTCTCGGCCACAAGTGAACTTTGCTGGCTCGTGTTGAGCTTCTCAGCCACCAGCAACTAGATGGAAGCTCCGCTCCTCCCCGGAGACGCGGAGGCTGAAAGAAGCTGTTGTAGGACACAGAGAACTAAGACCAGAACTCAAAGAACGTACCGAGTTCACACCTGGCTGGAGTAAACAGGCTTTTAAGCTCAAATGGATTCAGACAGCTCAGGATTCACCCTTGATTAAGGGATGTGCCAACGAAGAAAGTGAATGAGCAGAGAGAGAGAAATCGTATCACCAAAGCGGACGAGGCCTGCAGACTCCGGCCGAGCTGGAGAGGAGCAGGAGCTCACCTTGAAGAGCTGACATGCCGCAGCCGCCGCCTGCCTCTCGGCATCGATCTTCTTGGTCCCGTAGCCTTCCACTTCCACATTCTTAGGCCACTTTATATGCAGGGTGACTTTCTAAAAGGCAAAAACAACCAGTGAAGTCAGACAGTGCAGAGCAATCTACGCTGCAGCACGAGCAGACCGGGCCCGAGAAGCAGCAGGTGCTCTCTGCCGCAGTTCCAGAGGCAGAGGAGAGCAAATCCTCCTCACCGCTTCCTCGCTGCTATTTCAACGAGCACAGTATTTCATCATGGGGGCACAGGCAGGTGCCGTGCGCATCAGGCACAGGAGAACCTAAGCCTTCAGCTGCTCCACATGAGTGATTAAGAGAACCAAGAGCACTTCCAGAGCTCCTCTTAGAATCGTGGAAGAGTTTGGGTTGGAAGGAAACTTAAAGATCATCTAGTTCCACCCCTGCCATGGGCAGGGACACCTCCCACTGGATCAGGAGCTCCAAGCCCCATCCAACGTGGCCTTCAACACCTCCAGGGATGGGGCAGCCACAGCTTCCCCGGGCAACCTGTTCCAGCTCCTCCCCACCCTCATGGGGAAGAAATTCCTCCTCCTGTCCAGTCTAACTCTGCTCCTCTCCAGTTTGTCCCCATTGCCCCTCGTCCCATCCCCACAAGCCTTTGGGAACAGCCCCTCCCCAGCTTTCTTGGAGCCCCTTCAGGTTCTGGAAGGTCTCTAGAAGGTCTCCTCGGAGCCTTCTCTTCTCCTGAACATCCCAACTCTCTCAGCCTGTCCTCGGACAGGAGGTTCTCCAGCCCTCGCATCATCCTTGGAGCCTCCTCTGGCCCCGTTCCAACAGCTCCATCTCCTTCTCCTGCTGAGGATTCCGGAGCTGGCCCCAACCCTCCAGCTGAGGTCTCCCCGAGAGGAGCAGAGGGGACAATCCCCTCCCTCCCTGCTGCCCACGCTGCTCTGGCTGCAGCCCAGGCCACGGGGGGTTTCATGTTGAGCTCACATGGAGCTTCTCCCGCCCAGCCCCCTGAGTCCTTCTCCTCAGGGCTGCTCTCCAGCCCATCACCCCCAGCCTGGATTGACCCTGGGGGTTGCCCCGACCCAGGGGTAGGACCTTCCCTTGGCCTGGTGGAACCTCACGAGGTTCTCCTGCACCAGAACAGCTCTATGGAAGCAGCTGAAAAACCTGCGGAGGCAAAAACTGCTGAAAGCTGAACCCGGCCCTTGTTTAGCAACTGCTCCAAATGAAGCGCTCGTCCGCTCCCGGCCCTGCGGCTCAGTTTCTGCGCGGCTCAAAGGAGGAAAATGCCTACGGAATTCTCTCTTGTTTCTGTTAGAGAGATAAAAGGTGGTGGGTAGGTCCCGCTGGGAAAACCCCACCTAGGGGAAAGGCTCCTGCCTTTCGGGCTGGCCGCCTGCCATCCGAATCGCATCGCGCTGGCGGAAATTGCCGAGCGTTTCGCCCAGGGGCTCCACGGGAAAAGGCACCGACCTGCTGAGAAAAAGCTCGCAGCAAGGCCGCGGTGCTGAGTGCTCACTCTGAAACCTCACTCACCTCCAAGCGGGGCTTCTCCGGATGCTCTCACCTCCCCTTCTGTCCCAACACACTTATTCTGGGTGGTTGGGGGGGCTTTTTAAAAGTTTTTTGCGATCTAACCTTCATTTTTATTTAGTTTTTTAATTTATTTAAGTGCGAGCAAGAACGTGAACCAATTCGGCAAACGAAAACAATGAAGCTTTGGATCCAGCAGCCCCAAAATTAAGTCGGGAAACTGCACTCCAACTTGAGGAAAGGCAGAAACCCACCAATAAGAAAGGAACTTCAAAGTAACCATGGAATAATCATGAATTACCTCAACCCAGGGATGCTTGAAAAGGCCACGGTAATAAAAACAGTCTGGGAAGTTTTAGACAGAATGTTATTGGAAAATGTTAATCCATCAGAACTGGATCTTTTCCTGGAATGTTCATTACAGCTAAAACTTCAGCTGGAATGAGCTTCCAGCTCCAGAATGAGCTGGTGTGATAAAAGCAGGCAAGGCCCTGAAGGCAGAGCACCCGTCGGTTCAGAGCCGCAGCTCAGACCCCAGCATAGATTCTATCCAAAAGGAGATGGAGCTGCTGGAACGGGGCCAGAGGAGGCTCCAAGGATGATGCGAGGACTGGAGAACCTCCCGTACGAGGACAGGCTGGGAGAGTTGGGCTTGTTCAGCCTGGAGAAGAGAAGGCTCCAAGGAGACCTTCTAGAGACCTTCCAGAACCTGGAGGGGCTCCAGGAAAGCTGGGGAGGGGCTGTTCCCCAAAGGCTTGTGGGGATGGGACGAGGGGCAATGGGGACAAACTGGAGAGGGGCAGAGTTAGACTGGACAGGAGGAGGAATTTCTTCAGGATGAGGGTGGGGAGGAACTGGAACAGGTTGCCCAGAGAAGCTGTGGCTGCTCCATCCCTGGAGGGGTTCACAAGGCCACGTTGGATGGAGCTTGGAGCCCCTGATCCAGTGGGAGGTGTCCCTGCCCATGGCAGGGGTGGAACTGGATGATCTTGAAGGTCCCTTCCAACCCAAACCATTCTATGATTCTATGATTTGGATCGAGGCATCTTGCACCCCAGGAAGAGCTCAAACTATTGGCTCGTTGAAGAGCCTGCATTTCATTTTGCCCTTCAGCAGCAGCAGCAGTTTCCTTCCACTGCGAACAGATTCTTCTTTTCTGGCTGTAATTGAACATTTGAGGTGCAGGCATTTGTTCTGTTAGAATCTACAATAAAATCTAAGCCTGCAGAGGTCCAAAACACAGCGTTTAAATTCTCATTTTCTAAGGTGGTGAGATCTTTCTGCTGAGAAAAGCCATTAGAGCAGGCTACGTAAAGACAAAATCCATCCCTGCCCACACCAAAGAGACAAGGACCTACATTTAGCTATTAAAGCGTGTGGAAATCAACAGAAACAGGAAGAAGCGAGAAGCCTGGAGAAGAGGAGGCTGAGGGGAGACCTCATTGCTCTCTCCAACTCCCTGAGAGGAGGTTGTGGAGAGGAGGGAGCTGGGCTCTTCTCCCAAGGGACAGGGGACAGGACGAGAGGGAATGGCCTCAAGCTCCACCAGGGGAGGCTCAGGATGGACAGCAGGATGAAATCTTTCCTGGAAAGGGTGCTTGGTCCCTGTCGGAGGCTGCCCAGGGAGGGGGTTGAGTCCCCTTCCCTGGAGGGGTTTAAGGGCCGGGTGGCCGAGGTGCTGAGGGACACGGGTCAGTGATTGATGGGGATGGTTGGACTCCATGATCCAGTGGGTCTTTTCCAACCTGGTGACTCTGTGATTCCTACCCCACGTACAACCTCCCTCCAGCCGCCCCCAAGCGCCACCATCACCTTTTTCCGGGGTCCATTCGTGTGGATATAGACCAGCTTGTCCCTCGCATGGGAAATGCCCAGGGCTCGTCCGATCACGCTGTTGAGCAAGTTTTTAGGCTGTGGAAATTCCTTTAATAAGTCTCTGGAATCTGGAAAAGAAACAAGAGAAGAACTAAAGGTCGTGGAAGTCTTGCGCTGGCTTGTTCCAGACGTGTTACAACGCCCGCTGAGCTGAAGCTCCGTGGTTATTCCTGTCCCTGGGGTTACAGAGGAGCATGAGGTGGCTCATGGGTGATGTCTCCAGGCATCACCAACGTGGGATGCAAGGAGGAGAGGTCTCCCAAGCTTCAAATGCAAAACGGGTGCAGTCCCCTAGGTCCCAACCTTGTTCTGAGCCACATGGATCATTCCCTCCTCTATTAGAAGGATAGATATCAAGAATCACAGAATGGTTTGGGTTGGAAAGGACCTCAAAGCCCATCCAGTTCCAACCCCCTGCCACCTCCCACTGGGTCAGGTTGCTCCAAGCCCCATCCAACCTGGCCTTCAACACTTCCAGGAACGGGATCTGGGGGTTCTGGGTGACGGCAGGATAGAATCATGGACTGGTTTGGGTTAGAAGTGGGAATTGGATGATCTTTGAGGTCCCATCCAGCCCAAAACATTCTACGATGAAGGTTCCGAACAGACTTTGGAATTTGTGTGCTCCTCCAGAAGCAGGCGCGTCACCACAGGGCTAAACAAGTCACAGAGCAGCCCCAGCCACGGGTATTAACATGGAATAACACCTGAGGACGTCCTACTTCATCTCGAGATGGTTTGGCTGGAATACGCTTTGTCCCTCACTGCTCGGAGAAGGCCCAGAAGGAAACCTGCCACCGTAGCCTTTGAAAATAAGCCAGAAGGAGAGAGAGAGAGAGAGAGAGGGAGAGTAGAGAGCGACACTAGAGGCGACAGGGAGGATGGGTGGTTGAACATGGATCCCCTGACTCAATAATGCTGCTACAGCACTTGGAGAGAGGGGATTATCCATCATCAGTTCAAATCAAAAAAAAATAGCTCATAAAGTACCCACAGAGCGATGTCAGATCCACCTCGAGTTCCAACCTCCTCCCCGAGAGCAGCAGCAGCAGCTTTAACAGCGAGGGAGCTGCTCTACCAGACCTCTCGCCACATCACCACTGGATCCAGCATGGCAGAACCTTTAGATGGATCAGCGAGACCAACCCCCACCTCACCACAACCTCCTTTCCAGGAGCTGCACAGAGCAATGAGATCTCTCCGCAGCCTCCACTTCTCCAGGTTAAACAATCCCAGGTTCCTCAGCCGCTTCTCATAACCCTTGTTCTCCAGCCCCTCCCCAGCTCCATGCCCTTCTCCAGACGTTCTCCAGCCCCTCAAGGTCTTTCTTGGAGTGAGGGACCCAAAACTGACCCCAGGATTCGAGGTGTGGCCTCACCAGCACTGAGCACAGGGACACAATCCCTTCCCTGCTCCTGCTGCCACCCCACAGCAAGGCCAGGCTGAGAGAGTTGGGGTTGCTCAGCCTGGGGAAGAGAAGGCTCTGAGGAGACCTTAGAGCAGCTTCCAGTCCTGAAAGGGGCTCCAGGAAAGCTGGGGAGGGACTTTTTCTGAGGGCCTGGAGTGACAGGATGAGGGAGGATGGCTTGAAATTGGCAAGGGGGAAGATTTAGATAAGACATCAGGAAGAAATTCTTCACCATGAGGGTGGGGAGGAGCTGGAAGAGGAGAAGCTGTGGCTGCCCCATCCCTGGAGGTGTTGAAGGCCACGTTGGATGGAGCTTGGAGCCCCTGATCCAGTGGGAGGTGTCCCTGCCCATGGCAGGGGTGGAACTGGATTGGCTTTGAGGTCCCTTCCAACCCAAACTATTCCAGGATCTGAGCTCTGGTTGCTCCCCCTTTAAATCCGATGCCCTGAGAAGCGTCGCGATGAGTAACGGATGGAGGTTAAGCAGCACGTTCATCTTAAATGCCCAAAAGAAAAAGCAATTACCTAAGGATAGAGCTGATTTCTCACTTTCCGCAGTGACTCCTCAGCAAAGACTAAATATTTCATCCACTCTAGAGCAAAGGAGAAAAGCATTTCTGAATAACAAAGCCTAGTTCTGGCCTGCAGCTCCGACTCTGAATTCCCAACCGCAACACAATGTATTCTTCACAGTGACAATGCCATATTCAGCAGGACCGGCTGACGCAGCCGGAGCGACTCCAAGCCTCCCTGGATTATCCTCAGCCCATTCTTATCCTGAATTTAAGAGCTGAAAAGACCTTATCTTTTATGATGCTGATGCATAGTTTATAAAGAAACAAGCTGGAACTGGAGAAACGGATTTGCAGAACGTTTCCTGTCCTGCAAGACACGATTTCTCGGCATCTTCCTCCAAAAAGTCTTGGTTTTCTCACTGCTGAGAGGGATATTTGGGCAGGAAACACGCTAGCAGTAGCCACAGACCTGTGGACGCAAGGAGGACAACCTAATGCTCCCCAAAACAGCTCAGAGAGTAGCCAGCAGGGCAAGGGAAGGACTTCTCTCCATCTGCTCTGCTCTAGTGAGATCCCACCTGGAACCCTGTATTCCATTCTGGAGTCACCAACATAAAAAGGAGATGGAACAGTTGGAACAGGTCCAGAGGAGGCCACGAAGATGATCCGAGAGCTGGAGAACCTCTGCTCTGAGGCCAGGCTGAGAGAGTTGGGCTTGTTCAGCCTGGAGAAGAGAAGGCTCCAGGGAGACCTTAGAGCAGCTTCCAGGACTGAAAGGGGCTCCAGGAAAGCTGGGGAGGAACTCTGGGTCAGAGAGTGCAGGGAGAGGATGAGGGGAACGGTTTGAAGCTGAAAAAGGGGAGATTGAGATGAGATCTCAGGAGAAAATGTTTTTGTGGGTGCGAGATGAGGTGCTGGCCCAGGTTGCCCAGAGAAGTCGTGGGTTCCCTGTCCCACGGGGTGTTGAAGACCAGGTTGGACGGGGCTTGGATCCCCCTGATCCAGTGGGAGGTGTCCCTGCCCGTGACAGGGGGTGGGAACTGGATGGGCTTTGAGATCCCTTGCAACCCAAACCATTCCGTGAATTACAAGCCTGTCTTGGAGAGCAGCCAGCTCAGGGAGGGGTTATCAAAGAGGCCAATTAACTCAGTTAAATGAGTTAAAGTCAGCAAGTGCTTCAGCTTTACTTGATAGTGAAAGTCAGCAGTAATTCCAAGCGGAAGAGCTCCCAGGTGTAGTGGCCAAGCCTCCAGTTAACCTCATCAACACAAAGACACCATCAGGTACAAGGGGAGCACAAAGGAAACGGCCCAGAGTCTTGTTCAAAGGAGATGGAGGAGCGTTAGGCTGATTCCTAGAGCTTCTGTCTTCCCTGGAGAAGCAAGAAATCAACAGCAAGGACAAACTATTAAACACAAGATAGAAGCCTCAGCAAAGAATGCTCCTAACGCATCAAAAGTTCGCAGGGAAGGAGAAAGCCCTCTGGCTCCGTAATATCCATTTCAGAAGGAATTAGCCTTGGGGAGAGATGGAGGAAGGCGGAGAAGGTTCCACCTGGTGATTTAGCATGAAGTACAGCAACACGGTATTTGGAGGAGGTTGAGGTTTTCTAACCATCACCCAGCAACCACGACTACGACTCCTTTCAGACACACACAGTCACAAAATCTTGAAATCACTGAGGTTGGAAAAGACCTCTAAGCTCATCCAGTCCAACCGCCAGCCCAACATCACCGTGTCTGCTGAACCATGTCCTAAAGTCCCACGGCCACGTGCTTTTTGAACCCCTCCAGATGGTTTTTGAACCCCTCCAGGGATGGGAGCTCCACCACCGTCCCCACAGCCTCTGTCAGTGCTCCATCGCTCTTTCAGGAAAGAAAAGTTTCCTAATATCCAGGCTAAACCTCCCCTGGAGCAACTTGAGACCATTTCCTCATGTGGATCCCACCTGGCCCCATAGACTCCTTGGTCTCCCGGTGGCACAGCAGCTCCCAAACTGCTTCCTCCTGGTTTACGAGGGGTTTATCCTGCACTCCATCCCTGTCTTCCAGTCATAAACACACACACACATAGAGCTCCTGCCTGACCAAGAGCAAACTTAAACATGGATAAAGCTTCCAGGGCTTCTTAAGAAAGGAGCAAGAACCTCAGCGAAGGAGAATGACCTGGAGATGTCCAGAACTGAGCTGGACGCAGCCCTTATCAACCCTGATCCGGCTCTTCTCCGAGAAGGGGAGGAGGCCACGCACCACCCAGAGCTTCAACCCAACCTAAACCCCTCTGTGATGCTACGAGACGGCAAATTTCATCAGTCTCCGAGCGAGGGAACCTTTCTCGGAGCACAGCAGAGGTCAAGCAATGAGCGAGAGCACCACAAACCCGACTGAGGAGGCAGGGAAGAGCAATTCTCCAGCCTCTGCTCCAGAATCCCGCTGGCCGAGCCGAGGCCCGGAAGCCTCAGCTTCCCTACCCACTAACGCTGCCAGTTTTGAAGCTGGCATCCGATCAGCGTGGATTTTTCCATATTCGTATCCAAAGCTAAGAACAAAAACAGTCGCGCGAGGACAGCTAACGAGACACCGGTTTACGAGTGGAAGGCTTAAAACCCGCCCTCATCCACAGCTCTTTAAAATGACTTGGCCGGCCTCAAAGTAAAGCTCCAGGAGACCGAGAGCCACGGGAAAACACTCACGGAATCTCCAGGAGAAAGAAACAGAGCCCAGAGATAAAGTTCTCTCTGAAAAGGTGGGTTAGAAAAAGCACCAGGGGATGAGGTATAAAAGAGGGAAGGAAAAAAAAAAAATAGACCTGGTTTAGTGCTTTTCTCAGGCAACACCTGAACCAGCTCATTAAACAATAATTTGGGGAGGTTTGGCATCCACTTCACAAGTTCGTTTGCTCTGGTGAACAGCCTGAATGTAACAAAACCCACCTGACTCAGCTAGGAGATAAAGCTCAGCAGGGCTCCAGAAACGAAAACGGAACCAAGACCCAAAGAAACCAGAAGCTACAGAGAGAAAATAAATAATACGGATAATAAATAAAAAGCGCTGGAGGGTGGGAAGGAAGCACCGAACACAGAAGGATGAGAGGGGAAAAAACAGAAAGAAGGGTTTTTTTATGTAATAAGGCAGATTTCTAAAGTGGAAAATTCCAGCCTAAGAAATCAAACGCATCGCAAAGCAGCGATTTTAAAAGAGGAAACGGAGCAGCCTGCAAGCAGCAACCTCCAGCACAGAACTTCTTGTACCTTTGTAAACTATGAGCGTTTTTCACGCTTCATAATCTAAGGAAAAGCAATTGTCAAAACACAACATCAAAACAGGAATAATCTTTGAAATAAGGAGCCGTTCCTTCTGCACAGCAGGGAACCGTTCAGCCTTCGGCTGCCTGGGCACCTCGCTCCCTCACACACGACTCCGTCCTGGGCTGAGGGACCAACAGCCAACGGAGAAAAGAAGTCGTCCAGGCTTTAGATGGACGCATTAGATTCACGGGCACGAAAAGGATCAGGTTTTGTGTTAACAGGAGCTGCTGGGTTCTCAATAAGAGTTTCATCCTGCTCAGGACTATGTGAAGAAGGCCAGACCGAAGCCCTTTGTACAAGAAACAGGGATAAAGCAACAAAATGAGCTCTGACCCAACAGAACTTGCAGCACAGCGATGGCCACGCAGGTTTCACTCCGATCAGGACTATGTGAAGAAGGTGAGATCAAAGCTCTTTGTACAAGAAACAGGGATAAAGCGACGCTCTAGGCAGCTTGGAGCTGGCTCCAGCTCTGACTTAACAGAACTTGCAGCACGGCTGTGGCTGAGCAGGTCACACTCTGCTCAGGACTATGTGAAGAAGGCCAGATCGAAGCCCTTTGTACAAGAAACAGGGATAAAGCAACAAGCCAAACTCTGAGCTAACAGAACTTGCAGCACAGTGAAGGCTGCACAGGTTTCACTCTGCTCAGGACTATGTGAAGAAGGCCAGACCAAAGCCCTTTGTACAAGAAACAGGGATAAAGCAACAAATCAAGCTCTGACCCAACAGAACTCACAGCACGGTGACGGCCCAGCAGTTTCCATCCTGCTCAGGACTATGTGATGAAGGCCACATTGAAGCGATGCTCTAGGTTGCCTGTAACCAGCTCTAGCTCTGACCTAAGAGAACTTGCAGCACGGTGATGGCTGAGCAGGTCACACTCTGCTCAGGACTGTGAAGAAGGCGAGCTCGAAGCCCTTTGTACACAAAAGAGGGATAAAGCAACAAACCGAGCTCTGACCTAACAGAACTCAGAGCACGGTGAGGCCCAGCAGCTTCCATCCCGCTCAGGTATATGTGAAGAAGGTGAGATCAAAGCCTGTTGTACAAGAAACAGGGATGGAGCAACAAACCAAGCTCTCACCTAACAGAACTCACAACATGGTGATGGCCCAGCAGTTTCCATCCCACTCAGGACTATGTGAAGAAGGCCAGACTGAAGCCCTTTGTACAAGAAACAGGGATAAAGCAACAAACCGAGCTCTGACCTAACAGAACTCAGAGCACGGCGATGGCCGGGCAGGTCCCACTCCACTCAGGACTGTGCAGAAGGCCAGGCCCTTTGCACCAGCCCCAGGGCCGAAGCTCTGCTCCTCACTGCCCGTCGTCCGCTCCAGCTCGGCCCTCTCAGCCCTGGCAGCAGGGCTCTGGCCAGGCTGTTCCCATCATAGAATCACCAGGTTAGAAAAGACCCATCGGATCATGGAGTCCAACCATCCCCATCAATCACTGACCCGTGTCCCTCAGCACCTCGGCCACCCGGCCCTTAAACCCCTCCAGGGAAGGGGACTCAACCCCCTCCCTGGGCAGCCTCCGACAGGGACCAATCACCCTTTCCAGGAAAGATTTTTTCCTAATATCCAGCCTGACCCTCCCCTGGTGGAGCTTGAGGCCATTCCCTCTCGTCCTGCCCCCTGTCCCTTGGGAGAAGAGCCCAGCTCCCTCCTCTCCACAACCTCCTCTCAGGGAGTTGCAGAGAGCAATGAGGTCTCCCCTCAGCCTCCTCTTCTCCAGGTGGAACAACCCCAGGGCCTTCAGGCTTGTTCTCCAGCCCCTCCCCAGCTCCGTTCCCTTCTCTGCACTCGCTCCAGAGCCTCAACATCCTCCTGGTGGGGAGGGCCCAGCACTGACCCCAGGACTCGAGGAGCGGCCTCCCCAGGGCCGAGGCCCGAGGGAGAAGCCCCTCGAGGCCCTGCTGGCTCCGCTCCAAGCCAACACACACCACACGCGACACAAGCCGCCCAGCTCAGGCCCGTGGGGAGCAGCTTTTAGCCTCCAGCCCTCAGCCCTTCCCAGCCCAGGCCCTCGCGGCCCCGTCTCGGCCCTCGCGGCCCCGTCGGCCGCTCTCTCCCCGGCCCCGCGGCCGCAGCTCGCTCCGGGACGGGCCGGGCCGGTTCTCGGGGCTCGGAGCCGCCTCCCGGGGTTCGGGATCGGCGGGGAAGCGGCTCTCCCCGCACACAAAGCGCGGCCCGCTCCCCGCCCCGCCCGGTACCTGCGGCGGCGGCGGCGCAGCCCTCGGTGCCTTCGCGGCCGCAGCTGGCCGGCTCCTCGCCCTTGCCCCGCATCGCGGCGCCCCGCGAGCCGGCCCGCTCGGGGCTCGGCGGCCCCGGCACGCCCGGCGGGGCCTGCGGCGGCGCCGCCGACGGAGAGGCCGGGGGGCGGAGAGGCCGGGGGGCAGCCCGGCAGCCAGGCCGCCTGCGCTCCGCCCGCCCCGCCGCCGCTCCGCCTCCTCCTGCTCCGCCTCTTGCTCCTTTCTCCTCTCTAGCTCCTCTCTCTCCTCCTCCTCTTCTCTCCTCCTCCTCCTCCTCTCTCTTCGTCTCTCTCTCCTCCCCCTCTCTTCTTCTCTCCTCCTCCTCCCCTCTCTTCTTCTCTCCTCCCCTCCTCCTCCCCTCTCTTCTTCTCTCCTCCTCCTCCTCTCTCTTCGTCTCTCTCTCCTCCCCTCTCTCTTCTTCTCTCCCCCTCCTCCCCTCTCTTCTTCTCTCCTCCTCCTCCCCTCTCTTCTTCTCTCCTCCTCCTCTCTCTTCGTCTCTCTCTCCTCCCCCTCTCTTCTTCTCTCCTCCTCTCTCTTCATCTCTCTCTCCTTCTCCTCCTCTCTCTTCGCCTCTCTCCTCCTCTCCCTCTCTCTCCTCCTCGTCCTCTTCTCTCCTCCTCCTCTCTTTGTCTCTCTCTCCTTCTCCTCCTCTCTCTCCTCCTCGTCCTCTTCTCTCCTCCTCCTCTCTTCGCCTCTCTCCTATTCCTCCTCTCTTCTTCTCTCCTGTTCCTCCTCTCTTCTTCTCTCCTGTTCCTCCTCTCTCTTCTTCTCTCCTCCTCCTCCTCCTCCTCTCTCTTCGCCTCTCTCTCTCTCTCCTCCTCCTCCTCCTCCTCCTCCTCCTCCTCCTCCTCCTCCTCCTCCTCCTCCTCTCTTTCCTCCTCTTTCTCCTCCCTCTCCTCCTCCTCGTCTTTATAGAATCACAGAGTCACCAGGTTGGAAAAGACCCACAGGATCATGGAGTCCAACCATCCCCATCAATCACTGACCCGTGTCCCTCAGCACCTCGGCCACCCGGCCCTTAAACCCCTCCAGGGAAGGGGACTCAACCCCCTCCCTGGGCAGCCTCGGACAGGGACCAAGCACCCTTTCCAGGAAAGATTTTTTCCTGCTGTCCATCCTGAGCCTCCCCTGGTGGAGCTTGAGGCCGTTCCCTCTCGTCCTGTCCCCTGTCCCCTGGGAGAAGAGCCCAGCTCCCTCCTCTCCACAACCTCCTCTCAGGGAGTTGCAGAGAGCAATGAGGTCTCCCCTCAGCCTCCTCTTCTCCAGGCTGAACCCCCCCAGCTCTCTCAGCCGCTCCTCCTAACCCTTGTTCTCCAGCCCCTCCCCAGCTCCGTTGCCCAGAGCAGGGGTGGCTGCCCCATCCCTGGAGAGGTTCAAGGCCAGGTTGGATGGAGCTTGGAGCCCCTGATCCAGGGGGAGGTGTCCCTGCCCATGGCAGGAGGGTTGGAACTGGATGATCTTGAAGGTCCCTTCAACCCAAACTATTCTAGGATTCCCTTACTGGACAACTTCAGGCAGCATCAGCTGTTGTCAATGTGAATTGATTAATCCTCCTCCCCCTGAGAACAGACTCCAATGTTTATTGTCTTGTCTCCTCAACCCTGGAGCCTTTGGATGAGGGAACAAGTAATAATCAGTTAGTCAGGACTGTTAAGGTCACGCTGCACAGAGCTTTCTGAGGTGACAGAGCAGAGCTGGATGATCTCTGAGATCCTTTCCCACCTTGACTATTCCCTGGGGCAGAGCTGGATGATCTCTAAGGTCCCTTCTCACCCCATCCCCTGGTGCTCGGATTCTCCCCGAGCTTGGGAGGTGCCGCTGTTCTTTCCTCCCTGGCCTCGAGCAGCACAAGGCAAGTTTCCCCTGGTGTAAGAGTCCGTCAAAAGATCGATTTCTGCCTCAACATTTTCTCTCAGGTGCTGAGCACAGCTGCAGCCCTCAGGGAAACGGCCAAAAAACCTGGTAAGGAACGGATGCTTTGTACCTAACTACCTGTACCAACCTCCTTATCTCAAAAATATCTTGGAGAGGATTGAGTCCCCTTCCCTGGAGGGGTTTAAGGGCCAGGTGGCCAAGGTGCTGAGGGACATGGGTCAGTGATTGATGGGAAGGGTTGGACTCAACGATCCCGTGGGTCTTTCCCAACCTGGTGATTCTATGATCACCTCTGTTGAAGACAGAAGCAGTGGAACGCCTTCTGGACTGGAACTCCCAGAGATGCTGGACATGTGTGGACCTGTGGTGGTAGCGACAAACCCCTTTTCCTTCCCTCTCTGCTCCACCTCTTGCCTTGTTCTCTGTCTCTTTTTCTACCCTAAGTCGCTTTATGAGCACAATTAATAAAGCACTGGTTTATACTGAAGTTTAACTCCCCTGACTTGTTGAATTATTGCCTTTTTCCCCCTGCACGCTGAAATCATAAACCATAGAATCACAGAATCACCAGGTTGGAAAAGACCCACCGGATCATGGAGTCCAACCATCCCCATCAATCACTGACCCGTGTCCCTCAGCACCTCGGCCACCCGGCCCTTAAACCCCTCCAGGGAAGGGGACTCAACCCCCTCCCTGGGCAGCCTCCGACAGGGACCAATCACCCTTTCCAGGAAAGATTTTTTCCTGATATCCAGCCTGACCCTCCCCTGGTGGAGCTTGAGGCCATTCCCTCTCGTCCTGTCCCCTGGCCCTTGGGAGAAGAGCCCAGCTCCCTCCTCTCCACAACCTCCTCTCAGGGAGTTGCAGAAAGCAATGAGGTCTCCCCTCAGCCTCCTCTTCTCCAGGCTGAACCCCCCCAGCTCTCTCAGCCGCTCCTCCTAACCCTTCTTCTCCAGCCCCTTCACCAGCTTCATTGCTCTTCTCTGGACTCGCTCCAGAGCCTCAACATCCTTCTGGTGGGGAGGGCCCAGAACTGACCCCAGGATTCGAGGAGCGGCCTCCCCAGGGCCGAGGCCAGAGGGAGAAGAACCTCCCTGGCCCTGCTGGCCACGCCGGCTCTGCTCCAAGCCAAGATGCCCTTGGCCTTCTTGGCCCCCTGGGCTCCTGCTGGCTCCTGTTCAACCAACCCCCCCAGGTCCTTCTCCTCCAGGCCCTTTCCAGCCAGCCTTCTCCTAGGCTGGAGCTGCCCAGGGTTCTTGTGCCCCAAGTTCCTGGTGGAACCTCAGCCCGTTGGTCTCAGCCCATGGATCCAGCCTGTTCAGGTCCCTTTGGAGCCTCCCGACCCTCCAGCAGATCCAGCTCCCGCCCAGCTCAGTGTCACCCCCAGACTTGCTCAGGGGGCCCTCGAGGCCTCCATCCAGATCACAGAAAATGAAAGGAACCATCACGCGGCCGCTCAGGAACGGACCGTGACACCCGCCCCGAGCTCGCCTCTCGCTCACCTCGCCCCGCCGCTGCTCCCTCGCCCTCCTCCTCCTCCTCCTCCTCCTGCCGGGGCTCCTCGGAGCCCTCCGGGACGGGGAGGCGGCTGCAGAGCCCCCGGGAGCGGCGGCAGAGCCGGAGCGGAGCGGCCGCCTGCAGCAGCAGCCCCAGCGCGGCCATGGCGGGGGGAGCGAGGAGCGAGCGCGGGGGGACAGAGCGGCCCCGGGGGGAGGGAGGAGCGGGACAGGGGGAGGGAGCGGGGTCACAGCGCCCCCTGCGGCGGGAGGAGCGAACGGGAGGGAGCGGGGTCACAGCGCCCCCTGCGGCGGGAGGAGCGAACGGGAGGGAGCGGGGTCACAGCGCCCCCTGCGGCGGGAGGAGTGAAGCGCGGGAAGGGAGCTGCCCCCCCGCCATGGGGATGGGGAGTGATGGAAAAGCTTGGAAGAGATCTCAAAGCGCAGCCAGTTCCAACCCCCGGCCACGGGCAGGGACACGTCCCAGTGGAGCAAGGTGCTCCAAGCCCCAGCCAAGCTGGGCTTGGACACCTCCAGGGATGGGACTGGGGGTTTGGGTTGTTGAGCCTGGAGAAGAGAAGGCTCCAAGCAGACCTTCTGGAGACCTTCCAGAACCTGAAGGGGCTCCAAGAAAGCTGGGGAGGGGCTGTTCCCAAAGGCTTGTGGGGATGGGACGAGGGGCATTGGGGACAAACTGGAGAGGGGCAGAGTTAGACTGGACAGGAGGAGGAATTTCTTCACCATGAGGATGAGGAGACCCTCAAAGAGGACAAGAGGTGGCTGCTCCATCCCTGGAGGTGTTGAAGGCCACGTTGGATGGGGCTCGGAGCCCCTGATCCAGTGGGAGGTGTCCCTGCCCATGGCAGGGCTGGAACTGGATGATCTTGAAGGTCCCTTCCAACCCAAACTGTCCTATGAGTCCCTGATTCATCCTGGTGCGGACGCACGGCTCCTGGCCGGCCCTCCAGGCACGGCTTTGTGCCAGAACCATCACCAACCTTCTCCAATTAAGAGGAAAAACCCACAAGCAATTTCTACACGGCGTCCAACAGCACTTGGCTGCTCTCAGTGTTGCTCCTGCTCACGTTCCTGGCAATCCTCACACTTACAGAATCATGGAATCGTTTGGGTGGGAAGGGACCTTGAAGATCATCCCGTTCCAACCCCCCTGCCATGGGCAGGGACACCTCCCACTGGATCAGGGTCTCCAAGCTCCATCCAACGTGGCCTTCAACACCTCCAGGGATGGGGCAGGTACCTCTTCTCCTCTTCCAGGGCCTCATCGCTCTCCTGGTGAAGAAATTCCTCCTCCTGTCCAGTCTAACTCTGCCCCTCTCCAGTTTGTCCCCATTGCCCCTCGTCCCATCCCCACAAGCCTTGGGGAACAGCCCCTCCCCAGCTTTCCTGGAGCCCCTTCAGGGTCTGGAAGGTCACTCAAAGTAACCTTGTAGAGCACTGCGCTCTCTCCGACCCTTCTCATAGGAGGGTTGGGGCCCTGCCCTGCACCCCCAGCCGTGGTGGGGTCCCTGTCCTGGGCTCTGCCCCCCAACACACACCAAGGAATCCTTGTTCCAGCGCTGCCACCACTGAAAATAAACTCCAGGGCTCTCCAGCATCCGAGATTAACACTAAAACCGTAGCAAGAAAGGCCCTCCCGGCCTGCACGGAGCTCCCACATCGAGCCCGTTCCTCTGCAACAAATGATTCCGCGCAAACGGTTTCATGTCTGGAGCAGAAACTTCTCCACGCTGTGGAAATTCAAACACTGCAGGAGTATTTATTATCATTTTTTTAAATCCAGGATGATTTTTCTAAGCAATTAATCCCTACAATGTGTATCACCCCGGCCACAGCCCCATCCAGGGGCTTCTTTAAATGTTTTTACGTCACAAACATCCTCACCGAGTGACCATTTTCGCACGTAAACCGAAAACTCACGTGAATGGTTGTTTGAGATGATGAAAAGCAGAGGTTTTGGTTGGTTTGGAGTGGATTGGTTTAGTTTTAAGTCACAAAACCTTCGACAAGGCCCAAAAGGGTGAAGCAATAGAAGCTTTTCAGAGCAGGCTGCACTAACGGTTACGTTCGGAAATAAATGTGAGGCAGTTTGGAGACAAAAACTTCACTAAGGACTGGAAATAACAGGTAAATATTAATAAATCCTTATGGGAAGCTGCATCTACTGCAAAACTGCTCCACACGATGGAGCCGCGGGTGTATCTGCATCTTCTCAAGACCCAGACAGGATAATAAGTTGTCCAGAAGTGAAGGGAAAACCAATAATCAGTTACGGAGCCGGTTTTGAGTCGTGAGCATCAGAGAAGGATCACAACAGGGAACAAGAGCCCTAAGGAGATGAAAAGCAAGGCTGGAAAGCACAGTGATGGAAAGCAAAACAAACAAAAGGAAACAAAGAAATAAAGTAGAAAGCTGGGGAAAATCTTGGAGAGCCAGAGCCAGTGGGATGGAGGGATCTGAGGGAAGAGGCTGCAAGCCAGAGCGTCAGGTCTCCAGAAGGTCTCCTCGGAGCCTTCTCTTCTCCTGAACATCCCAACTCTCTCAGCCTGTCCTCGTACGGGAGGTTCTCCAGCCCTCACATCATCCTTGGAGCCTCCTCTGGCCCCGTTCCAACAGCTCCATCTCCTCCTCCTGCTGAGGATTCCAGAGCTGGCCACAACCCTCCAGCTGAGGTCTCCCCGAGAGGAGCAGAGGGGACAATCCCCTCCCTCGCTGCTGCCCACGTTCTTTGGATGCAGCCTAGGATACAGTCCTGGGTTGTATCATTAATAATAATTATCATAATAAAGTCATTAATGAGCCACCTGATATTAAAGATTCGATTTTTCCCTGGTGTGCAATGTTCCAGCACCTGGAATCCCAGACCCAGCCTGGCCAGGACAATCCACTCGCTCTCACACGAGAAGTTCTTTCCCTCTCCCTCAGATTCCAACCCGGGTCAGGCTGGTTCCCAGATGAGAGGGGGGTTTATTCCAGACTGAAATCGTAATAAACACCTTGTGCTCATAAAGCACGCTAGGAATTGTCGTTTTAAACCCAGCAGCCACAGGGCTGGTGACTCACTGGTGCGGAAACGTTGCGAGTGTGGCTGGAAAACTGTTGTGTTCCCCGAGTGCTAAAGCAGAAATAAGACTGCCCAAGACAGCAGGCAGGGAATTACCACACCAGCCACAGCTGAAATGTTTGATTCCATTCTAAGCATCTTATTTAAATCCCAAAAACAGTGGTCAGAAAATAAAAAGAGAGGAAAACACAAACCAAACAGCTTGACACCAAGCTGAGTGGGGCAGCTGCCACAGGGGAAGGATGAGATGTCATCCAGAGGGACCTGGCCAGGCTGGAGCAGTGGGCTGGGAGACCCTCAACCAGGCCAAGGGAAGGTCCTACCCCTGGGTCGGGGCAACCCCCGGGTTCAATCCAGGCTGGGGGTGATGGGCTGGAGAGCAGCCCTGAGGAGAAGGACTCGGGGGGCTGGGGGGGAGAAGCTCCATGTGAGCTCAACATGAAACCCCCCGTGTCCTGGGCTGCAGCCAGAGCAGCGTGGGCAGCAGGGAGGGAGGGGATTGTCCCCTCTGCTCCTCTCGGGGAGACCTCAGCTGGAGGGTTGGGGCCAGCTCTGGAATCCTCAGCAGGAGAAGGAGATGGAGCTGTTGGAACGGGGCCAGAGGAGGCTCCAAGGATGATGCGAGGGCTGGAGAACCTCCCGTACGAGGACAGGCTGAGAGAGTTGGGATGTTCAGGAGAGAATGCTCCAAGGAGACCTTAGAGGGACCTTCCAGACCCTGAAGGGGCTCCAAGGAAGCTGGGCAGCTTGATCTAGTGGGAGGTGTCCCTGCCCATCGCAGGGGTTGGAACTGGATGAACATTAAGGTCCCTTCCAACCCAACCCATTCTATGATTCTATGATCACTGGAATTTCTTAAGAAAAGGCATGATGGAAAGAAAGGGGTTTGCAAAGCAATGACAGGCAAAAAGGACATGATGACAGCTGAGAGATACTCCAAGTACACAAACGCTCAGGAGAAAGCACTTACTGATGGGAAAAAAGGACGCAGGGTAAAACTAAAGAGTGAAAAAACCCTTTGCTTTATGGTAAAGAGCAAACAAGCCTGCATTGCCATCTATCCAATAACCCAACAGGTCTTCTCCCTCCTTCCAAATCCCATCGTTTCCCTGAAATACTGCGTTGCTGTAGCCAAGCTTACGCTCAAAACCAAACTAAGGTGTCACACGTGAGTTTTGCACGCTGGGTCCCTGCAGAAAGGAGCGTTTCCAACACGGAAACCTCCATCCCGTATCACAAAGCTACTTCGAGAGCAGGTGTGGGCACCTCAGCTTCCCTTCGGGTCCTTCCAGCAGCGAGAAGGACTCTGGCAGGGATGCTCGTGGAATAAACCTCTTATTCAGCCAGCTCTGAGAGGGGCAGTGCTGTTCCTTGCAAGTTAATTAATTATCTTCATCAATCTGCTATGGTATTAGATCTCAGACCAAAGGAAATATAGGAATAAACCGAGGATGGCGTCAGGTCCTTACCTTTGAGGGAATTCAGCGAGAACATCTCCATCACAGCGAAATGGGTGGGTTCCTGAGGAAGCAGAGTAGCAAAAAGAAACAGAATTAGTCCGGCCTTGGGGATAGAGTGAAATCGCTGAGGTTGGAAAAGACCTCAGACCTCACAAAGTCCAACCATCAGCCCAACCCCATTATTAAACCACGTTCCCAGCTGCCGCAGCCACACACTTTTTGAACCCCTCCAAGGGATGGAGACTCCACCTCTGCCCTGGGCAGCTCTTTCCATCGAGAAACGGTTCCTAAAATCCAGTCGAAACCTCCACTGGTGCAACTTGAGGCTATTTCCTCTCATCCTATCGAGATGACGTGTCCCACATCTCTCAAACCAGCTGGTTTTTAGCACCCAGCAAAGCTGAGCTGCCTCAGAAAATCCCACCTCGGTGTCACCTTCTACTAGTTCCACCTGACTCTCTGCTCCCTGCTGTCCCCTCACGCCCGGCTGCGCTGCACCCAGAGGAGGAGCCACCTCCTCCATCAGTGGTTTGGATCTTCTGGAAGTGCTCTGGCTCTGCATTAAGATTAGTTTGGGGTTGTTCAGCCTGGAGAAGAGAAGGCTCCAGGGAGACCTTAGAGCAGCTTCCAGGATTGAAAGGGGCTCCAAGAAAGCTGGGGAAGGGCTCTGGATCTGGGATCGGATGAGGGGAAGGGTTTGAAGCTGAAAGAGGGGAGACGGAGATGAGATCTCAGGAAGAAATGTTCTCCTGGGAGGGTGGGGAGGCCCTGGAACAGGTTGACTAGAGATCATGTGGCTGCCCCATCCCTGGAGGTGTTGAAGGCCACGTTGGATGGAGCTTGGAGCCCCTGATCCAGTGGGAGGTGTCCCTGCCCATCCCAGGGGTGGAACTGGATGGGTTTTGAGGTCCCTTCTGACCCAACCCATTCCACAATTCTATAATTCTATGGTTTTTAAGTCCAAACACCAAAGGGAGGCAGAGCTTTGCCACAATTACCCTTCATAAAGCAAAACAAGAGAAGGAATAAATGGTAGTTTTGATAGAATTCTTTGCTCGAATAACTTGTTATTAAAATATTTTTCCTTCAAATAAGAAAAAAACCCAAATCAGTTGTGTCTGGGGGGCTTTATAGGTTGTACCAAACACTAAACACACTTGAGGCACTGGGGATAAGAGGGTAACAAGGTGTTTCAAACAAACTTGGATCTGACAGGCTCACAGACCCAACGCTAACATTAACTATTCACATTACTCGTTACTGCAGCGCACGCAATTAACATCCTATGATTATTATGCTTCTTAATTATTCACTTCTGCTTTCAGTTTCACTAAAGACAAAATTCACTTGGGCAAATAAGTTTGTTTTGAGGACGGAACTGAGGACACGAGACCTCGTTCAGCAAGTTGCCTCGGAAAACCGCGGCTGCTGGCGCTGACGAGCCTCCACTTTGTCTTCTCAACGAGTAAATAAATGAAAACACAAGGATTTGACTTGTTTAAAAATGGAAATAAAACGTACATGCTGTAGTACTCAGCAAGACTGGCAGAGGAAAACATCCCTGGAATAATGAACTTGTGGTGCTGAACCAAGTTAAAGAAGAGTTTTGTGGCAGTTGAGCAAGATTCCTGAGGCTGAAGGAGAGAAGAGAAGGAGGAGAGAAGTCTGGGGAGGAATGAAAACGGGGAGGGCGAAGACAGACCACGTCCAGCCTGGAGCCCCCTGAACGCAGAAACCACCCCGACCCGGGCACCAACCACCCAACACGGGTATTTATAGAGTCACGGAATAGGCTGGGTTGGAAGGGACCTCAAAGATCACCCAGTTCCAACTCCAAGCTCCATCCAACGTGGCCTTCAACACCTCCAGGGATGGGGCAGCCACAGCTTCTCCTCTTCCAGCTCCTCCCCACCCTCACGGGGAAGAAATTCCTCCTCCTGTCCAGTCTAACTCTGCCCCTCTCCAGTTTGTCCCCATTGCCCCTCGTCCCATCCCCACAAGCCTTTGGGAACAGCCCCTCCCCAGCTCTCCTGGAGCCCCTTCAGGTTCAGGAAGCTGCTCTAAGGTCTCCTCGGAGCCTTCTCTTCTCCAGGCTGAACAAGCCCAACTCTGATAAATTACATCAGCACAATATCGCTCTGACACCTAAATAAAGTCCATCAACAAATCAAAGTCATTGCAACATTCCCTGTCACACTCCTGGTTGCCTCCAATGTATTTGTAAATCACAGAGATGTCAGCTGCATCTTTCTCCTGAATTTTTGAGCGTGATAAAAACAGAAGAGCTGTTTGCTGGCAGGCAGACCAAACATGTTCGAGAGGATACAGGGAATCATAGAATCACTAGGTTGGAAAGACCTCTTCGACCACCAAGTCCAACCATCCCCATCAATCACTGACCCGTGTCCCTCAGCACCTCGGCCACCCGGCCCTTCAACCCCTCCAGGGAAGGGGACTCAACCCCCTCCGTGGGCAGCCTCCAACAGGGACCAATCACCCTTTCCGTGAAGAAGTTCTTCCTGATGTCCAGCCTGGTGGAGCTCGAGGCCATTCCCTCTCGTCCTGTCCCCTGTCCCTTGGGAGAAGAGCCCAGCTCCCTCCTCTCCACAACCTCCTCTCAGGGAGTTGCAGAGAGCAATGAGGTCTCCCCTCAGCCTCCTCTCCTTCAGGCTGAACCCCTCCAGGTCCCTCATGGCCAAATCAGAGAAAGAAGCCTTGGACAGATAAATTTAGGTTTAAGGTAAAGGGCGTCAAGAGATGAGCCCCTGCGGCAGATCAGATCCAGTAGACCTCAACACAGAGGACCCTGGGAACCAGTTTTAGCTCAGCCAGAAACCTTGTTGAAGGATTTTGTGGCTGAAGAACCTGATACCAAAAAAAAAAAAAGGTGTCCAGCTATGGCAGCTGCTTCACCATTATGGAAACGAAGGAGACATCATCGAGGACACACTGGAGGACTCAAAGCACACCACGATGGGCTCTCATGGCAGGAAAGAAGAGGTTCAGATGGGACATTAGGGAAGATGTCATCACCAAACAGGTTCTCAAGCACTGGAAGAGCTGCCCGGGGAGGTGGCGGAGACCCCATCCTTGGAGGTATTTAAAAGATGGGGAGATGAAGCGCTTGGGGGCGTGATTTAGGAGTGGACAGGTACGGTTGGGCTCGATCTCAGAGGTCTTTTCCAAGCTAATGATTCTATGAAAAGAGAAGTGGGAACACTGGATTGACGCAGAAGTGGAATACGGTGACACAGGACTCGTAGGACAAGGCAACGGTAGGTTCTGAAGGAGAATCAGCCACACACAACGATGTCATCGGACTCCAGAGCACCAGATGCCTCCCAGTTGGTAAAATATGGGAGTCCCAGATGGCAAAAGAGACACTAAAGTATGTTAGAGATGGACTTAATGCCCCTCCTGCCAAGGTAAAGTTCAAAACCAGAAGATGTGGCCCCCGAAACCATCAGATAAAATCTCCAAGGCCTGGAAATTAGGTCTTTGTTGAGTTTCCTTGCTCCACTCGAAAATAGCTACAAGTACGTGTGAGAAACCAGATCCCAAAGAAGGAAGTACCTAAAGATGAGGGGAACACAAGGGACAGGGGACAGGACGAGAGGGAATGGCCTCAAGCTCCACCAGGGGAGGGTCAGCCTGGACAGCAGGATGGAATCTTTCCTGGAAAGGGTGCTTGGTCCCTGTCCGAGGCTGCCCAGGGAGGGGGTTGAGTCCCCTTCCCTGGAGGGGTTTAAGGGCCGGGTGGCCGAGGTGCTGAGGGACACGGGTCAGTGATTGATGGGGATGGTTGGACTCCGTGATCTGGTGGGTCTCTTCCAACCTGGTGATTCTGTGAGTCTATGATCTTGTGTTGAGGGAGCGTTGCCCTTCCCAGGAGCCGTGGATCTTGACTGATCCCATGGACACGTCCTTCTGAAGCTCTTTCTGGGTGGCCTTTCATGCCCCGAGTGCTTCAGCTGTTTTAATGAGTAGAATCACAGAATCACCAGGTTGGAAAAGACCCACCAGATCATCGATGGCCACTAACGTGCTGGAGAGAGGACGGGGGGTTGGAGGCTTTGGGAAACCCACCCCTCGCGGCACCAAGCGCTGGGGACTGACCAGACAGCCCCGAGCTGGGGTCCCGGTGGCCACGGGAGGATCCCGGAGCCCCTGGGGCCAAGAGAGCGAGGTTCGGGAAGGCAGAAACGGCACCAAACCGGGAACGGGTTGAAGGAGAACAGCCCTGCGGCCGGACGGGCGCCTCCCCCGGGCACCGAGAGGCTCCGAGCATCCCGGGTCCCGGTCCCTCCCGGGGCTCCGAGCATCCCGGCTCCCGGGTCCCTCCCGGGGCTCCGAGCATCCTGGGGCCGGTTCCCAGTTCTCTCCGGGCTCTGAGCATGCCGGGGCCTGTTCCCTCGCCGGTACCGAGCATCCCCAGGCCGGGTCCCTCCCGGGCTCCGAGCATCCCGGCTCCCTCCCGGGGCTCCGAGCATCCCGGCTCCCTCCCGGGGCTCCGAGCATCCCGGCTCCCTCCCGGGGCTCCGAGCATCCTGGGGCCGGCTCCCGGTTCTCTCTGGGCTCTGAGCATGCCGGGGCCGGTTCCCTCCCCGGTACCGAGCATCCCGGGGCCGGGTCCCTCCCGGGCTCCGAGCATCCCGGCTCCCTCTCGGGGCTCCGAGCATCCCGGCTCCCTCCCGGGGCTCCGAGCATCCCGGCTCCCTCCCGGGGCTCCGAGCATCCTGGGGCCGGCTCCCGGTTCTCTCTGGGCTCTGAGCATGCCGGGGCCTGTTCCCTCGCCGGTACCGAGCACCGCGGGTCCCTCCCCGGTACCGAGCATCCCGGGGCCGGGTCCCTCCCGGGACTCCGAGCATCCCGGGGCCGCTTCTCTGCCCGGTAGCGAGCATCCCCGCGGGCCGAGGCTCCCGGTTTCTCCCTCCCAGGCCCCTCCGGGCTCTCCCCGCGGGCCGGGGCGGCCCTGGGCCCGGATCTCCCTCCTCTCCGGTGCGGGCACCGCTCTCCCTGCTCGGCCGCCGCCCCCGGGGGCTCCGCGCCGCCCGGCCCGGGGGCTCCCCCGGCCTCGCCCCCCTCCTCCCGCTCAGCCCCGTCTCCCCGGAGGCCCCGAGCCGTGGCTCGGGCCTCCCCCGAGCGAGGCGAGCGGCGCCGGCCCCGCTCCGCGACACCCACCTCCTCGCTCCAACTCCCGGGCGCCGGGCCGCGCGGCGCGGACTACAACTCCCAGCAGCCCCCGCGGCCGCTTCCGGCACCGCCGCCGCCGCGCGGGCCCCGGATGTGAAGCCGCCCCGTCCAACCACAGGAGAGCGTGGGGAGGGGGCGGGGCTGGTCGCCATGGCAACGGCCGCCGCCTGTAGCCCCATAGAAGGAGCCGGTTCCCGGTTCCCGGAGCTGGGAACAAGCGGGAATGTGGGCAGCAGGACCGGGAGCTGGGGGGGATTCCGCCCTCAACAACCGGCTGGCTGGCAGGGCAGACCCTGAGCCTGATGCTCGGCCCTAAATGACATAGACTCCGAGAATGCTTCGGGCTGGAAGGGACCTCAAAGCTTCTCCACTTCTTCAGAGCTTATTCAGTTCATAGGATCACAGAATACTTTGGGTTGGAAGGGACCTTCAAGATCATCCAGTTCCAACCCCCTGCCATGGGGACACTGCAGGGACACCTCCCACTGGAGCAGGTTCCTTGAGACGTGGCCTTCAACACCTCCAGGGATGGGGCAGCCACAGCTTCTCCTGTTCCAGCTCCTCCCCACCCTCATGGTGAAGAAATTCCTCCTCCTGTCCAGTCAACTCTGCCCCTCTCCAGTTTGTCCCCATTGCCCCTCGTCCCATCCCCACAAGCCTTTGGGAACAGCCCCTCCACAGCTTTCTTGGAGCCCCTTCAGGTTCTAGAAGGTCTCTCTAAGGTCTCCTGGGAGCCTTCTCTTCTCCTGAACATCCCAACTCTCTCAGCCTGTCCTCGTACGGGAGGTTCTCCAGCCCTCGCATCATCCTTGGAGCCTCCTCTGGCCCCGTTCCAACAGCTCCATCTCCTTCTCCTGCTGAGGATTCCAGAGCTGACCCCAACCCTCCAGCTGAGGTCTCCCCGAGAGGAGCAGAGGGGACAATCCCCTCCCTCCCTGCTGCCCACGCTGCTCTGGATGCAGCCCAGGACACGGGGGGTTCACGTTGAGCTCACATGGAGCTTCTCCCCTCCAGCCCCCCGAGTCCTTCTCCTCAGGGCTGCTCTCCAGCCCATCCTCCCCCAGCCTGGATTGAACCCGGGGGTTGCCCCGACCCAGGGGTTGGACCTTCCCTTGGCCTGGTTGAACCTCCTGAGGGTCTCCCAGCCCCACTTCTCCAGCCTGGCCAGGTCCCTCTGGATGACGTCCTCTCTTTCTGGTGTTATCAGCAGAGGTGCCGAGGGGTCAGCACCATCCAAGGTGCACGGCTGCTTTAGGGAAAAGTTGTCCCCCTTACCCATCCTTAAAGCAATAGGGGCACAGCCAGTTGATGTGTCTCTTTTCCGGAATTCCAAATATATCAGGAAAACACATAAAGAAAAAAAAAATTATGGGTTTTTTTTGAGAGTGAAACTTGTTAATTTTGTTCAGTTTCCAGACTGGTAACTCTTTAGATTTCACTAAGCACAAGGCATGAAGCCTTGTTACCTTTTAGATTTCATTTTCATTTCCTGAATTCATCACAACCCAACTCTCATTAAATGAATTAAATGATTGTCTCATATTTTCTTCCAGAGAAGAGCAACAGAGCTGGGGAGGGGCTGGAGAACAAGGGTTAGGAGGAGCAGCTGAGAGAGCTGGGGGGGTTCAGCCTGGAGAAGAGGAGGCTGAGGGGAGACCTCATTGCTCTCTGCAACTCCTGGAGAGGAGGTTGTGGAGAGGAGGGAGCTGGGCTCTTCTCCCAAGGGACAGGGGACAGGACAAGAGGGAACGGCCTCAAGCTCCACCAGGGGAGGGTCAGGCTGGACAGCAGGATGAAATCTTTCCCGGAAAGGGTCATTGGTCCCTGGAACAGGGAGGGGGTTGAGTCCCCTTCCCTGGAGGGGTTTAAGGGCCGGGTGGCCGAGGTGCTGAGGGACACGGGTCAGTGATTGATGGGGATGGTTGGACTCCATGATCCGGTGGGTCTTTAATGAGCCGGCGATCCTGTGATTCCTTGCCGGCCTAACCAGCCCGGGGGCCGCTGTCCGCAGGCCCCGCGGGGCCCTCAGCGGTTCACGAGGCCCCGCGCTGCTCCCCTCCGCAGGCCCCGCAGCAGCTCAGGCCGCGGCGACTGCGCACGCGCAGATCTCAGGGCGGGACTCGCCGTGACCGCGCGGCGCCTTCGCGCATGCGCAGAGCGCGCGAAGGCGCTTCCGGTCGCGGAGGCGCATGCGCAGGTCGCCGCGCGGCACCCGGAGCACGTGACCCGCGCCTTCGCGCCTGCGCGGAGCTCGCCGCGGGGGCCGCTCGAGCGTCTCCTTCGCGCATGCGCCTTCCCGCGACCCCCCCCCCCCCCACCCCCCACTTCTCCCCCACTTCTCAGGGCGCGCGGAGGCTCGGCAGGCGCATGGAATCACTCGCGCATGCGCAGACCTCAGGGAAGGATTGGGAGTACCTGAGCGTTGCCTTTGCGCATGCGCTGAGCAAGCCGGGGCGGTGCGGGGGGCGCGTGCGCATGCGCAGATCTCAGGCGGGAATTCACGGCCCCCGCGCGTTGCCTTTCGCGCATGCGCAGAGCGCGTGGAGGCGCATGCGCAGGCCCTCATGGCGGGGCTAGGCGCGATAACCGAGCGGCGCCTTTGCGCATGCGCAGAGCTTGCGGCGGTTCGGCGCGCAGCCTCAGCGGGGGCCGTTTGAGCGCATGCGCACACCTCAGGGCGGGATTAGGAGCCGTAACTGAGCGGTGGTTTCGCGCATGCGCAGAGCGCGCGGAGGCGCATGCGCAGGCCCTCACGGCGGGGCTAGGCGCGATACCTGAGTGTTGCCTCTGCGCATGCGCAGAGCGCGCGGGCGCTCGGCGCGCGCGGCAGGGGGCGCTCGCGCATGCGCAGAGCGCGCGTGGCGGTCCCAGCGGCGGGGGGGGGGGGGGAGCTGAGCGCGGCAGCACCGGAGCGGGAAGGGGGAAGCCGGTGGGGGAGGGGGGGGGGGTCGGGTCGTCGCCGCTCCCGGTGGCCCCGTGGGTGAACGGAGCCGCCGCCGCCGCCGTGGGAGGGAATGGCCCCCCCCGGAGGGTGCTGTGGGGGCGTGGCTGGTGGCGCATGCGCGGCGCGCGGCGCTGGGCGAGGGCGACAATGGCGGCGGCGCTGGCGGCGGGCGGAGGGGCCGGCGCGGCGGGGGCGGCGGGGGGCGGCGGCGCGGCCCGCAGGAAGGACGGCGGCCCCAGCGGCAAGTTCTGGGAGAGCCCCGAGACCGTGTCCCAGCTGGACTCGGTGCGGGTGTGGCTGGGGAAGCACTACAAGAAGGTGCGGAGCGGCGGCACCCGCGGGACAAAAGGCTCCGGGAGCGCCGGGGGGTGGGGGGGGGACGGCGAGAGGGGAAAGAGGAGCGAGCTGAGGGGGAGCGAGGGGAAAGAGGAGCGAGCCGAGGAGAGGGGAAAGGGAGTGAGGGGAAAGTGGAGTGAAAGAAAACCAGAGTGGTTCAAGGAGGGGGGAAACGGAGTGAGGGGAAAGTGGAGTGAAGGGAAACCGGAGTGACCCAAGGAGAGGAGAAAAAGAGGGGAAAACGGAGTGAAAGGAGAGTGGAGCGACCCAAGGAGAGTGGAAATGGTGTGAGGGGAAAGTGGAGCGAGCCAAGGAGAAGAGAAGTGGAATGAGGGGAAACTGGAGTGAAAGGAGAGAGCCAAGGAGGGGGAAACCGGAGTGAAGGGAAAGCGGAGTAACCCAAGGAGGGTGGAAACAGAGTGAGGGAAAAGCGAGGCGAAAGGAAACTGGAGTGACCCAAGGAGAGGAGAAACGGAGTGAGGGGAAACTGGAGTGAAAGGAGAATGAAGCGACCCAAGGAGAGTGGAAATGGAGTGAGGGGAAAACGGAGTGAAAAGAGAGACCCAAGGAGAGGGAACCGGAGTGAAGGGAAAGCGGAGTAACCCAAGGAGAGGAGAAGCAGAGTGAGGGGAAAGTGGAGTGAAGGGAAAATGGAGCGAGCCAAGGAGAAGAGAAATGGAGTGAGGGGAAAGTGGAGTAACCCAAGGAGAGGAGAAACGGAGTGAGGGGAAAGTGGAGTGAAAGGAGAGACCCAAGGAGGGGGAAACCAGAGTGAAGGGAAAGTGGAGTGACCCAAGGAGAGGAGAAGCAGAGTGAGGGGAAAGTGGAGCAAAGGGAAAATGGAGCGAGCCAAGGAGAGGAGAAACAGAGTGAAGGGAAACTGGAATGAAGGGAGAGACCTAAGCAGGGGAAAGTGGTGTGAAGGGAAAGTGGAGTAACCCAAGGAGGGTGGAAACAGAGTGAGGGGAAAGTGAAGCGAAGGGAAACCGGAGTGACCCAAGGAGAGGAGAAACGGAGTGAGGGGAAAGTGGAGTGAAAGGAGAATGGAGCGACCCAAGGAGGGTGGAAACGGAGTGAGGGGAAGTGGAGTGAGCCAAGGAGAGGAGAAATGGAGTGAGGGGAAAGTGAAGCAAAGGGAAACCAGAGTGACCCAAGGAGAGGAGAAAAAGAGGGGAAAACGGAGTGAAAGAAGAGTGGAGCGACCCAAGGAGAGTGGAAATGGTGTGAGGGGAAACTGGAGTGAAGGGAAACTGGAGTGACCCAAGGAGGGTGGAAACGGAGTGAGGAGAAAGTGAAGGGAAAGTGGAGGGAGCCAAGGAGAGGAGAAATGGAGTGAGGGGAAACTGGAGTGTAGGGAAACCAGAGCGGCCCAAGGAGGGTGGAAATGGAGTGAGGGGAAAGCGGAGTGAAGGGAAAATGGAGCGACCCAAGGAGAGGAGAAACAGAGTGAGGGGAAAGTGAAGCAAAGGGAAACCAGAGTGACCCAAGGAGAGAAGAAGTGGAGTGAGGGGAAACTGGAGTGAAAGGAGAGACCCAGGGAGGGGGAAGCAGAGTGAAGGGGAACTGGAGTGAAAGGAGGGTGGAGTGACCCAAGGAGGGGGGAACTGGAGCGAAGGGAAGAGGGAGTGACCCAAGAGAGTTGGAAACGGAGTGAGGGGAATGTGGAGCTAGGGGAAAGCGGAGTGACCCAAGGAGAGCGGAATCAGTGCGAGGAGAAACCGGAGTGACCCAAGGAGGGGGGAACTGGAGTGAGGGGAAAGCGGAGCCACCCAAGGAGGGTAGAAACAGAGTGAGGGAAAAGTGGAATGACTCAGGGAGAGGGGAACTGGAGGGAGGGGAAAGCGGAGCAACCCGAGGAGTTGGGAAGCGGAGCAAGGGGAAAGCAGAGCGACCCAAGGAGAGGGGAACTGGAGCCAGGAGAAGGTGGAGCAACCCAAGGAGAGGGGAACCGAAGCAAAGGGAAAGTGGAGTGACCTGGGTTGTGGGGAAACCAGGAGGAGTCAGGTTGAGGGGAGCGTGATCTGGCTGGGGGGAACCGGAGTGATTTGTGCTGGGGTGAAACCGGAGCGTTCTGGTTTGGGGCTGGAGGGGAAACCAGAGCGACTTGAGTTAGAGGGAGCGTGACCCAGGGAGAGTGGAAAGTGGAGCGACGTGTGTTGGGGGGAGCCTGATGTGGGAATCGGGGGAAACCAGAGTGACTCTGGTTGGGGGGAGCCTGACCTGGGGATGGGGGGAAACTGGAGTGACCTGGGTTGGGGGAAACCAGAGCAACCAGGGTTGGGGGGAGCCAGGTTGAGGGGAAACCGGAGCAACCCTGGTTGAGGAGAACCAGGTTGGGGAGAAACTGGAGTGACCTGGGATGGGGGGAATCAATCCGTGGGGAAACCAGAGTGAACCAGGCTGTGGAGAAACCAGAGCGACCCAGCGAAGTGGGACCTTGACCCACGGAGAAGGAGGGGAGGTGGGGAACCAGGAGGTGGAAAGCAGGGTGACCCGAGGAGGGGGCAGCCCATCCCGGGGTGGGGGCTGCTGTGGATCTAGGTCCTGTTTGGAGCCAGCTTCTTCCCAGCCGGCCCCACCGGGATGAGCCGCAGCCGTACGGATCCTGTGCGGGCAAGTCCCGGCTCCTCTTGCCAGGGTTTAGTCAAGTTTCTTCAGGTTTCGCCTCAGCCGCACCCCTGAAATGTCGGGGTGTTAAAAAAGGGGGAGGAAAAGGCCTTTGTGGTGTGCAGAACCTCGTTTCACCGACTCTGGGCAGTCTGGAAGGTCCATGTGTGTTTCTCGGACTGATGGCACCGTTGGGTTTTGGTTGTGTTGTTGCTCGCCGCGTGTTGTCCTGTTCCAAACCCACCTGGCTCGCCCTCTTCTCTGTTTCTTCCTTTTCTCTTCAAGCCGTGTTGCTGTGTGATGGTTTGATAGTTTGTTTTGTTGTCTAAGCCTTGGAGTCACAGTATTGTGGAATGGTTTGAGTTGGAAGGGACCTCAAAGCCCTTCCAGTTCCACCCCTTGCCATGGGCAGGGACACCTCCCACTGGATCAGGGGCTCCAAGCCCCATCCAACGTGGCCTTCAACACCTCCAGGGATGGGGCAGCCACCCCTGCTCTGGGCAACCTGTTCCAGGGCCTCCCCGCCCTCCCAGGAGAACGTTTCCTCCTAAGATCTCCTCTAAGTCTTCCCTCTTTCAGCTTCAAACCGTTTCCCTTGTCCTGTCGCTAATCCAGAGCTCCCCCCCAGCTTTCTTGGAGCCCCTTTCCCTTTGGGAAGCTGCTCTGAGGTCTCCCTGAGCCTTCTCTCCAGGCTGAACAACCCCAACCCTCAGCCTTGTCCTCCTGCAGGAGGTTCTCCAGCCCTCGCATCATCTCTGTGGCCTCTTCTGGACTCGCTCCGAGAGATCCGTGTCCTTCCTGTGCTGAGGCCTCCGGAGCTGCACGCGGGGCTCCAGGTGAGGTCTCACAAGAGACCTGAAATCACCTGAGGTGAACTTCTCAGCAGGAGAAGGAAATTGTAACATAAACCGATATCTTTCGTTTTTCCTTTGTTGTGATTGTCCTTGGTAATTTCTGGAGTCCTGGGAGGGACTTTGGGCAGGAGAGTTGATCTGCTTGAGGGTTAGGAGGTTCTGCAGAGGGACCTGGACAGGCTGGATCCACGGGATGAGACCAACGGGATGAGGTTCCACCAGGCTCAGTGCCAGGTCCTGCGCTTGGGACACAACAACCCTGAGCAGCTCCAGGCTTGGGGAAGTCTGGCTGGAAAGTGCCTGGAGGAGAAGGACCTGGGGGGGTTGGTTGAACAGGAGCCAGCAGGGGCCCAGGGGGCCAAGAAGGCCAAGGGCATCTTGGCTTGGAGCAGAGCCGGCGTGGCCAGCAGAAGCAGGGAAGGGATTGTCCCCCTGGACTCGGAGCTGGTGAGTCAAATCCTGGGGTTAGTTTTGGGTCCCTCACTCCAAGAAAGACCTTGAGGGGCTGGAGAACGTCTGGAGAAGGGAACGGAGCTGGGGAAGGGGCTGGAGAACAAGGGTTGTGAGGAGCAGCTGAGGGATCTGGGGCTGGTTAGCCTGGAGAAGAGGAGGCTGAGGGGAGACCTCATTGCTCTCCGCAGCTCCTGGAGAGGAGGTTATGGAGAGGAGGGAGCTGGGCTCTTCTCCTGAGGAACAAGGGATGGGATGAGAGGAACTGGCCTTGAGTTCCACCAGAGGAGGTTTAGATTGAATGCTGGGGTATGTTCCTTCATGAGAAGGTTTCTCAGGGCCTGGCAGAGGCTGTTTAGGGAGGTGGTGGAATCTCCATCCCTGGAGGTGTTAGAAGATGGAAAGATGAAGTGCTGAGGGGTATGATTTAGTAGTGGACAGGTACGATTGGACTTGATGATCTCAAAGGTCTTCTCCATCCTAGGATTTCTAGGACTCTGTGAGACAGGCCCTTCCCAGGAGGTACAGGGGGCCGTGTCCATCAGGAACGTGTCTTGGGGAGGTTCTGGTACCTTGATAAGGGTCCTTGTAGAGGTGGAGTGGACACCAGAGGGGCTGTTAATGACACCAAACTCAATGACAGAAAACACTGTTCATTCCAAGCTTTCTCCTGCTGCCCCCTTTGGTGTGAATGACACGTGGAAGTGAATTTTCATAGAGATGTTAAGGTTGGAAAAGACCTCTAAGCTTGTCCAGTCCAACCATCAGCCCAACCCCACCATTCCTACTAAACAATCTCCTGAAGCACCACCTCTACGTGGTTTTTGAACCCCTCCAGGGATGGAGACGCCCCCACTTGCGTCGTTTCTCTGCCGTGAGAATCGTAGGAGGTCGCCCACGGCTTCCCCGGCCTCGGGCTGCGTTGAAGGTGTCCGATCCTGTCTTCCCTGTGGGTTGGGAACAGGTTGGAGCTGTGGTTTTCAAGGCTTGGAGGTTCTGAGTGGCTTTCGCAGCGCTTGGGTTGCTTTGCTCTGGTGTTTTGAGGGTGTCCAATGTAAGTTAGAAACTTGGAGTTGGGCAGTAACCTGGACAATTCCCTCTTAACTGGGTTCATGCTCAGAGATCTCAAATAGTCCGTGGTGTTTTGGTGGTTCCTCTGATGTTAAGCAACCAATTGCTTGTATTAGAGTCGTAGACTTATTAAGGTTGGAAGAGACCTCTTGGCTCGTCCAGTCCAACCGTCACCCCAACCCTGCTGTGTCTCCTAAACCGCGTCCCCAAGTGCCACATCTACATGTTTTTTGAACCTCTCCAGGGATGGAGACTCCACCACTTCATCACTCTTGTCAGTAAAGAAATGTCTTCTGGAGAACCTCCCATAGGAGGCCAGGCTGAGAGAGTTGGGCTTGTTCAGCCTGGAGAAGAGAAGGCTCCCAGGAGACCTTCTAGCGACCTTCCAGAACCTGAAGGGGCTCCAAGAAAGCTGGGGAGGGGCTGTTCCCAAAGGCTTGTGGGGATAGGATGAGGGAAAATGGGGATAAACAGGAGAGGGGCAGAGTTAGGCTCGACTCCCTCAACAAGTCCTGCAGGAACCTCCATCTCCAGGTGCTTGGATGCTGTAGAACTGTCATGGAAAAGTCAGCGTCTTCATGGTGGCTTTTGTTGAGTAGTTCGTGCTTGGGGAAGCTGTGTGAGGTTCTACTGCTGCTTCGTGCCAAGTCTTTAAACCTCTGAGGGCTCCAGGTGTTCTTTTAAGGAGCTTTAGAGGAGTCTGATTTGAGGGAAGAGCAAGGGCCTTGTGGTTCCTAGTGCTCCTCAGATCAGTGACCTTCTGGTGGCTGTCGTCCTCCATACTCTACACGACCAAGTGAAGTTCTGGTCTTACAAAGGCTGGAGAACAAGGGTTAGGAGGAGCGGCTGAGAGAGCTGGGGGGGTTCAGCCTGGAGAAGAGGAGGCTGAGGGGAGACCTCATTGCTCTCTGCAACTCCCTGAGAGGAGGTTGTGGAGAGGAGGGAGCTGGGCTCCTTTCCCATGGGTCAGTGATTGATGGGAGTGGTTGGACTCCATGATCTGGTGGGTCCTTCCCAACCTGGTGATTCTGTGATTCCATGATTCTACCCTATGATTCCCTCTTCCCAGCGATCCTCACATCTGTGCTGTAGAACCTCCAGCTCTCTGGTGGGTCAATAACCGACTCTTCCTGCTTTGTTACTCCTCTCCCAAGCGAGCACGTGTGTGTTTTCTCTTCCAGTACGTTCAAGCAGATGCTCCGACCAACAAGACGCTGGCTGGGCTGGTGGTGCAGCTGCTGCAATTCCAGGAAGATGCCTTCGGAAAACACGTCACCAATCCTGCCTTCACAAAGCTTCCTGTGAGTATCGGGGTTAACCCAACAGCATCTTGCGTTCTTCTTCATCCACTCTCGGTGCTTCCAGGTGGTCGGGAGACACGTGTTCGGTCTAAAGCTTTTATTGTGCACCTAGGAAGGGGTGAGATGATGTTCTCCTCCTCAAAAGTGGATTTTTCGTGAAGTACATCCCATTTTTGATACATTTCTAGTAAAACAATCTATGTAAACCTGTAAACTTTAAGTAAAAACTGGAAATTTAAGTGAGAATTGGAGGTCAAGTCAGGATTGACCTAAATTTTAAGTCAATCTGGGTTGATGAATCCTAACCTGGCAGAGTAACATGAATTTTTCAAAACAAAAAAGTTTCTACTGGGCATTTTCATTGATTAAACATCAAAGTCGCACTGCTGGCCACGCTGAAAAATGTTCTTTAGTACCACTTGGTTACCTTGTCAGTCTGGGACAATTTTCCACTTGCTCGAGGTGTTGGTAGAGACAACATCAGCGTTTTCATGGAATCATGAGGTGGTTTGAGTTGGAAGAGACCTCAGAGATGATCCAGCTCCAGCTCCTGCCATGGGCAGGGACACCTCCCACTGGATCAGGGGCTCCAAGCCCCATCCAACGTGGCCTTCAACACCTCCAGGGATGGGGCAGCCACCACTGCTCTGGGCAACCTAAGTCAGGGCTTCAAGACCCGCATCGTGACGAGGTTCTTCCTAATGTCTCATGTCAATCTTCCCCCTTTGATTTCAAAGCCGTTTCCCCTCATCCTGTCACTCAATTGTGAATCCATACATTTTTTGCCCAGAAGAGGAGGCCTCAAACTTACTTATTGAGTGAATTTCTGCGCGGTAGGAAGGCACCAGGAAGCCGTGCAAGATCGTAGATTCATAGAATTGTTTGGTTGGACCTTTAGATGGAGTCCAACCACACCTGTCTGCTACTAAACCAGATCCCTGAGCGCCTCATCTCCCCATTTTGTCAAGCATCTCCAAGGATGGAGACCTCATCACCTCCCTAAGCATCCTAAGCTCCTGCTGGCCACGCTCTTTCTGGTTCAGCCAAGGTGGCATCGGACTTTTTGGCCACCTGGGCCACTGGTGGCTCATGTTCATCGGTGTTTAAGCAGCAGCTCACAATCTCTTACATTCTCATCACCTCATCTCTCGGTGGTAGTGAGAAGCTTTTGAGATAGGAGGTGAACATCACGGTGCTTTATTTTGCAGTGCAGATCATAAAACTACCTGCCTTCAACATGCTGATCAGCTCTTGGACTGCTCTCGAGTCTTAAATCAATTTGTCTTATCTTAATGATGGGTAATAAAGATTTCAGTGGTGTCGTAAACATCTTAGCCCTATATTTAACTCTTGTTCCTGCCTGGAAGGTCTAGTCTCATCAAATTTGCTCAGCTTGAGCTTCCAGCAGGTGGATCTCTGCTCTTCGTAACTTCTGACCAGAGACAGCTCGTTTGTACGTCTTCCGTTCTATTGGTTTTATGAGAAATGTGGATGTTTAGAGGTTAGTGTTTGCTTCCAACGTGGAATTCCAGGTGCTGTTTCAGGCTCTTAAGGGGATCACCAAGTCTTCTTGTGCACTTGGAGATCATAGAATCATAGATGCCCCATCCCTGGAAGTGTTGAAGGCCAGGTTGGATGGGGCTTGGAGCCCCTGAGCCAGTGGGAGGTGTCCCTGCCCATCCCAGGGGGTTGGAACTGGATGATCTTTAAGGTCCCTCCAACCCAAACTATTCTATGATTCTGTGATTCGGGATTTCCTACTCATCATAGAATGGTTTGGGTTGGAAGGGACCTCAAAGCCTGTCCAGTTCTACGACCGAGAGCCAAGATTTTGGGTGTAACCTACTGTGAAATGGGTGTTTGAGGAGCTATTTAGATTTCTGTTTTGCAGCTATACAAGGATTTTTTTGGAAGCTGCTCACATAAAAAAGGACTTTGAGCTTTCAGAGCTTTCAGATCAATCAGGTTCTGCGAGCAAGTGAAGAATTGTCCTTAAACTAAATGCATTTCATCTCAAAACGCCCCTAAAGGAGAACGCAGAACTCCAGAAGTGATTAATCTGAAAATAAAACTCTGCGTTTGATCAGTTAGATGTTTAAATCTCGTTTAGCAAGTATGAATTCATGTAAAATAAGAAGATAAAAGACAATTCTGCTCGGTTTTCACTCTTCTTTCTTGCTTCCAGGCCAAGTGCTTCATGGATTTCAAAGCTGGAGGAACATTATGTCACATTCTCGGTGCTGCTTACAAATATAAGAACGAACAGGGCTGGTGAGTCTTCCTTTTTGCTTTGGAGACCTTTTGCATGTAATTAAAGACACCAAATGCCGATGCAAACTACTTCACTACTTCCTGAAGAGCTGGGGAGATGAAGGAGTTGGAGATGGGAAGAGGATTTTCTTTTGCTGATAGTGACTTTTTGAAGACACCCCCCCTTGCGCTTGGATTCTAAATTTAAAGAGAAGTTGACCAGGTTTAGCGTCTTGAGCCTGTAGGTTGGGAGGTAACGATGAGCTCGAGGGTTACGTGCTATAGAATTATAGAATCATGAGGTTGGAAGAGACTCACCAGACCATCGAGTCCATATAAGACTGAGAAAATTAATCAGGGATGTCGAATTGCTGCTTCCCAGCTCTAAGATGTCCTGTGCGAACCTCTGGAGATTCAACCAGGCCAAGGGAAGGTCCTACCTCTGGGTCAGGGCAATCCACGGTTTCAGTCCAGGCTGGGGGATGATGGGCTGGAGAGCAGCCCTGAGGAGAAGGACTCGGGGGGCTGGGGGGGAGAAGCTCAACAGGAGCCGACAACGTGTGCTCCCAGCACTGGAATTCCAGTTCAAGAATCCTCATCAGAAGAAGGAGATGGAGCTGTTGGAACGGGTCCAGAAGAGGCTCCAAGGATGATGCGAGGGCTGGAGAACCTCCCATGCAAGGACAGGCTGAGAGTTGGGGAAGAGAGGGCTCCAAGGAGACCTTAGAGCAGTTTCTGGTGCCTGATGATGATCATGAGCTGCTTACGTGGCTTATGAGCTCCCTACGTGCTGTGGGTGGGTGGCAAGGACTTTAGAAGATCTCAGGCTGTGTGGATGGTGCAACTAGAAATAAGAGAAGCGGGAGAGCTCGTTCATGACTTTTCTCAACTAGTTGTTGAGGTCCACCCTACGTTTGGGTTGCGTTGGGTTGATTTGGTTCATTATGAGTTTTCTCACCAAGTGACACAAAACCAGTTGTGATTGTGCTTGAGATGTTCTTAGGAATGTGGAAGAATTCTTCCCTGTTGACCAGACAAGAGTTGAATTTAGTATTTTTGAATCGTTTTCCTCAACAGGCGGAGGTTTGACCTGCAGAATCCATCCCGAATGGATCGAAACGTGGAGATGTTCATGAACATCGAGAAAACACTAGTGCAGGCAAGAAACTCACATCCAAAACTCTCTTTTCATACGCTTGGGCTCTTTCTGACCCACTGAAGTCCTCTCCTGGGCTTCTCTAGGAGTATTTCACCCTTCCCTCGCCCTCCCACCTATTTTAGTCCCAATTCTGTGTTACTGCTTGAAAACAGCAAATTCTTTTCACTGATATTGCGTGGATTATCTGGCCAGGCTGGAGAAGTGGGGCTGGAGGGACCTCAGGAGGTTCGACAAGGTCAAGGTCCTACCCCTGGTTTGGGGCAATCCCCGGTTTCAATCCAGGCTGGGGGAGGATGGGATGGAGGGTGATCTTAATAGGATCTCCTGATCTTAATAGGATCTCCTGATCTTAATAAGAAGGATTTGATTTATGTCACAGGTGACCGACTAATTTCTTCTTCAACTTCTTTTTCTCTCCACTAGAACAATTGCCTGAGCAGACCGACCATCTACCTCATTCCAGATATAGAGCTGAAGTTGGCTAATAAATTGAAAGACATCGTCAAACGCCACCAGGTAACTTAAATCGTCCCTCAAGCACTTTGTTGGTTGTAAGATGAGGTCTCTTCACCTGCCGTAGAATCAGAGAGTAGTTTGGGTTGGAAGGAACCTTAAGGATCATCCAGATCCAACCTCCTGCCATGGGCAGGGACACCTCCCACTGGATCAGGTTGCTCAAGCCTGATCCCTGGAGGTGTTGAAGGCCACGTTGGTTGTGGCTTTGAGCCCCTGATCCAGAGGGAGGTGTCCCTGCCCATCGCAGGGGTTGGAACTGGATGGGCTCCAAGGTCCCTTCCAACCCAAACCATTCCATGATTCTATGATTTAGGAGGCTTTTCTTTGAAGTAACGGATGTTTCTTCTTCCTCTTAACTCAAAACCTTTCTTGAATATGAAGGATGTTCTACCCAAGGCAGCCATTTCTAGTTGAGTTTCTCATGGACTTTATCTGATGTGAATTGTCAGAATTTGCTTTGGACCAAAATAGATAGTGGCAAAGGTCACAGAATTTTTCCTTTATTCACCACTAGGTTTGTATGAACTGATAGTTGAGCAGCGTAGCGAGAAGTGACTCAGGAGGAGCTCGAGGAGGAAGGGTTTGAGATGAAAAGAGCAGGAGATCACCATACGCTTTGGCACCAGCTTTAAATGCGCATCTGAAGGGCGTCGTTCTTCATATTCGCATTGAATTTAACCTTAAATATTTCTCGGCTTCACGGGATGTGGCTAAAAAGAGGCAACTGAGAAGCTTGGGGTAACGTGTTGAAGGTTTCTCATGTGGTTTCTTCTTTCCTTCCACCTTTCCCTCAGGGAACTGTAACTGAAGACAAATCAAAGGCTACTCACCATGTTTATCCGAGTCCTACCTCAACGGATGATGGTAAAGTTGCTTTCCAGTTTTTAAGTCAAAATAATCTTGTACCTAAAGTCCATTAGCACTTAGTCATGGACACAGAATTTTCCTAGCCAGCTCCTGGAAGCTGGTGGAGAAGGATTTCCAGGATTTACAGCGAGTCCAGAGAAGAGCAACGAAGCTGGGGAGGGGCTGAAGAACAAGGGTTAGGAGGAGCCGCTGAGAGAGCTGGGGGGGTTCAGCCTGGAGAAGAGGAGGCTGAGGGGAGACCTCATTGCTCTCTGCAACTCCCTGAGAGGAGGTTGTGGAGAGGAGGGAGCTGGGCTCTTCTCCCAAGGGCCAGGGGACAGGACGAGAGGGAATGGCCTCAAGCTCCACCAGGGGAGGGTCAGGCTGGACAGCAGGAGAAGATTTATCATGGAAAGGGTGCTTGGTCCCTGTCGGAGGCTGCCCAGGGAGGGGGTTGAGTCCCCTTCCCTGGAGGGGTTTAAGGGCCGGGTGGCCGAGGTGCTGAGGGACACGGGTCAGTGATTGATGGGGATGGTTGGACTCCATGATCCCGTGGGTCTCTTCCAACCTGGTGATTCTGTGATTCTGTGAAGTGAAATCATTGTGTCCACCTTCCAGCTATTTGGTCTGATGTTCACGTTTGAATTGACGGATCCAATACCAAGTAGACCTGAGGCTGTTGGCTTTATTGTTATATTGTCTGCCTCGGTGTGGAATCACAGAATCATTAAGGTTTGAAAAGACCTCTAAGATCAAGTCCAACCATGAGCCCAACCCCACTGGGCCTGCTAAACCACATCCCAAAAAGCCACGGCCACAGGGTTTTTGAACCTCTCCAGGGATGGAGACTCCACCCCTGCCCTGGGCAGCCTCTTCTTCTGCTTGAGAATCCTTTCAAGTAAAAGGGTTTTCCCAATATCCAGTCTGAACCTTCCTTGGTGCAACTTGAGGCTATCTCCTCTCCTCCCATCCCTTGTTCCTTGGGAGAAGAGCCCAGCACCCACCTCTCCACAACCTCCTCTCCAGGAGCTGCAGAGAGCCATGAGGTCTCCCCTCAGCCTCCTCCAGGCTAACCAGCCCCAGGTCTCTCAGCCGCTCCTCCTAACCCTTGTTCTCCAGCCCCTTCCCCAGCTCCGTTCCCTTTTCCAGACGTTCTCCAGCCTCTCAAGGTCTTTCTTTTGTACCTAATTCCACAGAAGTAATTTAACAGCTGTGTCCTTCAGCAAAGAGCTAAATAAAAGCTCTTAATTTTATTATCTTAAGTACGTTTCATGGTCTGGTGGACCTCCATTGAGTCTGAGCTTCACTGACACAGCTTAGCTGTTTCTTCTAGGCCCTGGTGCCTGGTGGCCACTAGATGGAAGTGTTCACTGCTGGTAGGAACCCTCCTGGGTGGTGTGGCCTTTGGTGCTGTCTCTGCTCTGACCACACTGTCCTTAGCCAGAGGTTTGTGTTGGTTTTCAACCCCTTCAGGATCATGGAAAAGGGTTGACCGTGGGTTGGTGAACGTAGAGATGAGCTAGACAGAGCGCTTTTAAGCCCTGATGATGTTGAGATGAGGAATCAGCCATGAATTCAAGCTGTGTAACTTCACAGAGGTTCAAATCCTCAGGGATTCTCTTTTCATCCCGCTCTGGGCATCTTCTGAATTTTTGGGTCGCGTAAGGGAGGTTATTGTGTTCTCAGATATCAAGGCGAAGAGAAAAAAGCTTTAAAACACCTGAGCTTGACAGCAAAATCAGCCGAGGATTTGTGTGGCTCAGTAAGTCTGTATCAACTTCAAGAGAGGAAATATTGATCACTCGAGAGTCGTTTGAAGAGGAACTTGATGAAGTTCAACGTGGTCACCTTCATCTTGATGACACTGAGCTGAGTAGGGGAGTTGCCGCACCTGAAGGACGGGTTGTCATCTGGAAGGACCAGGACAGGCTGGAGAAGTGGGGCTGTGAGAACCTCAGGAGGTTCTTGTCCTCCAGGCTATTGTAGTTTCGCTGCAGAAGACGTTTTATTGGAGATGATCGCGATAACTTCCCTGTCGCTGACTATCAGAGAGCAAAATAGCGTTTAATTCGCTTTACGGGCTGAAGCTGATGCCAAATCTCTTTTCTTTTTGCAGATGAATGGTTGCGACCTGTGATGAAGAAGGACAAGCAGGTGCTGGTGCACTGGGGCTTCTTTCCAGACAGGTAAAGAAGGGTTGGGGGGGACAACGCAGACCTCAAATCGCACTTAAGTTGGTTGAAGGGAAAGTCTCGATTAAAACTCACTCAAGGAGGAACGTCCGTGTCCTCAAACGAGCTCCTCCTTTGGCTTCCCTGCGGTAGTGAAACCCCATGGACCATGTCCCATCTGCTCTCCTCTGCTTCTGCAGAAGGTGACAGACTTGGACCTGCCTCCCGTTGGCTCTTCTAAACGTTTAACCTCGTTATACGGTGCCACATCCTGTTGATTGACCCTTCGTGACTGTCCAGCGACGTGTTTTGAGCCAAGCAGTGGTTGTCTGTGCAGTTATTTAGCATTGCTACCGTTTATCTCCTTGTCAAAGCTTGAAGAGACTCCATCAGGAGTTTAAAACCAAATTATCCACCCAATTTCTGATACTGGAGATCGATGAGCTCAGAAAAGGAGAATCTCTTTCTACAGAGCAAATGGTTAATAAGAGTGGGGCAGTTGTCCCACCAGAAGGATCGGATGTCATCCAGAGGGACCTGGCCAGGCTGGAGCAGTGGGGCTGGGAGACCCTCAGGAGGTTCAACCAGGCCAAGGGAAGGTCCTACCCCTGGGTCGGGGCAACCCCCGGGTTCAATCCAGGCTGGGGGTGATGGGCTGGAGAGAGCCCTGAGGAGAAGGACTCGGGGGGCTGGGGGGGAGAAGCTCCACGTGAGCTCAACATGAAACCCCCGTGTCCTGGGCTGCATCCAGAGCAGCGTGGGCAGCAGGGAGGGAGGGGATTGTCCCCTCGGCTCCTCTCGGGGAGACCTCAGCTGGAGGGTTGGGGCCAGCTCTGGAATCCTCAGCAGGAGAAGGAGATGGAGCTGTTGGAACGGGGCCAGAGGAGGCTCCAAGGATGATGCGAGGGCTGGAGAACCTCCCGTCTGAGGACAGGCTGAGAGAGTTGGGATGTTCAGCCTGGAGAAGAGAAGGCTCCAAGGAGACCTTAGAGCAGATTCCAGAACCTGAAGGGGCTCCAAGAAAGCTGGGGAGGGGCTGTTCCCAAAGGCTTGTGGGGATGGGACGAGGGGCAATGGGGACAAACTGGAGAGGAGCAGAGTTAGACTGGACAGGAGGAGGAATTTCTTCCCCATGAGGGTGGGGAGGAGCTGGAACAGGTTGCCCAGGGAAGCTGTGGCTGCCCCATCCCTGGAGGTGTTGAAGGCCACATTGGATGGAGCTTGGAGCCCCTGATCCAGTGGGAGGTGTCCCTGCTCATGGCAGGGGTGGAACTGGATGATCTTTGAGGTCCCTTCCAACCCAAACAATTCTATAATTCTGTGATAAAAAGACTTCTGAGGGAACAGCATGTTAAAAGGAAGGTAGATGACAGATGGATTTTCAGCACTAGGGATAGAAGGAGGGCTGCGTCCTCTTTCCTTCTAGGAATCTCCTATTTCTTGCTTTAAACTGGTAAGAACAGAAGGAAGTTAATAAACTTAATGTCAGGGTTTCAGCAGGTGGCTCAGAAACTGCGTTCACACCCCGGAATCTCCAGAGCAGATTTGCTGTTTTAAACTGGAGCTGCCTGCACTGAGGTGACTTTTGAATTCCAAGAGCTAAAAATGTGTGTTATGTGCCTTGGATCCCTCCCTTATTGCAGCAGAACCCGCTGATTATTCCTTTAACTCGTGATTGCCTGGAAAATCATGGAATCATAGAATGGTTTGGATTTGGAGGGAGCTTAAAGATCATCCAGATCCAGCCCTTCTGCCATGGGCAGGGACACCTCCCACTGGATCAGGGGCTCCAAGCTCCATCCAACGTGGCCTTCAACACCTCCAGGGATGGGGCAGCCACAGCTTCTCTGGGCAACCTGTTCCAGCTCCTCCCCACCCTCATGGTGAAGAAATTCCTCCTCCTGTCCAGTCTAACTCTGCTCCTCTCCAGTTTGTCCCCATTGCCCCTCGTCCCATCCCCACAAGCCTTTGGGAACAGCCCCTCCCCAGCTTTCCTGGAGCCCCTTCAGGTTCTGGAAGGTCACTTTAAGGTCTCCCTGGAGCCTTCTCTTCTCCAGGCTGAACATCCCAACTCTCTCAGCCTGTCCTCGTACGGGAGGTTCTCCAGCCCTCGCATCATCCTTGTGGCCTTCACTGGACCCTTGGTTGTTCTCTCCCTCCAACTCAATTTGCCCATCCCTGTTGCTGAACACGTTTTCTTTCGGATGATCCTTCTGCACGAAGAACCCCTGGGAACCAATTCTGTTTTCTCTTGCCTCCTCTCCGTAGCTACGACACTTGGGTTCACGCCAATGAAATAGATGCAGAAATTGAGGATCCTCCAATTCCTGAAAAGCCATGGAAGGTGAGTCTCGCCATTTCCCAGAGCGTTGGTGTAGCTCACGCTGAGATGCTCCTAGAGAGCTGTGTTCATGTGCTGCTGGAAACAACGGCTGCATTTTATAGGAAGCTGGTGGAACGGTTTGGGTTGGAGGAGACTTTGAAGCCCATCCAGTTCCAGCCCGCTGCCATGGGGACACCTTCCTCTGCATCAGATTCCTCAAAGCTCCATCCAGCCTGGCCTTGAACGTCTCCAGGGATGGGATCGGGGTCTCTGGTTGATGGGAAGTTAGAATCATGGAATCATGGAATCTTTTGGGTTGGAAGGGACCTCAAAGCCCGTCAAGTTCTGGTCCTCCTGCTGTGGGCAGGGACACCTCCCAATGGATCAGGCTGCCCAAGGTCCCATCCAATCTGGCCTTGGACACAGGTTGGATCTGTTAGGAGCTATTTGGACCTTCAGACCGTGATAAAGCTGCGTTTCCTTCATCCCATGACGTCGGTCATGGACGCTCCTGTTTCAAAACCCCTCAGCGTGTCGCTGTGTCATTCTCTCTAGGTTCACGCCAAGTGGATTCTGGACACGGATATATTCAACGAATGGATGAACGAAGAAGATTACGAGGTTGATGAGAACAGGAAATCAGTGAGTTTTCGGCAGAGGATCTCCATGAAAAACGAAGAGGTGGGTGGTTCTCTGCTCAACGGGTGACCTGTGATTGCATTTCTAGTCCTTATTTCTGCATAATGTAAATTTGAGTCACAAAATGGATAAAAACGGAGCTAGTTGAACAGTTTGAGGTTCCTGTGAAACCACAGTCTGGTTCAACTTCCTTCTGCCACGTGTTCTTTACCCACAAGTCTAAGTCTGCACAGTGATAGCATCTCTGGTTTCAATGGGGGTGATGGGCTGGAGAGCAGCCCTGAGGAGAAGGACTCGGGGGGCTGGGGGGGAGAAGCTCCACAGGAGCTCAACATGAAACCCCCCGTGTCCTGGGCTGCAGCCAGAGCAGCGTGGGCAGCAGGGAGGGAGGGGATTGTCCCCTCTGCTCCTCTCGGGGAGACCTCAGCTGGAGGGTTGGGGCCAGCTCTGGAATCCTCAGCAGGAGAAGGAGATGGAGCTGTTGGAACGGGGCCAGAGGAGGCTCCAAGAATGATGCGAGGGCTGGAGAACCTCCCGTACGAGGACAGGCTGAGAGAGTTGGGATGTTCAGCCTGGAGAAGGCTCCGAGGAGACCTTAGAGCAGCTTCCAGAACCTGAAGGGGCTCCAGGAAAGCTGGGGAGGGGCTGTTCCCAAAGGGTTGTGGGGATGGGACGAGGGGCAATGGGGACAAACTGGAGAGGGGCAGAGTGAGACTGGACAGGAGGAGGAATTTCTTCCCCATGAGGGTGGGGAGGAGCTGGAACAGGAGAAGCTGTGGCTGCCCCATCCCTGGAGGGGTTGAAGGCCACGTTGGATGGAGCTTGGAGCCCCTGATCCAGTGGGAGGTGTCCCTGCCCATGGCAGGGGTGGAACTGGATGATCTTTAAGGTCCCTTCCAACCCAAACTATTCTGTGCATCTCCAAGTCCTGCCTTTAGCTCCTGGGTTGCCATCTTAAACCTGCAGCATTTCACTAATTTCACGATTTGGGCTGAAGTAACGACCTTGCTTCCCCCCAGCCTGTTCGCAGTCCAGAGAGGAGAGACAGGAAAGCAGCCGCGAGCACCAGGAAGAGAAAACATTCTCCTTCTCCACCTCCAACCCCCGTGGAGTCCAGGAAAAAGACGGGGAAGAAAGGGTAAGTCTCACAATCCTTGGATTTGAGGCCCATGTTCATCAACTGATGTTTGTGGTTTGGGGAGCGCTCTGTCTCTTTGCTCTGGTTTCACCTTAGGTTACAGTAGAGTCATTATTTCTACAAGAGACTGGAGGGATTTTCCTTGGGCATGAGGTGTAATTTCTTTACTCCTCCGCAGAATTCTCTCACCTGCAAATCTGGAATCAAGTTCTCTGTTATCTGTGTTGGTGCCGCATTGTGAGGAGAATTTCTCCAATGAGAAGTTACTCAGCTTGCTTCAAAAGGCCCTCTGGCCTGGCCAGGCGAACACTCTCCTGGGTGGAGAACTTGTTGGCTGGAGGGCCCAGAGAGTGGTGGGAGGTGGAGTTCCCTCCAGCTGGAGGCCAGTGACAAGTGGTGTCCCCAGGGCTCAGGGCTGGGTCCAGCCCTGCTCAGGGTCTTCATCAACGACCTGGATGGAGGCCTCGAGGGCCCCCTGAGCAAGTTTGGGGGTGACACTGAGCTGGGTGGGAGCTGGATCTGCTGGAGGGTCGGGAGGCTCCAAAGGGACTTGAGCAGGCTGGATCCATGAGCTGAGACCAACCGGATGAGGGTGAACGAGGCCAAATGGTAGGTCCTGCCCTTGGGGCATGAGAACCCTGGGCAGCTCCAGCCTAGGAGAAGCCTGGCTGGAAAGTGCCTGGAGGAGAAGGACCTGGGGGGGTTGGTTGAACAGGAGCCAGCAGGGGCCCAGGGGGCCAAGAAGGCCAAGGGCATCTTGGCTTGGAGCAGAGCCGGCGTGGCCAGCAGGGCCAGGGAGGTTCTTCTCCCTCTGGCCTCGGCCCTGGGGAGGCCGCTCCTCGAATCCTGGGGTCAGTGCTGGGCCCTTCCCACCAGAAGGATGTTGAGTTTCTGGAGAGAGTGCAGAGGAGAGCAATGAAGCTGGTGAGGGGGCTGGAGAACAAGGGTTAGGAGGGGCGGCTGAGAGAGCTGGGGGGGTCAGCCTGGAGAAGAGGAGGCTGAGGGGAGACCTCATTGCTCTCTGCAACTCCCTGAGAGGAGGTTGTGGAGAGGAGGGAGCTGGGCTCTTCTCCCAAGGGACAGGGGACAGGACGAGAGGGAATGGCCTCGAGCTCCACCAGGGGAGGCTCAGGCTGGACAGCAGGAGAAGATACTTCACAGAAAGGGTGCTTGGTCCCTGTCGGAGGCTGCCCAGGGAGGGGGTTGAGTCCCCTTCCCTGGAGGGGTTTAAGGGCCGGGTGGCCGAGGTGCTGAGGGACACGGGTCAGTGATTGATGGGGATGGTTGGACTCCATGATCCGGTGGGTCTCTTCCAACCTGGTGGTTCTGTGATTCTATGAAAATGCCTCGGGGTGGCTCTTTTTGTGCTGTCCCGCTGGGCTCAGCCGCTTCTGCTGCTTTTAGTTGGAGGGTTTTGTCCACGTAGATATTTTTAAATCCACTTCTCAAGTTTGACTTTATTGAGGAGTGTTTGTGGGCTACATATTAGGGTTTTTCCAATGCTGGTTGGAAAAGAAAGGTCTAATTTATCCCAATAAATGTATGAACATGTCCAAATAAAAGCTTATCTTTGTTGGTTTAACTGTGGATAGGGAGGGCAGCAATTCTGAACTGAAAATTCAGGATTTTGTAGTAGACCTGTTGGGTTCTAAGAAGACCAGCTTGGAAATCCATCATCTGAGATACGAAAGGATTAGTTTGATCTGAATTACCGCTTGATTCCAACCGTGAAACCTGAGTTAGATGCTGTAGAGGGAGATGAGGGGGATTTTTCCTTCCTCAGGACACGGAATCGATGGGACGAGCCGCCCTCCCTCCCTGCTTGCTTTCTTCTCACTGCGTCACCAGCGTTCTGGAGACACTTTTGGGTTGGACTCAAGCTTTATCTTTCTATAGAGTGGTCGTCTCCAGCCTTGAAATAGTGGAAAAGACTATTTTTATACTTAATATCCTCTCTAGATGATAGGAATATTGCATTAACTCCACCAGCACCACCTCCTACGGTGTTTTTCTTTCCGTCAGTGTTTAAACGCAGCCTTTTAATCCCGATATCAGGAGGAGAACGTCAAGATGAGATCATCTAAGAGTCTCAGGTGGCAGAGGGTTTGTGTCTGCTCTGTTCTAGGCAAGCGGCTTTATACGGGAAGAGGAGAGGGCAGAAAGAAGAAGATGAGCAAGAAGATCTCACCAAGGACATGGAGGATCCCACCCCGGTGCCCAATATAGAAGAAGTGGTACTTCCCAAAAATGGTAAATTATGCTTGCGCTGGATTCTTTGAAGGTTAAAACAATGGGACTGAAAAAATAGACTTGTCAAATCTTTGAAATGCTTTGTGGTCATGAGGCCAGGTGGTTTGTGGCCTGAATTTATCCAGTCAGGGCTTGGAATGGGATGGTTGGTTGGGCTTTTAGAAGTATGTTTATGAAAATCCATGTGAATCATAGAATCTTAGAATTGTTTGGGTTGGAAGGGACCTTCAAGATCCTCCAGTTCCACCCCTGCAGTGTGCAGGGACACCTCCCACTGGAGCAGGGGCTCCAAGCCCCGTGCAACGTGGCCTTCAACATCTCCAGGGATGGGGCAGCCACAGCTTCTCCTGTTCCAGCTCCTTTCTCCCCTCATGGTGAAGAAATTCCTCCTCCTGTCCAGTCTAACTCTGCCCCTCTCCAGTTTGTCCCCATTGCCCCTCGTCCCATCCCCACAAGCCTTGGGGAACAGCCCCTCCCCAGCTTTCCTGGAGCCCCTTCAGGTTCTGGAAGGTCTCTGGAAGGTCTCCTTGGAGCCTTCTCCAAGTTAGTTACGAGACTAAAACCACTCTGGGCTTTGATAGTTGTGTCTGGGTTGCTCCTCAGAGCTGCTGTTTTGCTTCCTCTTGCAGTGAACCCAAAGAAGGACAGTGAGAACACGCCCGTGAAAGGAGGAACCGTAGCAGATCTGGGTAAGACCAACACACAGCCCCTTCCAGCACCCTCTCCCCTCAATTTTACAGCAAAGTCTTGCTTGCAGGCCAACCCTGTCAAGGTTTTTCCATCTCTCAATTCCAAAAATTTAGCTTTTTATTGATTTAACTCCATTTTCATACACATTCGTGTCAAACCCTGTTGATTTTTCACTTGCCAGGCTGTTCTCTTGTAAACATCTTTTGTTTTATAACATACAAGCTCTTTCCTGGCAGAATTTTTCTTTTCATTTCGAGATAAATCACAGATTCCCTGATCTTTGTGAAGCCTTTGGCTTAAGAGAAAGAAACTAGTGTCCCGTGTCCTGTTATACGAGGCCACGCGTAGGGCACGGGGCAAGGTGGGAATTGAGGACGGATCCCTAAGTGTGGAAAAACCCTAATTATCTGTATTATGGGTTCCCTCGTCTGGGATAGGCGGGTGCCTGCAGAAGGATGAGATTGACTTAATGCTTTGTGTTCCTTGTCTCCTCGCGTTCCTCATCTCCTCGCGTTCCTCCTCGCTCCCCTTCTAAAAAGCACCGAAACGCCCTTTCCAGTTAAGCAGTTGCCTTGCTAGAAAGGTTTAGGAGCAATCAGAACCTTTTTCTGAGTATTATTCTCCCTGCTTTTACCTTCCAGATGAACAGGATGAGGAGACAGTGGCAACTGGAGGAAAGGTAACGCCAACCTTTTCTTACTAAGCTTGGTAGAAACCAAGATCATAGAATGGTTTGGCTTGGAAGAGACCTTTAAAGTCCACGTAGTCCAACCCCCCTGCATTGCCCCTCGTCCCATCCCCACAAGCCTTTGGGAACAGCCCGTCCCCAGTTTTCCTGGAGCCCCTTCAGGTTCTGGAAGGTCTCTGGAAGGTCTCCTTGGAGCCTTCTCTTCTCCAGGCTGAACAACCCCAACTCTCTCAGCCTGTCCTCGTGCGGGAGGTTCTTCAGCCCTCGCATCATCCTTGGAGCCTCCTCTGGCCGCGTTCCAACAGCTCCATCTCCTTCTCCTGCTGAGGATTCCAGAGCTGGCCCCAACCCTCCAGCTGAGGTCTCCCCGAGAGGAGCAGAGGGGACAATCCCCTCCCTCCCTGCTGCCCACGCTGCTCTGGCTGCAGCCCAGGACACGGGGGGTTTCATGTTGAGCTCACATGGAGCTTCTCCCCCCCAGCCCCCCGAGTCCTTCTCCTCAGGGCTGCTCTCCAGCCCATCCTCCCCCAGCCTGGATTGAACCCGGGGTTGTCCCGACCCAGGGATAGGACCTTGACCTTGGCCTGGTTGAACCTCCTGAGGTTCTCTGAGTTCCACTTCTCCAGCCTGGCCAGGTCCCTCTGGATGACATCCAGTCCTTTCCGTGTGGCATCATTAGGATTAGAGGAACTGGCCTCAAGTCGTTTTTCTGCTCAGGATTGGAAGGCGCTTGTTTAGGACGAGCTCTGCTGGCTGAGAGTTGTGAGAAGGTCTCTCAGAACCTGCTAACTGGTGTGTTCCCTCTGTGATACAGGAGGATGAAGATCCCAACAAAGGCGATCAGAGTCGCTCAATTGATCCGGGGGAAGATAACGTCACGGAGCAAACCAACCACATCATCATTCCGAGCTACGCATCGTGGTTCGACTACAACTGGTAAGGAAGCGGTTGGGAATGGTTTGGGTTGGAAGGGACCTCAAAGCCCATCCAGTTCCAACCCCCCATGGGCAGGGACACCTCCCACTGGATCAGGGGCTCCAAGCTCCATCCAACGTGGCCTTCAACACCTCCAGGGATGGAGCAGCCACAGCTTCTCTGGGCAACCTGTTCCAGCTCCTCCCCACCCTCATCCTGAAGAAATTCCTCCTCCTGTCCAGTCTCACTCTGCCCCTCTCCAGTTTGTCCCCATTGCCCCTCGTCCCATCCCCACAAGCCTTTGGGAACAGCCCTTCCCCAGCTTTCTTGGAGCCCCTTCAGGTTCTGGAAGGTCACTAGAAGGTCTCCTGGGAGCCTTCTCCAGGCTGAACATCCCAACTCTCTCAGCCTGTCCTCGTACGGGAGGTTCTCCAACCCTCACATCATCCTTGGAGCCTCCTCTGGCCCCGTTCCAACAGCTCAATCTCCACATTCGAGCACTGTAGTTTTGCTTTGATCAACACTAAGTTTTGAGATCTATTTTTAATGTAGCTTCGCTTATTTAATGAAATAAGGAAATTTTTGAAGGGATTTCCAAAAAAAACAACCCCAAATAACCCTTGCTGTAGATGTTCTTCAAAATATTGATGGGAGGGTGTGCAGAATTCACCAGGATGGTTTCATAGTTGGCATCTGACGTGTGTATTTTCCTTCCAGTATTCATGTGATTGAACGTCGGGCTCTTCCAGAATTCTTCAATGGAAAAAACAAGTCCAAAACTCCAGAAATGTAAGTAAAAGACATGAATGTAGGCGTAGAAGTGTGCTGTACGACCAAAGAGCCTCCGGTTTCACGGATCTGCTGGTCTCCTCAGCCTTCTGTGGGTGGAGCAGGGGAGTTAAAGAAGGAAAGAGCAGCTGGGCCACCACTTCTTGTGGTTTGATGGTGTCTGTGCATTATTTTAGTAGAGTTTAAGGGTTTTGTGTCCAGTTCTGGAGTCCCCAACAGAAGGAGGACATGGATCTGTTGGAACGGGTCCAGGGGAGACCACGAAGGTGATCCAAGGGCTGGACAACCTCTGCTCTGAGGACAGGCTGAGAGAGTTGGGGGTGTTGAAGAGAAGAGAAGGCTCCGAGGAGACCTCAGAGCAGCTTCCAGGGCTGAAAGGGGGTCCAGGAAAGCTGGGGAGGGACTTCTTCCAAGGTCTTGGAGTGACAGAGTGAGAGAGAATGGTATTAAAGTGGAAGTGGGAAGATGTAGATGACATATTAGGAAGAAAATCTTCACGATGAGGGTGGGGAGGCCCTGGAACATGTTGCCCAGGGAAGTTGTTGCTGTCCCATCCCTGGAGGTGTTGAAGGCCAGGTTGGATGGAGCTTGGAGCCCCTCATCCGGTGGGAGGTGTCCCTGCCCATGGCAGGGGTGGAACTGGATGGGCATTGAGGTCCCTTCCAACCCAACCCATTCCAGAATTCTCTGATTCGATGAATTCCAATCCGGTTTGTCCCTCCCTCATCTCCTTGGGAGATCTGGTCTCTGCTGCACAACTGAAGTGTTATTAATTCCATATTTCACGCTGCTTCCCTGGAGCTGTTGGGAACAGCAAGAAAGAAAAGCTGGTTATTGTCTGGAGTTGTTTTCATCCATCAGACGATGAACTCCTGCTCGAACTTCGCTGTTTGACGAGATAAGCTGCTGATTTTGCTTATCTCGAGAATCTCCTGCGAGGCTTGTTAGGAAAACATCTCCCTGTCTGCGAGGATTTTGTGTTAAAACAGTGAGTTTAGGTGTTCGGAGGGAGCTTGGGAGGAGATTGATGAAAAGCAGATGGTTGACATCAGGCTTTTCAACAATGTGCTTGATCTTAGTCAGATTATCATCCTAAAACTTACTGTTTCACTATAAATCACAGATATAAACACCACTTTATTCTTGTTGATTTGTTCTGCGATTCCTCTAATTGCAAAGCAGTTTGGGGGGATTTTAAACCAATTTTTTGGAATTAGCTACAGGTTGGAGAAGTGGAGCAGGAGGAACCTTGTGAGGTTCAACCAGGCCAAGGGAAGGTCCTACCCCTGGGTCAGGGCAACCCCCGGGTTCAATCCAGGCTGGGGGAGGGTGGGCTGGAGAGCAGCCCTGAGGAGAAGGACTCAGGGGGCTGGGGGGGAGAAGCTCCACAGGAGCTTGAGATGAAACCCCCCGTGTCCTGGGCTGCATCCAGAGCAGCGTGGGCAGCAGGGAGGGAGGGGATTGTCCCCTCTGCTCCTCTCGGGGAGACCTCAGCTGGAGGGTTGGGGCCAGGGCTGGAATCCTCAGCAGGAGAAGGAGATGGAGCTGTTGGAACGGGGCCAGAGGAGGCTCCAAGGATGATGCGAAACATTCTCCTGGGAGGGTGGGGAGGCCCTGGAACAGGGTGCCCAGGGAGGCTGTGGCTGCTCCATCCCTGGAAGTGTTGAAGGCCACGTTGGATGGAGCTTGGAGCCCCTGATGCAGTGGGAGGTGTCCCTGCCCATGGCAGGAGGTTGGAACTGGATGATCTTTAAGGTCCCTTCCAACCCAACCCAATCCATTTCTCCATGATTCTGTTGCTTTTCATACTGATGCATCAAGTTCACCATTAAATACTTGCTGTTGCTGTTTCCTTTTCAGCCGTGCGGGTGTTTGGAGAAGGTGAATCCTAAAATGACTTTGAAACTTCACTAGATGTCTGTGTACATGAACTCGTCTCACTTGTCTTTCAGATACCTGGCTTACCGCAACTTCATGATTGACACCTATCGCTTAAACCCTCAGGAGTACCTGACCAGCACGGCCTGCAGGAGGAACCTCACTGGAGATGTTTGTGCTGTCATGAGGTAACGAGCCAGGGATCCTTCAGCCACTGCCTTCACTTTATCCAAAAGAAACAGGAGCTGAATTAGAAATGAAAGGTTTCAAAGATGATCTGAGGGCTGGAGAACCTCCCGTGCGAGGACAGGCTGAGAGAGTTGGGATGTTCAGCCTGGAGAAGAGAAGGCTCCAAGGAGACCTTAGAGAGACCTTCCAGAACCTGAAGGGGCTCCAAGAAAGCTGGGGAGGGGCTGTTCCCAAAGGCTTGTGGGGATGGGACGAGGGGCAATGGGGACAAACTGGAGAGGGGCAGAGTTGGACTGGACAGGAGGAGGAATTTCTTCATGATGAGGGTGGGGAGGAACTGGAACAGGTTGCCCAGGGAAGCTGTGGCTGCTCCATCCCTGGAGGTGTTGAAGGCCACGTTGGATGGAGCTTGGAGGCCCTGATCCAGTGGGAGGTGTCCCTGTGCATCGCAGGGGTGGAACTGGATGATCTTAAAGGTCCCTTCCAACCCAAACTATTCTATGATTCTGTTCTCTAATTTTTCTGGGTCTGTGTTATCCACCATCCAACCTCTGCTTCCAAGGGTGGAATGTGTAGAATCATAGAATCACCAGGTTGGACAGGACCCATGGCATCATCAAGTCCATCCATTCCCATCAATCACTAACCCATGTCCCTCAGCAGATGTAGGCTTCACGCTGGTCCAGAAACCAGTCTCCTTCAAGAACCTTCAAAGCCCAATGTCCTCCTTTGGTTTCTCCTCTCTGCACCGTCAAGGTTAAGCGAGGTTCTAGTTCTTCAGATTTTAATTCTTTGTGTTGTTGCAGAGTCCATGCTTTCCTGGAGCAGTGGGGGCTCATCAACTACCAAGTGGATCCTGAGAGCCGCCCCATGGCGATGGGGCCTCCTCCAACTCCTCACTTCAACGTGCTGGCGGATACGCCCTCGGGGCTGATGCCTCTGCACATCCGCACTCCACAGGTGAGTCCCACACGCTGCGCTTCCATGTTTTTTCCTTCGCTCTGCCCAGTGTCACCTTATGGATCAGTAGCATGCCCAGTCTGGTGACGTGTTCCTTGGGTTTTGTCCATCAAGGTTGGGATTTTCAGGTAGTCGTGGAATCTCAGGGCCTAGGAACGCGCCAGGAGGCAGCGCGAGGTTGTAGAATCATAGAATGGCTTGGTTGGAAAAGAACTTTGAGATCATCGCGTCCAACTGGACCTACCCACTGCTAAACCAGATCTCTGAGCACCTCATCTCCCCGTCTTTTAGATACCTCTAGGGATGGAGACTCAACCACCTCCCTGGGCATCCTTTTCTGGTGCCCGAGAACCCTTTCCATAAAGAAACATTTCCCAATATCCAATGTTAACCTTCCCTGGTGCAGCTTGAGGCCATCTCCTCTCATCCCATCACTTGTTCCTTTGCAGAAGAGACCAACACCCACCTTGCTACAAGTTCCTTTCAGGGAGCTTCAGTCTCTAGTCAGAATCTCTAAAGGACATCCACTAGCATTGTATGTGAGTCCTACCACGTAGGGTCATCTCTGTAGGCTTCATTCGTTCAGCTTCATTGCTCACTCCATGTTGGAGCGAGTCCTGAGGAGGCCACGAAGATGGTCTGAGGGCTGGAGCATCTCTGCCATGAGGACAGGCTGAGAAAGTTGGAGTGGTTCAGCCTGGAGAAGAGAAGGCTCTGACGAGACCTTGGAGCAGCTTCCAGTACAGAAAGGGGCTCCAAGAAAGCTGGGGAGGGACTTTTTCCAAGGACATGGAGTGATGGGATGAGGGGAACGGCTTTAAATTGGAAGGGAGAAGATTTAGGTTGGACACGAGGAAGAAATTCTTCATGATGAGGGTGGGGAGGCCCTGGTTGAGGTTGCCCGGGGAAGTTGTGGCTGCCCCATCCCTGGAGGTGTTGAAGGCCACGTTGGATGGGGCTTGGAGCCCCTGATCCAGTGGGAGGTGTCCCTGCCCATGGCAGGGGGTCGAACTGGATGGTCTTTAAGGTCCCTTCCAACCAAACCCATCCTATGACTCTATGTTCTGCTTAATATTCATCTGAAAAACCTGAGTGACTTTAATTTCCTTCCCTTCTCACCTTTCCATTCGTTCGCAGGTTCCAGCTGCTCAACAGATGTTGAGTTTTCCCGAGAAGAACAAAGAGAAGCCAACTGACCTGCAGAACTTCGGACTCCGCACGGACATTTATTCAAAAAAGACTTTAGCTAAGGCAAGCTTGTTGAGATTGTCTCCTCTGCACCTCTGTCTGATCTTTCTTCCACACGTGTCCTCCACCAGATGATGGAGAAATGATTTATATTACTCTTGCATCCCTATTTTAGATTTCTTCCATCTTGGTGTAGGACACCAAGATGGAAGAAATCTAAAATAGGGATGCAAGAGTAATATAAATCGTGTAGGACACCGAGATTCCTGGTTGTGTTGACCACCTCATTCTGTAGAAGTGAAGATGTGACCCCCCAACCCCATTTAGTTCAAATTCTCCATCTGCACACACTGAATTCTTGGTATGATTTTACCTCAATGCTTCAGAATGATCAAATTATCCAATAATTCAGTACAGAAACCAAGATCTTGGAGGTGGATCCTCACCAAACCCGTTTTCCAAGCCTCAGCAGGATTTTCTAGACTGAGACAAGTAGAAAGTGTCTTGGTTCCAGACGGTGGCTGTGGTAGCACTGTCGTTGCCATGCGTTGTGTTGGATTCTGAAGAGTTTTGAGGTACCATATCACTGTTCCCATCACCTCTTGCCTTTCTCCTGCTCCTCATACCTGTGTGTGTGCCCGATAGCTCTTGAGGAACTGCAGGAACATGGTGTTGTTCCTTCAGCATGGCCTTCATCTGGAGTTCTGCTGATGGAACCCTTCTTGGACTGGCATCAGGCTCATTCTGTCTAATTGGTTTCTCTATGTACAGCGTTTGTTGTCATCGATGACCTTTAAGGTCCCTTCTAACTCAAAACCATTCTATGATTTTGTGATAGAGTCATGGAAAAGCTTGTGTTGGAAGGGACCTTAAAGCCCATCCAATTCCAACCCCGTTGCCATGAGCAGGGACACCTCCCACTGGATCAGGTTGCTCAAAGCCTCATCCAACGTGGCCTTCAACACCTCCAGGGATGGGATCTGGGGGTTCTGGCTGGTAGCAAGTTGGTATCGTGGAAGTATGGAATGGTTTGGGTTGGAAGGGACCTCAAAGCCCATCCAGATCCAAGCCCTGCTATGAGGAGGGACAACTCCCACTAGATCAGGTTCCTCCAAGCCCCATCCATGTTGGCCTTTGGCACCTCCAGGGATGGGGCAGCCACCCCTTCTCTGAACAGCCTGGGCCAGTTACTCACCACCACTTTTCCTAAGAGCTCACTACTTAAACCTAAGAGATTCATACTCTATTTTTACCCTGTTCTCACACTATTTATCACCTCCGAGATATCTATTTAGAAAACCAACCGAGCCAAACCACACAAGTTCTAGAGATCATCACTGATTCCGTATCGTGTTTCATAAATTGACTTTCTCACTTGGTTTAACTTCAATCCCTGGAGGTGTTGAAGGCCACGTTGGCTGGAGCTTGGAGCCCCTGATCCAGTGGGAGGTGTCCCTGCCCATGGCAGGAGATGGAACTGGATGGGCTTTGAGGTCCCTTCCAACCCAACCCATTCCATGATATAACGATCACCGGTTCTAGACTCCGGATCTGTTGAGGCCCATCGATAGCAACGACTCGGAGCAGATTTGTTTGCAGAAGCCGATTTCCCTGTTTGTTTTACGCGTGCGGCAGTTGCTTTTTTGGCTGCTCGTAGCGGAACGGATCAGCTGCCGGGTGACTCACTTTGATTAATGTTCCCTGTGGGCTGATGATCTGGTTGAAATACATCATGAGATAGGACAGAGTCACTTATCCTAAAAGCCTTTTTCTTCTCGGCTTGGTCTTGGAGGCTCATCCAATCTCCATGATGTTCTTTCCCGGGCAGGTGATGAGCTGCTTTTGTCTTTATTTGACATTTAATGGATGAAGGTGTCTGTGATATTGGAAGGGGGAGTTTTCATCAAGGGTTTTGTAGCTTTTAGGAGATCTCATGATGTGTGGAAATGAGAGCTGAAGCTCCTGGAGCAAGTGATTGCTAAATTTGCTGCTGATCTTGCTGGAATTACTGTTAGAATCATAAGATGGTTTGGGTTGGAAGGGACCTCAAAGCCCACCCAGTTCCACCCCCTGCCATGGGCAGGGACACCTCCCACTGGAGCAGGGGCTCCAAGCCCCATCTAATGTGGCCTTGAACCCCTCCAGGGATGGAGCAGCCACAACCTCCCTGGGCAACCTGGGCCAGGGTCTCATCACTCTCATCATGAAGAAATTCCTCCTCCTGTCCAGTCTAACTCTGCCCCTCTCCAGTTTGTCCCCATTGCCCATCGTCCCATCCCCACAAGCCTTTGGGAACAGCCCCTCCTCAGCTTTCCTGGATCCCCTTTCAGTCCTGGAAGCTGCTCTAAGGTCTCCTCGGAGCCTTCTCTTCTCCTGAACATCCCAACTCTCTCAGCCTGTCCTCGTACGGGAGGTTCTCCAGCCCTCGCATCATCCTTGGAGCCTCCTCTGGCCCCGTTCCAACAGCTCCATCTCCTTCTCCTGCTGAGGATTCCAGAGCTGGCCCCAACCCTCCAGCTGAGGTCTCCCCGAGAGGAGCAGAGGGGACAATCCCCTCCCTCCCTGCTGCCCACGCTGCTCTGGATGCAGCCCAGGACACGGGGGGTTTCATGTTGAGCTCCTGTGGAGCTTCTCCCCCCAGCCCCCCGAGTCCTTCTCCTCAGGGCTGCTCTCCAGCCCACCCTCCCCCAGCCTGGATTGAACCCGGGGGTTGCCCCGGCCCAGGGGTAGGACCTTCCCTTGGCCTGGTGGAACCTCCTGAGGGTCTTATGAGGTTCTTGATTGGTTGTGGTGAGAAGGTTTTGATAGGTGCATGTTTGAAAGGATTAAATAACAAATTCTTCCTCGTTTCTCTGTAATATTTTCTCCTAAAATGTTTTGTGCAAGAAGAACTCTATTTCACTCTGTTTTCCGCTCTGTCTTTTCCAGAGTAAAGGTGCGAGCGCTGGGAGGGAATGGACGGAACAGGAGACGTTGCTGCTCTTAGAGGTGAGTTCCTGAGGGCAAAACTAAAGCTTTGGGAACCAAAACATGCGGGATGTTACGTGGAATCATAGAATCACAGAAGGGTTTCAGTTGGACTCGGTGCTGGTGAGGCCACAGCTTGACTCCTGGGGTCAGTTCTGGGTCCCTCACTCCAAGAAAGACCTTGAGGGGCTGGAGAACGTCCGGAGAAGGGAACGGAGCTGGGGAGGGGCTGGAGAACAAGGGTTGTGAGGAGCAGCTGAGGGACCTGGGGCTGGTTAGCCTGGAGAAGAGGAGCTTTAGTATTAAACAGGTCCGGTTGGACTTGATGATCTCCAAGGTCTTTTCCAACCATGCGATTCTATGATAACATTAATATTTAAACCCAGTTCTTTTCTCTCTTTGCTGCCTCTGCTCAGAGCAGGCAGGAGCTCATCCAGAGAACATATTTTGTTTTAAGAAACAAACCTAAAAAACCCTTTAAATCTTGAGATTACAATTTGTTTTCACCCGAGTGCAAATTAATAACTCTTCATTCTTTGTGGGTTTAACCTACGAAGAGATCAGGGAGGAGGAGATCAGTTCGTGCAGAAGTAATTGAGCTCCACGAGCGACCTCGGTCCAATTAAATCCTCAGGGTAGCTTTGGGCAACGATACATGCAGTGAAATTCCGAGGAATAAATCTTATCTGCAATAATTCTTGTCCTTCTGCCTGTTGACTGAATTCGCGGAGGGAAGAAACATCCCAGAATCGTCCCCCCCACCACGCTGCATCTCCTCATCTCCACCGAGGGCTCTTCTTCCATCGTTAAGAGCTCTCCCAGCTATTTATAGCGAGGACAACTGTTGAGAGGAAAATAACGAGCAGGGAAGGAGAACGAGGGGAAAAAAACTCCATGGCCACAAAGAGCTGAGCTGCTCGAAGGAGCTGGTGGGGTTAAAAATGGAGAGAGGGACAGAGCTTCCATCTCCAAGGTGGCATCAGGGAAAGGGAAATGAAGGTTGAACGTTGAATAGATGTTTCCCCAGAGGGTGACCTAGTGAAGTGAGAGGTTTCTGGTTGCTTCAGCCGTACGGGTGAGGTTGGAGGGAGGTCAGAGTGGTTCGTAAGCACTTGGCCACTGTTGGCTCTGTTGGGTGGACCAGGCCACCTGATGGCATCAATTCTGTTCCTTCCCAAACCAAATTATGTGTAGGATCATGGAATCCTGGAAGGGTTTGGGTTGGAAGGGACCTCAAAGTCCATCCTGTTCCACCTCCTGCCATGGGCAGGGACACCTCCCACTGGATCAGGGGCTCCAAGCTCCATCCAACCTGGCCTTGAACCCCTCCAGGGATGGGGCAGCCACAGCTTCCCTGGGCAACCTGGGCCAGGGCCTCCCCACCCTCATGGGGAAGAAATTCCTCCTCCTGTCCAGTCTAACTCTGCCCCTCTCGAGTTTATCCCCATTGCCCCTCGTCCCATCCCCACAAGCCTTTGGGAACAGCCCCTCCCCAGCTTTCCTGGAGCCCCTTCAGCTTCTGGAAGGTCTCTCTAAGGTCTCCTCGGAGCCTTCTCATCTCCTGAACATCCCAACTCTCTCAGCCTGTCCTCGGACGGGAGGTTCTCCAGCCCTCGCATCATCCTTGGAGCCTCCTCTGGCCCCGTTCCAACAGCTCCATCTCCTTCTTCTGTTGATGATTCCAATTTAAACAGTGGGAGCTGCCTTTGAGAGAGAGAAATGTAAAACTTCATCCAATTAACCCTTAAATCTCTTTCAGGTCCAGGTGAAGAGCTCCACCCGCTGCAGGCACCTTGCTCTTTTTATCTCTTAATTTCTTCAGTGTCTCTTGGGTCTCTTGACTCTCTTCACTTTGAGTTCTCTGTCCTTTTATTTGGTCTCCTTCCACGTCATTGAAAATGAAAAGCTTGTGTTTTTCCTCAGCTGACCTTCACAATCCCTGACGTGAAATTCTTCACCGTGAGGGTGGGGAGGAGCTGGAACAGGTTGCCCAGGGAAGTTGTGGCTGCTCCATCCCTGGAGATGTTGAAGGCCACGTTGGATGGAGCTTGGAGCAACCTGATCCAGTGGGAGGTGTCCCTGCTTATGGAAGTGGGTTGGAACTGGATGATCTTTGAGGTCTCTTCCAACCCAATCTATTCTAGGATTCTATGTAACGATGTTTTTTGTCTTCTGCAGGCTCTGGAGATGTACAAAGACGACTGGAACAAAGTCTCGGAGCACGTTGGGAGCCGAACCCAAGACGAGTGCATTCTCCACTTTCTGAGACTCCCTATCGAAGATCCTTATTTGGAGAACTCGGACGCGTCCCTGGGGCCGTTGGCTTATCAACCCGTCCCGTTCAGCCAGTCTGGCAACCCCGTGATGAGCACCGTGGCCTTCCTGGCGTCCGTGGTGGATCCCCGGGTGGCATCAGCGGCTGCGAAGGCTGCGTTAGGTACGTGTTGCTCTCTGTTCTTCATCAGATGTTTCTAGAGGTTCTTCAGGATGAGTAATGAGTTCTAAAACCAAACTTGTAGCCGTGTAGGAAGGAGATCTGCTGATACCCAGTTTTGTGTTGTGCTGGTACTGAAACTCCAATAGCTCCTCAAGGTCCTTCTACTCCACTCGGGTGAGACCTCATCTGGAACCCTGCGTCCAGCTCCAGAGTCCTCAGCACAGGAGGGACATGGATCTTCTAGAACGAATCCAGAGGAATCTGTGAGGATGATCCTCCCATATGAGGACAGGCTGAAAGAGTTGGGGCTGCTCAGCCTGGAGAAGAGAAGGCTTCAGGGAGGGCACGGATGGGACGAGGGGAACAGTTTGAAGCTGAAAGAGAGGAGATGGAGATGAGATCTTAGGAAGAAATATTCTCCTGGGAGGATTGGGAGGCCCTGGCCCAGGTTTCCCAGAGCAGTGGTGGCTGCCCCATCCCTGGAGGGGTTGAAGGTTGGGTTGAACGGGTCTTTGAGCAACCTGATCCAGCGGGAGGTGCCCCTGCCCATGGAACTGGGTGGGCTTTGAGGTCCCTTCCAACCCAAACCATTCCATCATTCTATGATGATACGAGGTTGGAAGGGGATCTGAGCAACCTGATGAGGTTATAGACGTCCCTGCTCCTGCAGGAGGTTGGAACTGGATGGGCTTTAAGGTCCCTTCCAACCCAAACCATTCTATGAGTCTCTAAACGTGCTTTGACTTTCCCTTTTGTGCTCATCGACCGTTGACGGTGTTTGGAAGCGCCACCTCGTAGCTGGTTTTGCTTCAACCAGTGGCCTTTGCTGAGCTGTGGGTGAATCGCCAGTGCTAAACTTCTAGTCTCTTCCATCTCTCCTACTTATCCTCAAAAAAACTTGATGAAACGGTTCCTTCCACTTTTTTCCTTATTTTTCCATGTCCAAGGCAGTTGAACATGGTTGGGAAGAGATTTTCCTACCATATTTGAGAGGGAAAATGAAGAGAAGGTACAGATGTACCTGAGAATTCATGTCGTGATGGGATTTATCTGCACGTTGATGTGAGAAAATCGTAACATTTAAATTGTCTCAAAAGCCGAATGTAACATTTCCTCTGTCTTTTTTTAACAGAGGAGTTTTCTCGAGTCCGAGAGGAGGTCCCGCTGGAGCTGGTGGAAGCTCATGTCAAGAAAGTCCAGGAAGCAGCAAGAGCCTCTGGGAAGGTGGATCCAACGTATGGACTAGAGAGCAGCTGCATTGCCGGAACGGGGCCTGACGAGCCGGAGAAAATCGGTAGGTTGTCCATCCAAACACAGACATTTCTGCTGATCAAGTTCCTGAGGCCTTTCGTTATGTCCTTGGACACCTCTGGAGGTGTTGAAGGCCACGTTGGATGGGGCTTGGAGCCCCTGCTCCAGTGGGAGGTGTTGCTGCCCATGGAACTGGATGGGCTTTGAGGTCCCTTCCAACCAAACTCATTCCATGATTCTAACTTGTCGTCAGCCAGAACCCCCAGATCCCATCGCTGGAGGTGTCCAAGACCAGGCTGGATGGGGCTCTGAGCAGCCTGATGTAGTGGGAGCTGGGGGGTTGGAACTGGATGGGCTTTGAGTTCCCTTCCAGTTCAAACCGTTCCGTGATTCTGTGATGAAATGTGGTCTGCTTTTTAATTCAAATAATCACAGAATGGTTTGGGTTGGAAGGGACCTGAAAGCTCATCCAGTTCCAGTCTCAGTCTGAGAGCTCCATTCATCTGCAGTGCCCCAGGTTGCTCAGAGAAGTTGTGGCTGCCCCATCCCTGGAGGTGTTGAAGGTTGGCTTGAATGGGACTTGGAGCAACCTGACGTGGTTCAGGATGTCCCTGCTCTTCAGGGGGGTTGGACTGGATGATCTGTGAAGGTCCCTTCCAACCCAAACTCTTCTACGATTCTATGAGGTCAACCACTGCCCCGTCGTTGGAGGTTCTGCTGGTTTGTCCATCAGCTCTTGCTCTAGGACAATTCACACACGAGGTGCAAAGAGATTGAGAAGCGCTTCTCACTTAGTGCGGGGAGTTGGGGAGCAGCTGACCCTAACGCGATTATTTCCGAACGAGTCGCGTGGTGACTCCCGTTAGCGCGACCGCCCTGCGCTGGTTAATGCGATTTGTATTGGACTGTGACTAATGGAATAAATTAGGACAAGAGCAGATGGTTCTCCCTGGGGGAGCTGCTCGGCGAGAGCAAACTGGGTCACTCCACAATCTGTGGTGCCTTCCATCTCCAAAAGAGCTTTGACTGGAGGGCACGGGGGGATCCGTAGCTCGATGTGGTCAATAGGTTCATGGATAGTGTTGTGGGGCACAACTGCTGAAACGGAGCTGGGGTTTTGCGTGGCCACACCTCAAGTTTGGGATTGAAATGTCACCACGGAGGGCTGAAAATATCTACTTAGGGTTCCAAACTGGAATTGAAGTTCGTTGAGAGCAGCCCTGAGGAGAAGGACTCGGGGGGCTGGGGGGGAGAAGCTCCACAGGAGCCGGCAACGTGTGCTCCCAGCCCAGAAACCGCCCGTGTCCTGGGCTGCGTCCAGAGCAGCGTGGGCAGCAGGGAGGGAGGGGATTGTCCCCTCCGCTCCTCTCGGGGAGACCTCAGCTGGAGGGTTGGGGCCAGCTCTGGAATCCTCAGCAGGAGAAGGAGATGGAGCTGTTGGAACGGGGCCAGAGGAGGCTCCAAGGATGATGCGAGGGCTGGAGAACCTCCCGTCCGAGGACAGGCTGAGAGAGTTGGGATGTTCAGCCTGGAGGAGAGAAGGCTCCCAAGAGACCTTCTAGAGACCTTCCAGAACCTGGAGGGGCTCCAAGAAAGCTGGGGAGGGGCTGTTCCCAAAGGCTTGTGGGGATGGGACGAGGGGCAATGGGGACAAACTGGAGAGGGGCAGAGTTAGACTGGACAGGAGGAGGAATTTCTTCCCCATGAGGGTGGGGAGGAGCTGGAACAGGTTGCCCAGAGAAGCTGTGGCTGCCCCATCCCTGGAGGTGTTGAAGGCCACGTTGGATGGAGCTTGGAGCCCCTGATCCAGTGCGAAGTGTCCCTGCCCATGGCAGGGTTGGAACTGGATGATCTTTAAGGTCCCTTCCAACCCAACCCTTTCTACGATCTGTGAATTCATGATGAATTTTTATGAGACTCTTAATGGTTTCGAGGCGTTTTCAATAGCCTGTAATTTAGACGCAAAAACCTGTCTCAAACCTAATTAACCCCTCAGCTAATAATTGATAGCTCTTTCCTCCTACACGTGGCATTTCAGGCTGGTCTCCTCGATCTACGCCGGCGTGGAGTGGCCTGTGCCGGTGGGATCGGAGCCGTCACCGCAGATCAGGGCTTGGGAGCTGATAGGAGAAAGCGCTTTTCAAAACCCAGTGACTACAACCTGCCTAACGTTGTCACCATGGTTTCAAACTAACATTTATTGCTCCATACAGGACTGGAAAACTAAGTTAAATCAAGATGTTTGCAATAATCTGACTGTCACATGGACGTATCTTCTGACTCTTTGGAGCTGAACGTGTCCTGATGTCCTATCAAAGGACGTGTGGGTTTGAGACGTGTCCATCAAGTGTCTCGTGATGTAAGGGAGAGGCCGAGGGCAGCCTGCTCTTCCTTTTCCCCTACGAATAGATGCTGAGAGAGTTGAGGTTGTTCAGCTTGAGGTTCCGAGGAGACCTTATGGTGACCTTTCAATGCCACAAGGGGCTTCTAGGAAAGATCATAGAAATATAGAATGGTTTGGGTTGGAAGGGACCGTAAAGATCATCCAGTTCCAACCCCTTTACTATGTGCAGGGACACCTCTCACTGGATCAGGGGCTCCAAGCTCCATCCAACGTGGCCTTCAACACCTCCAGGGGTGGGGCAGCCACAGCTTCTCTGGGCAACCTGTTCCAGTTCCTCCTCACTCTCACAGTGAAGAAATTCCTCCGTAAGTCAACTCTTAAGTCTTCCCCTCCCAAATTTAAAGCCATTCTCTCTCATCCTATTACTCCAAACATTTGTGAATAGCCCATCCCCAGCTTTCTTGGAGCCCCTTCAGGTTCTGGAAGGTCACTCTAAGGTCTCCTCGGAGCCTCCTCCTCTGCCATAGAAAAGAAAAACCTGCTGTAAAAGGTCTGGTTGGACGATAATGGTTTTCCTCTCAGCTTATTTTGAGATAAACCTACTTATCTGAAGGATCTGCCACCATAAGTCAATTTATGAGGCTAGGAACGTGCCCTCTCCCAAGTTTTATCTCTGAGTTAGGATTTAGTGACCTAATAATGTCACAGGGAAAATCTCGATTAGATTTTGTCAGACAGCTTTTTCAAGCCTCGGAGCAGAGCTCCAAACTTGGCTTGGAAGTGTCGTCCCTCCTAGGAAACGAAAGAGAAAAAGCTTCACAGGGAAAGGTTTATTCTCACCATGAGCAGAAAGGGTGTGGAGCACTCCAAGGGACCCCCCACAGCGCAGGAGACTTGGGGAAGGGCAGCTGGAAAGCTGCCTGGAGGAGAAGGACCTGGGGGGTTGGTTGCCAGCGACTGACCATGAGCCAGCAGGGGCCCAGGTGGCCAAGGAGGCCAAGGGCATCTTGGCTTGGATCAGAAACGGCGTGGCCAGCAGGAGCAGGGAAGGGATTGTCCCTCTGGACTTGGTGCTGGTGAGGGCACAGCTCGAATCCTGGGGTCAGTTTTGGGTCCCTCACTCCAAGAAAGACCTTGAGGGGCTGGAGAACGTCTGGAGAAGGGAACGGAGCTGGGGAGGGGCTGGAGAACAAGGGTTGTGAGGAGCAGCTGAGGGCCCTGGGGGTGTTTATCCTGGAGAAGAGGAGGCTGAGGGGAGACCTCATGGCTCTGTGCAGCTCCTGGAAAGGAGGTTGTGGTGAGGTGGGTGCTGGGCTCTTCTCCCAAAGAACAATGACAAGAGGGAACGTCCTCAAGCCACTTTAGGGGAAGTTTAGATTGAACATGAGGAAAATTTCCCTGAGCAACCTGTTCCAGGGCCTCCCCACCCTCCCAGGAGAATGTTTCTCCCTAAGATTTCATCTCGATCTCCCCTCTTCCAGCTTCAGACCATTCCCCTCATCCCATCCCTGCCCTCCCTGACCCAGAGCCCCTCCCCAGCTCTCCTGGAGCCCCTTTCCATGCTGGAAGCTGCTCTAAGGTCTCCTTGCAGCCTTCTCTTCTCCAGGCTGAACCCCAACTCTCTCCTCCTGTCCCCCTGTGGGAGGTTCTCCAGCCCTGGGATCATCTCCGTGGCCTCCTCTGGCCTCTCTCTTCTGCTGCAGATGCTGAAGGGCGATGGGAGAACTGTCGCTACTCAAAAAGCCATCGGTAACGCGAGGGCACCGGGCTCTGTTTTGGCAGAGCTCGTCAGTTCTCTCCCTAATTGCTATTTGAGTGCCAGGCAGACAGTAATTAAGAGGTTACGGGTCTGAAGAGCTCAGTCTCGTCAGCCAAGAACCAAACAGAATGAGCGGCAGCAGGAGGCACGTAGCTGTCTCTTGAAGCTCAGGGTTTTTTCACGCCTGGTGGGAGGACACTCTGAAGGTGACTGCGGTCAAGGTCAGACTTTTAGGGTTCCAAATATAGACCTCTAAGAGGCATCAGGTGCCGTCTGGACTCACAGCAGTGAGAGAACCTGCCAAATGTCCCGTAATTCCTGTTATATGGGATCTTAGAAGCTTTAAGGTTGGAAAAGGTCTCTAAGTTCATCGAGTCATAGAATGGTTTGGGTTGGAAGGGACCTTAAAGATCATCTAATTCCACTCTGTGCCATGGGCAAGGACACCTCCCAGTGGATCAGGGGCTCCAAGCTCCATCCAACCTGGCCTTGAACCCCTCCAGGGATGGGGCAGCAACAGCTTCTCTGGGCAACCTGTTCCAGGTTCTCCCCACCCTCCTGGTGAAGAATTTCTTCCTAATGTCCAGTCTAAATCTTCTCCCTTCCAGTTTAAAGTCGTTCCCCCTCGTCCTATCACTCCACGCCCTTGGAGAAAGTCCTTCCCCAGCTTTCCTGGAGCCCCTTTCAGTCCTGAAAGCTGCTCTGAGGTCTCCTCGGAGCCTTTTCTTCTCCAGGCGGAACAAGCCCAACTCTCTCAGCTTGTCCTCCTCTGGGCAGCGCTCAGTTGGTGGTTCATTAAATTCATTAAGTCCTCCTATCGAATATACTGGTAGCTTCTCATCAGTGTTTCCTAGATGACTTCTACTCTTCTGCTTTGACCTCTGGGAAGAGGAAGACTTCTTTGGTCAGACCCCAGGTGGAAGTCGGACTCTGGTTGGACTCAATGATCCGATGGGTCTTTTCCAACCTGGTGATCCTCTGATTCTATGATAAGTTTTTGATGGCCTGTTCAGGACTGGAGGCTGCAGTGGTTGAGCAGCCCCTGCTCCACCTCATAGACCTCGTAGAGGTCTCCTGACCTTGTGCTTGGCCCAGTTCTCCTTTTCCGTATGGAAACGCTTCACAACTCCAGTAGGGGAGCCTTGGCTTGGAGCCACTCTTGGCAGAAGGTGTCTCTGTGCGTGTCCTGTGAAGGCTCAGGTTGAGGTGTAAGGCTGAGGCTCCACCTCCTGGAGCAATCCAGGAATTTCATATTGCCCGGAGAACCAGAGCGGTGGATCCATGGAGAGTCCCACACATCTCCAGCAACACCTGAAGCCTCTGGGTGTCCCGTGAGGTGTGTTCCTTCAGCTTCAGCTCTGGTTGAGATGTTTGCATGACCACATCTTGGATACGGAGGAAACTCTGAGCTTTCAGCTGGTCATTTCTGTGCTTTTTTTGCTTTCTACCCAACCCAAAAAGGAGCTCCTGTGCTCAAACGGGGTTCAACCCCTGTTTAGCTCCAAACTTGGTAGCCGCAGCTGGGCTCCTGAGGAACCACAGTGCAGTCGCCTTCAGTGAGAAGGTGAAGAACGTGGTAGGGCTTAACTTGCATGGGTTTATTGATCCACTCTTCCCCACAAATCACTTGATGAAGAAGGAAGAGGATGAAGGATCCGAGTCTGAGTGACAGCACAGCCCAGGAACAGAGAATGGTTCAGGTTGGAAGGGACCTCAAAGATCATCCAGTTCCACCCCCTGCCCTGGGCAGGGACACCTCCCACTGGATCAGGGGCTCCAAGCCCCATCCAACGTGGCCTTCAACACCTCCAGGGATGGGGCAGCCACAGCTTCCCTGGGCGACCTGCTCCAGGCCCTCCCCACCTTCACAGGAGAACATGTCTTCCTAAGATCTCATCTCCATCTCCCTTCTTTCAGCTTCAAGCTGTTCCCCTTGTCCTGTCCATGTTCTCCCTCATCCAGAGCCCCTCCCCAGCTTTCCTGGAGCTTCTTTCCATCCTGGAAGCTGCTCTAAGGTCTCCCTGGAGCCTTCTCCAGGCTGAACAACCCCAAGTGTCTCATCCTCTCTTTGTACGGGAGGTGCTCCAGCCCTTGGATCATCTTGGTGGCCTCCTCTGGACTCACTCCAACAGCTCCGTGTCTTTGCTGTGTTGAGGACTCCAGAACTGACGTGTTACAGAGAATGATAGAATGGTGGAAAGGTTTGGGTTGGATGGAACCTCAAAGATCATCCAGTTCCAACCCCTCCATGGGCAGGGACACCTCCCACTGGCCCAGGTTGCCCAGAAGAGCTGTATAGAACTGGAGAACCACCTGGAGATCATGTTTAGCAGAGCAGCAGGTCCGAGGGGTGGGAAATGAGGTTTCACCATGCAGGATTTCCCATCAAAGCAGCTCGGAGGAGAAGAACTAGTCCACAAATAACAAAGGATCCCTAGTTTTTGAAAGCAGCGTCGGTGTTTTAACGCGTTTCCTCCTGCTTCGTGTTGCTCTGGCTTTGAATAATTATTCTGAAGGCTGCGTCGGAGAACTGTGATCTTTGCAGCACCTGCAGGATGGAATTGAAATCTTGAGGTGACCTGCAGCGCGTGACAATGGCTCTGGATAGACCTCTGGATAGACCTCTCGTGGAAAGCAGCTCGGGATCGTGTGCTAAGGAGGAATTACAAGGCTGGAAGCTCCGTAATTGAGGTTAATCACGGGACTGACAACCATCTCCAGGAGCAAATTGGGAAAAACACTTAATAATGCAGCAGCTGAGCCGTGGGAATTGCTGGATGAGGTGGATGTTGCCGAGCTCGGCCTCGAGCTGTGCTCCACGGAGCTAAAAGTCATAGAATCAGAGAGCGGTTTGGCTTGGAAGGGACTTCACAGCCCATCTGGGTCCGAACCCGTGTCCTGGGCTGCATCCAGAGCAGCGTGGGCAGCAGGGAGGGAGGGGATTGTCCCCTCTGCTCCTCTCGGGGAGACCTCAGCTGGAGGGTTGGGGCCAGCTCTGGAATCCTCAGCAGGAGAAGGAGATGGAGCTGTTGGAACGGGGCCAGAGGAGGCTCCAAGGATGATGCGAGGGCTGGAGAACCTCCCGTACGAGGACAGGCTGAGAGAGTTGGGATGTTCAGGAGAAGAGAAGGCTCCAAGAAGACCTTAGAGCAGCTTCCAGAACCTGAAGGGGCTCCAGGAAAGCTGGGGAGGGGCTGTTCCCAAAGGCTTGTGGGGATGGGACGAGGGACAATGGCTTTAAATTTGAGAGGGGAAGACTTGACTTAAGGAGGAAATTCTTCACCGTGAGGGTGGGGAGGAGCTGGAACAGGAGAAGTTGTGGCTGCCTCATCCCTGGAGGTGTTGAAGGCCACGTTGGATGGAGCTTGGAGCCCCTGATCCAGTGGGAGGTGTCCCTGCCCATGGCAGGGGTGGAACTGGCTGGGCTTTGAGGTCTCTTCCAACCCAAACCTTTCCGTGATTCCATGAATTAAATGTTGCTTCTGATAAATTGATGTTGCCACAATTCTAAATACGTTGTTGTTTTTCTTTCTCAGAGGGAGCTGAAGAAGAAAAAATGGAAACGGAGACCGATGGGCAGCAGTCAGAGAAGGTGAGTTTGGCTCCGTGCTCTGGTTCTGAAACAGTAATTTTGATATTTATGACCCTGAATTATTCTTGTGTGTCGGAAGGGCAGTCGGTAGCATGTGGGTCGCTGAGCGTTTCCTTAGGGTTTGGGTCTCCATCACCGTGTTGCCACCAGCTGCTGTTGGGATCGTTTGTCCTGCAGAATTCAGAGCTGTTGGGACAAGTGAATGATCTGTAAATTAGGAAAGTGGCAGACGAGGTATAAAATTGAAGCCCAAAGAACTGGAGTTGGCAGTGTTGGGGAGGTAGAACATGTTGTAGCTGTTGTCGCAGCTCAGGATCTCTCCTACCTTCAGATCATTCACAGAATAGTTTGGGTTGGAAAGGACCTTAAAGGTCACCTAGTTCCAACCTCCCTGCCATGGGCAGGGACACCTCCCACTGGGTCAGGGGCTCCAAGCTCCATCCAACGTGGCCTTCAACACCTCCAGGGATGGGGCAGCCACCACTGCTCTGGGCAACCTGTTCCAGTTCCTCCCCACCCTCACGGTGAAGAAATTCCTCCTCCTGTCCAGTCTTCCCCGCTCAAATTTAAAGCCATTGTCCCTCATCCCATCCCCACGAGCCTTTGGGAACAGCCCCTTCCCAGCTTTCTTGGAGCCCCTTCAGGTTCTGGAAGGTCTCTCTAAGGTCTCTGTGGAGCCTTCTGTTCTCCAGGCTGAACAAGCCCAACTCTCCCAGCCTGTCCTCGTACGGGAGGTTCTCCAGCCCTCGCATCATCCTTGGAGCCTCCTCTGGCCCCGTTCCAACAGCTCCATCTCCTTCTCCTGCTGAGGATTCCAGAGCTGGCCCCAACCCTCCAGCTGAGGTCTCCCCGAGAGGAGCAGAGGGGACAATCCCCTCCCTCCCTGCTGCCCACGCTGCTCTGGATGCAGCCCAGGACACGGGGGGTTTCATGTTGAGCTCCTGTGGAGCTTCTCCCCCCCAGCCCCCCGAGTCCTTCTCCTCAGGGCTGCTCTCCAGCCCATCACCCCCAGCCTGGGTTGAACCCGGGGGTTGCCCCGACCCAGGGGTAGGACCTTCCCTTGGCCTGGTGGAACCTCCTGGGGGTCTCCCAGCCCCACTTCTCCAGCTCCCTCTGGATGACATCCCATCCTTTCTCTGTGGGAACTGCCCCTCTCAGCTTGGTGCCATCAAGCCAAGGTTGACCTGGGTTCATGGATCCAATGAATTTCATTCCCCTGTAGCCGTTTCTCTGTTTACTCCGACGGCCGTTGCGATCCCCACAGTTAACTTTAGGAGCACTCAGCCTTCACATTTAATCTCTTCCTTTATGCCAGGGAATTCATTGGAAAGCCATAAACCAAATTAACACTGAGTGTCTTCGATAGCTTCCATCCTCCAACCAATCTTTCATCCCATTTAGGTTGAAAACAAAGCGGAGAGCGAGATTGAGGAAGGCGATAAAGTCCAAGAAGGAGAAAATGAGAGAAATCCAGAAAAAGAGCAAGAAAGCGAAGCGACTGCGGACTCCAAGCCAGGTAAATGGTTCCCAGATGTTCCTCAAGCTGCTTGAGCTTTGATAGCTTCTTCTCCAGTGGGTGGAGTAGACGATAAACTCAACGGTGACAGAAATATTTCCTCTCTCACCTCAGGCTGCTTCATGGTTCAGTAGGAAATATTCTGGTTTAATTTCTTTGCAAACTTTCAGCGCTAAATTCGATCTTGAACTCGTTTCAGGCTTGGGTTGAGCTCATTTCTGCCCTTCCAGCTTCATTTTTTGGCTGTTTCCCAGCTCTTTTTCTTCTCTGTAAGCCATTATTCTTCATTTTCAACGCGTTCTCCTCCTACCTCATGGAGATCTTTTTTTTTCCTGGACTTGCCCTTCAAGATTTTAGCACCAGGTGGGATGAGAAGCGTTTGGTTTTGATGGAATAATGGAGTTGATTTGGAAAAGCAGCTGAGGCCAGTGGTTGGAGGGTCAGCAAGGCCAAGTGCCAGGTCCTGCGCTTGGGACACCACAACCCCGGGCAGCTCCAGGCTTGGGGAAGAGCGGCTGGAAAGCTGGAGGAGAAGGACCTGGGAGGTTGGTTGACGACGGCTGACCACGATCCAGCAGTGGCCCAGGTGGCCAAGAAGGCCAATGGCATCTTGGCTTGGATCAGCCCTGGGGTGGCAGCAGGAGCAGGGAAGGGATTGTCCCCACGGACTCGGTGCTGGTGAGGGCACAGCTCGAATCCTGGGGTCAGTTCTGGGTCCCTCACTCCAAGAAAGACCTTGAGGGGCTGGAGAACGTCTGGAGAAGGGAACGGAGCTGGGGAGGGGCTGGAGAACAAGGGTTGTGAGGAGCAGCTGAGGGACCTGGGGCTGGTTAGCCTGGAGAAGAGGAGGCTGAGGGGAAACCTCATGGCTCACTGCAGCTCCTGGAGAGGAGGTTGTGGTGAGGTGGGTGCTGGGCTCTTCTCCCAAGGAACAAGGGGTGGGACGAGAGGAAACAGCCTCAAGTTGTGCCGTGAGAGGTTTAGATTGGATATTAGGAAATACTCCTTCACATAAGGGTTTCTCCGGCCCTGGCAGAGGCTGCCCAGGGAGGTGGTGGAGTCTCCATCCCTGGAGGGCTTTAAAAGCTGGGGAGATGAGGTGCTCAGGGATCTGGTTTAGTATTAAACAGGTACGGTTGGACTTGATGATCTCCAAGGTCTTTTCCAGCCAAACTTTTCTAGAATTCTATGAAATTGTTCTGATGGGTGTCAGCTGGTGGCAGAAGATGGAGATAGGATGGAGACTAAAGGCATTTGAAGGTGCCGTGTGTGTTGGATCAGATCCTCTTCCACTAAAATTGTTCTCCTGCCAGGGTTTGGACATGTCATCATTCCATAATGTAGGAACGTGGGGTTGGATGGATTTGTTTGACCATTCATGGTGCTGCTAACGAAGGGTGAGCCCGCCTAACGGCCTTGGTGTAAATCTCTTTTCAGAAGAAAAGGAGGCAGAAGAGAACAAGGAGAACGTCGATGCCAGCAAAGACAAAGAAAATGAGGCTGGGAAGAAGAAAGTGGAACACGAAATCTCGGAAGGAAACGTCGCTACAGCTGCAGCTGCTGCTCTCGCCTCAGCTGCCACCAAAGCGAAGGTTTGTTTCACACAAACTTCCATTGGCCGTGTTTCCAGTTCACACCAGAACTCTTCTTAAAACCATCCTTTGTTCCACATCTCTGTGGTTTCATGTTCTCACCTCTAGAACCTTGAAGGAGCCCAAGCGCCACCTTCACTTTCTTTTGCTTGAGCTCCAAAGTGACGTAGCGCCAAGTTTTAATTAGGCAATTACTCTTCTGATGATGAAATCAAGGAAGGTCCCTCAGAAATGCCCCCAAACCGTGTTTATGATGGATTTGGAAGGACTTCTCACCTCTCTAGCTCTGGCTGCAACACTGAGGATAGAGATTTGAGTGGCCAAACCCTTCTTGTAGCTTTTTCTCCTGCGCTGTGGGCTTCACACCAGCGTTTGGTGCTCGGGCTCTGTAGAAACATCACGATGTTCAATTCTACCCTTCCAATTCCCTTCTACAATTCTTCATGGACAACTTGATGACCCTTTTATTGAGGGGCACCACATACCGTGAAGAGCACGATCTTGTCTTCCTATCATTAAACTTCTATTTGTTTGTCTGCCGGCTCTTAACGAGCTGTGGTTTGAATCGGTGTCCTGGCTAATAGCTTTTTCATTACCCTCTAATTACTAATTGCATGGTGTCTCGCGTTTTCTTCTTGCAGGAAGCAGAGCGCTCTGCTTCTTTCAGAATAGCTTTTTTTTTTCCAAATCCATTTTCTCGTCACGCTTTTTTTTTTTCTTTCGATTCAAATTCTGATTTGGGTTTCTCACGTTCTAAGTTCTACGTCGCCTGCTTCATAGACACCAAAAAAGGATCCATAGTGTTGATTTCTTGATGGATTTCAGGACGTAGTAGCGGACATAACGAGGTGTTGAGTGTGTCCTACTGACTCTTCCAGTCTCATCTTTTGCTCTTAGTACTTTAGACTTGTTGTCCCAACTGCATCTGACATATTAGAATAGAATCGTAGAATGGTTTGGGTTGGAAGGGACCTTGAAGATCATCCAGTTCCAACCCCGTGTGATGGGCAGGGACACCTCCCACTGGATCAGGCTGCCCAAGGCCCATCCCTGGAGGTGTTGAAGGCCACGTTGGATGGGTTTGGAGGAACCTGATCAGTGGGAGGTGTCTCTGCCCGTGGCAGGGGTGGAACTGGAAGAGCTTTGAGGTCCCTTCCAACCCAAACCATTCTATGATTCTGTGCTTTCAAACCACACAACATATTGGTGATGAAAACAGTATCAAACGTTTTAGAGACGATCTGTTTATAATTAGAATTACCAGGGAGTTTTCTGTCGCTTCCTCTCTCCAGCTCAGTGTTTGTCCCAGAGTTTGGAGCACAGCTTGATAAATACGAGTCTCTGTTTGCAGCTCGACGTGGAGGAGAGCCAACTTCTTTTTTTCTTCCTTCCTCTCAGCCCTTGCCCTTTTCCATCTCAAAAAACAACCCTCCTTCCTGCTCAACTGTGGAAGGTGTCCCAGCCTGATCCAGTGGGAGGTGTCCCTGCCCGTGGAAGGGATTGGAACTGGATGATCTTTGAGGTCCCTTCCACCCCAAACTATTCTATAGTTCCATGATTCTACTTTGCTGTCAACCAGAAGCCCCAGATCCCATCCCTGGAGGTGTTGAAGGCCAGGTTGGATGGGGCTTGGAGCAATCTGATCCCGTGGGAGATGTCCCTGCCCATGGCAGGGGTGGAACTGGATGATCTTTGAGGTCCCTTCCAACCCAAACTATTCTATACTTCCATGATTCTACTTTGCCATCAACCAGAACCTTCTGATCCCATCCCTGGAGGGGTTCAAGGCCCGGTTGGATGGGGCTAGGAGCAACCTAATGCAGTGGGAGGTGTCCCTGCCCGTGGAAGCGGGGTTGGAGCTAGATAAGCTTTAAGATCCCTTCCAACCCAAACCCTTCTATGACTGGGAGTCCGTAAGTCTTTACGCGACCCCACGGTTGGGAAACATCCTTTGCCTGTTAACACGGAACCTTCCAAGCAGGCCACGTGATGGAGGTTTGGAGAGTATTTTCATTGTGAGCAGCAGGCGTGGAACGAGAGCCGGTGGAAGGCTCCGTTAACGTGCTTTTCCCACTCGGAAAACGTGAATCGCTTCTCTAGATTGTCTCATAGATCACGTATAACGCAGACATATAGATTCCCCTGGATAATTGATGTGTGGGCAGATGGGTTGAAGCTCCAGCCTCGCAAAGAATCTCTTTGCCTTTTTCCTCCTGTTTGCTTTTGCAGTTTAAATACAGCTTTGCCTTCAGCTTTTATCTGCACAGGGCTACGATGTGACCTGGTTATAAAAAGCAACTGGAGGAGGGGAGGTTTTTTTTTTTAGCGGTTTCTTCCAATATTTGTGTATTCAGAGGTTTCTCTGCAAGGTCTCCGTAGCCCGAGGTGGATCTGCTGAGGAAGCTTCTGCTTTAGAGCCGTGGTGCTGCGTGCGATGGGAATAAGTTTAACTAGAAACGTGGTTTCATTCCTTCGCGTATTTGAACGGCGAAGGCACCCAGGAGGCATCTCGATGGGTTTGTGGGGCCTTCCAGGTAAACGCTTCCTGCGTCTGTTCGGCTTGAAAGCTTTTTGGATGACCTCAAGTTGACTCGGTGCAACCTCCCCGTGCTCCCTCATTTGCATTCCTGCCGAGGGCTCTCTCCATGGCTTCGAGGAGAAGCTCGGCTGCCCAGGAGCCCGGAGCATCTGCAGTTCCTCTTGTGTTAAATCTTGACACTTATTTCTTTGATTAAAAGCTTAATAATCTTCCAACGCCTTCTGGATCTGAGCATAAACTGTTGGAACGGGGCCAGAGGAGGCTCCAAGGATGATGCGAGGGCTGGAGAACCTCCCGTACGAGGACAGGCTGAGAGAGTTGGGATGTTCAGGAGAAGAGAAGGCTCCATGGAGACCTTAGAGCAGCTTCCAGAACCTGAAGGGGCTCCAGGAAAGCTGGGGAGGGGCTGTTCCCAAAGGCTTGTGGGGATGGGACGAGGGACAATGGGGACAAACTGGAGAGGGGCAGAGTTAGACTGGACAGGAGGAGGAATTTCTTCCCCGTGAGGGTGGGGAGGAACTGGAACAGGTTGCCCAGGGAAGCTGTGGCTGCCCCATCCCTGGAGGTGTTGAAGGCCACGTTGGATGGAGCTTGAAGCCCCTGATGCAGTGGGAGGTGTCCCTGCCCATGGCAGGGGTGGAACTGGATGATCTTTAAGGTCCCTTTCCACCCAAACTATTGTATGATTTCATAGCAGACACGTGTGGTTGGAATTGATCATCTCCAAGGTCTTTTCCAACCTAGAGATTCTACGATTCTATGCTGTGAAATGTGTTTAAAGTAAACCCCTTTGTTTTACCCTCAGCACCTAGCGGCAGTGGAAGAAAGAAAGATCAAGTCCCTGGTTGCTCTTCTGGTGGAGACGCAGATGAAGAAGCTGGAGATAAAACTTCGCCATTTCGAGGAGCTGGAGACTATTATGGACAGAGAGAAAGAGGCAGTAAGTATGGGGCTGATCTTACATCGGTCACTGGAGATCCCTGTGTGCTCTCAGCTGCAGAAGGAGCAGCTTCAGGGGGTTCTTCACCTTTGTGCAGGTCTTTCTTCTTCAGCAGGAATTCAGAATTACCGTCTCTGGTAGCATTGGAGCCGTCTTCTTCTCTATCCAACGTCTGTGCGTTAACATAAGGGCTGCATCCAGAGCAGCGTGGGCAGCAGGGAGGGAGGGGATTGTCCCCTCTGCTCCTCTCGGGGAGACCTCAGCTGGAGGGTTGGGGCCAGCTCTGGAATCCTCAGCAGGAGAAGGAGATGGAGCTGTTGGAACAGGGCCAGAGGAGGCTCCAAGGATGATGCGAGGGCTGGAGAACCTCCCGTACGAGGACAGGCTGAGAGAGTTGGGATGTTCAGGAGAAGAGAAGGCTCCCAGGAGACCTTAGAGCAGCTTCCAGAACCTGAAGGGGCTCCAAGAAAGCTGGGGAGGGGCTGTTCCCAAAGGCTTGTGGGGATGGGACGAGGGGCAATGGGGACAAACTGGAGAGGGGCAGAGTTAGACTGGACAGGAGGAGGAATTTCTTCCCCATGAGGATAGTGAGGCCCTGGAACAGGAGGAGCTGTGGCTGCCCCATCCCTGGAGGTGTTCAAGGCCACGTTGGATGGAGCTTGGAGCCCCTGATCCAGTGGGAGGTGTCCCTGCCCATGGCAGGGGTGGAACTGGATGATCTTTGAGGTCCCTTCCAACCCAAACTATTCTACGATTCTCTCTTCCTATGATTCTCCGATTCTGTGTTGCTGGGGATGCTCATAAAGGCTTTTTTTTTGGTCTGGGGCTCCACGAAGAGAGCGAAGCAGGAGCCCAGAAGAATAGGAGAGTTGAGCGTAGCCGTAGTTGTCCCCTAAGCCTTTGTTTCAGGTCACTTGCAATAATTCTTCTCCAAACTGCCTGCCACCTCCGCCGCACACGCACAATTACCCCTTTGGTCTCCGCGTCTCTTCGTTTTATCAGCTTCGTCCCGCTAACCCCTCTCCGCTTGGTCAAGGGAAGAAAAGGAGTTGTGGCAGCATGAATAATCACATTGTGGTCCCTCCACGCAGCCAACCAGCCCCCAGCGAGGAGCATGTTTTATTCATTAGGCTCCGTCCCATCTGGTTCCGTGGGTGAATGCCTGCTCGGTGGTTTTATTCCACGTTCATTCATGCTTTGTCAGCGATCCGGCTGCGAAAACAAAGTCTTGAGGGAGCTTTGGGAGTTTTGGAGAAGTTCTGCTAGGTGGAAGTCTCCCTGGCAACCCGCTTTGGAGATAAATTATGGAGAACGGCTTCAAAAACTCATGAAATATTTGTAAACCGGGCGCAAGGCCGTGCGTGCGGTTGCTTCGAAGAAATCGATGGAGAAACGCGGCTTGAGATCTTAAATAAATCAAATTGTTGCGAGTCAAATGGGAGCATCTCTGCTGTGAGAACAGGCTGGGAGAGTTGGGGCTGTTCAGGAGAAGAGAAGGCTGCGGGGAGACCTCAGAGCAGCTTCCAGGGCTGAAAGGGGCTCCAGGAACGCTGGGGAGGGACGTTTTCCGAGGGTCTGGAGTGACAGGACATGGGGCAATGGCTTTAAATTGGAAGGTGAAGGTCTAGGTGAGACATTAGGAAGAAATTCTTAATGATGAGGGTGGGGAGGCCCTGGAACAGGTTGCCCAGAGAAGCTGTGGCTGCCCCATCCCTGGAGGTGTTGAAGGCCACGTTGGATGGGACCTGGATCACCTTAACCCAGTGGGAGGTGTCCCTGCCCGTGGCAGGAGGTTGGAGCTGGATGGGCTTTGAGGTCCCTTCCAACCCAAACCGTCCTGCAGGGACACCTCCCACTGGAGCAGGTTGCTCCAAGCAAGAGACTCCACCGCTACCCTGGGTAGCTTAGAAGATTGAGAGAAAAACATGGACTCATAGAATCACCAGGTTGGAAGAGACCCACTGGATCATCGAGTCCAACCATTCCTATCAAACACTAAACATAGTTTCTTCTAGAATCGTGTTAATCCTGGATCTTCTCGAGGGACATGGGTTAGTGATTGATGGGAATGGTTGGACTCGATGATCCGGTGGGTCTTTTCCAACCTGGTGATTCTGTGATTCTCCACAGGTCTCATGGAATAAGGTGTTTCATTGAGAGCTTCTTGAGGACAAACCAAGTTAGGTTCATCAGTTCCAGCTGGAGAACTCCCTGGACCCTGTGGTTTATCAGTAGCGTAGGAGCTTGATTTGTAGATACTACTTGAAATGAAGGTTCTAAGCTTCACTTTGTCTTTTTTCCCCTGTTTTTGGTGTAGTTGGAGCAGCAGAGGCAGCAGCTGCTGACGGAACGTCAGAATTTTCACATGGAGCAGCTGAAATACGCCGAGCTGAGGGCTCGTCAGCAAATGGAGCAGCAGCAGCACAGTCAGAACCCCCCCCAGTCCCACCAGCACCCCAGCGGGCCTGGGATGAACCCCCTGGGGGCCCCAGCGCATCCAGGCTTGCTGCCTCACCAGCAGCCCCCGCCCTACCCCATGATGCACCACCAGATGCCACCACCCCACCCGCCACAGCCAGGTAAGAGCCGCAAGGGGACAATCCCCTTAAATTCATCGTCGTTCGTAGGAGATGGAAAGTAGAGGAGGAGGAGGAGGCGCTGCCGGGTAAAACCACCCGCGGTGTAATGGGTGGACCAGGAGGGTGGGGACAACCTGGAACAGGTTGCCCAGAGAAGCTGTGGCCGCCCCATCCCTGGCGGTGTTGAAGGCCACGTTGGATGAGTCTTGGAGCAACCTGATCCTGTGGGAGGTGTCCCTTCCCATGGTAGGGGTTGGAACTGGATGGGCTTTGAGGTCCCTTCCATCCCAACCCATTTCATGGTTCCATCCTTCTAACTTGCTGTCAACCAGAAGCCCCAGATCCCATCCCTGGAGGTGTTGAAGTCTAGGTTGGATGAGCCTTGGAGCCCCTGATCCAGTGGGAGGTGTCCCTGCCCATGGCAGAGGGTTGGACCTGGATGGTCTTTAAGATCCCTTCCAGTCCAAACCATTTCATGATTCTGTGATGAAACGTGGTTGATTTTTTCAATTCAATCGATGCTGTAGCCGCGTGGATGTGGCTCTTGGGGACACGTTTTAGTGGCGGAGTTGGCAGCGTTGGGTTCACGGTTGCATTTGATGATCTTTAACGTCTTTTCCAAGCTGATTTGTCTGTTCTTTGCTGCGTTGACCGCTCGGGCCTGTTCACGTAGGAGCGAAATGAAAAAACCTTTTGTGAACTGGAAAAAGAGCAAATGGAAAACGGATTAGAGGGTGGGATCGTTGCGTATGAGAGTGGCTCTAACGTAGAAGCTGCTGTTGATACGGAGACTGCAACAAGATTAAATGCTTTGTTGTCTTCACCAGGGGACTCGTAAAACACGTTATCTAGTCAATCACATAATATCTTATAGCTTCAGCCCCATCATGATCATCCAGGTCTTCTGCATCCCCTGTGACCCCTTTCAAAGCGTGTTGTGGGAAGGGTGGTTCTCTGTTAATTAGTCAGTCCATCTCTCTTTCAAATTTGATTAAAGTTAGTAGATTGACTTCTCCACCCCCACCCCCTCCTGCTGGAGGGCAGCAAGGCTGGATGAGGAGCTTCTGGCTCCTGCGAGAGGGAAGCATCTGGAGAGCAAGACGTAGGAGGAGCAGCTGAGGGACCTGGGGATGTTTAGGCTGGGAGAAAGAAGACTGAGGGGAGACCTAAAAGCTCTCCTAAACTTACCTATGAGGAGGTTGTAGTGAGGTTATCACATCACATTGGTCATGTTCTGGAATCCTCAGCAGAAGGAGGAGATGGAGCTGTTGGAACGGGGCCGGAGGAGGCTCCAAGGATGATGCGAGGGCTGGAGAACCTCCCGCACGAGGACAGGCTGAGAGAGTTGGGATGTTCAGGAAAAGAGAAGGCTCCGAGGAGACCTTCTAGAGACCTTCCAGAACCTGAAGGGGCTCCAGGAAAGCTGGGGAGGGGCTGTTCCCCAAGGCTTGTGGGGATGCGACGAGGGGGAACGGCTTGAAACTGGAAGGGGAAGATTTAGATGGGACATAAGGAAGAAATTCTTAACAATGAGGGTGGGGAGGCCCTGGAATACGTTGACTGGAGAAGTTGTGGCTGCCCCATCCCTGGAGGTGTTGAAGGCCACGTTGGATGGGGCTTGGAGCCCCTGATCCAGTGGGAGGTGTCCCTGCCCATGGCAGAGGTGGAACTGGATGATCTTTGAGGTCCCTTCCAACCCAACCCATTCTGTGATTCTAAATAGTGACTTTGGACGTTCTCTGATTCTGTGACCACACATCCAGTTTGTGCTGGGGACAGATTCCAGTGGGCAACCATCCAACGCAGCCCCGAGGAGAAGCTGGAGATGGAAACATCCTTCACAGTCTCCTTTTTAGCTGCGTGGGTTTAACTCCAGACTTCACCTCGGTTCTCACTGATGGTTTCAAACAGGTTCCTGGCCTGAAGAGTGACTGAAAATGGAACCGTTGGGTCAGCAGAGCGTGAAGAAAATGCTCCGTCAGATGCCTTTAAAGTGATTGACGAAAGCTGAAGGGATGGCAGGAAACAAAAAAGGGTCTGAGATGACATTTATAAATGGAAGAAGGAAAATTAATTCCTGCTTAGGGCTTTTCTGGGTTCAGAGGCAGAAGCAGTTGAGCCCCATCTCGTAACTACAAGTGAACTGCAAAGCTCTTTCTAGAGAAATGGTTTTTAGCTTAGATGTCAGTCTGGAAACAGCTGGAGAACATCTCCAGTGGAGGGTCGGCCTGGTAGCAGCTGGTGGACATCTCCAGTTGAGGGTCTGGAGGCAGCTGGAGAACATTTCCAGTCAAGGGTTGGTCAGAGAGCAGCTGGGGAACATCTGCAGTTGAGAATCTTTCTGGGAGCAGCTGGTGAACATCTCCAGTCAAAGATCAGTCTGATAGCAGCTGGGGAACGTCTCCAGTTGAGGGTCTGGAGGCAGCTGGAGAACATCTCCAGTCGAAGGTTGGTCAGGGAACAGGTAGGGGGCGAGGGGAACGGTTTGAAGCTGAAAGAGGAGAGATGGAGATGAGATCTTAGGGAGAAATGTTCTCCTGGGAGGGTGAGGAGGCCCTGGCCAAGGTTGCCTTGAGAAATGGTGGCTGCCCCATCCCTGGAGGGGTTCAAGGCCGGGTTGGATGGGGCTTGGAGCCCCTGATCCAGTGGGAGGTGTCCCTGCCCATGGCAGGGGTGGGACTGGATGGGCTTTGAGGTCCCTTCTGACCCAACCCATTCCATGATTCTATGATATGAAAACCCGGCCAGGCAAGAGGTGTTGTGGGGCCGCAGCAGTGGATGCGAGTCAGCTGGAACGTCCTCTGAGGATGCTGGATGATATTTTAGTAGCTGTCAGGGTTCTGTCATCTGAACATCTGCAGAGCTTCCCCAGGAAGCTCAGGCGGCTCCTGACAAGAATGTTTTATTGAGGAGACATAAATATTTGAAGGTTGCCGTGCGGAACAGGCGTCCTTGCTGGTGTGACGGCTTCTCCACGACGTTCCTCTTGTCGTACGTGCTTTGTTGGAGGAGAAGAATGGAGAAGCCTCCTCGGGGAGGCGGTGGGGACCTCGGGGTTGCTCGGCGCCGTTTGGAGGCGTCTGATTGCGGCGGCTCCATCGTTAGGGGGAGGAGAGGGATGGCGAAGAGAACCACCAGCCAAGTGGAAACGGTGCCGCTCCCCCGAGAGGCTAAATGAGTTATTGTGCTTAATTATTCGCGGTTCTCGGCAGTGGGATTGTCTGCTGCACTGGGGTGGGGAAAACGTGCTGAAGGAAAGGACGTGTCTGCGAGGTTGGTTAAGAAATACGGATTTCCGAGGCTTCTGACAAGCGTTCCCGGTGGGAAGGAGCATTGCAGAGCTCTGCAGAGGAGCTGGAAGGCAAGAAACCCGGGCTGGGGGAGGATGGGCTGGAGAGCAGCCCTGAGGAGAAGGACTCGGGGGGCTGGGGGGGAGAAGCTCCACAGGAGCTCAACATGAAACCCCCCGTGTCCTGGGCTGCATCCAGAGCAGCGTGGGCAGCAGGGAGGGAGGGGATTGTCCCCTCTGCTCCTCTCGGGGAGACCTCAGCTGGAGGGTTGGGGCCAGGGCTGGAATCCTCAGCAGGAGAAGGAGATGGAGCTGTTGGAACGGGGCCAGAGGAGGCTCCAAGGATGATGCGAGGGCTGGAGAACCTCCCGTACGAGGACACGCTGAGAGAGTTGGGATGTTCAGGAGAAGAGAAGGCTCCAAGGAGACCTTAGAGCAGCTTCCAGGACTGAAAGGGGCTCCAGGAAAGCTGGGGAGGGACTTATTCCAAGGGCCTGGAGTGACAGGACAAGGGGGAAGAGCTTTAAACTTGAAGGGGAAGATTTAGATTGGACCTAAGGAAGAAATTCTTAAAAACAAGGGTGGGGAGGCCCTGGAACAGGTTGCCCAGAGAAGCTGTGGCTGCCCCATCCCTGGAGGTGTTGAAGGCCACGTTGGATGGGGCTTGGATCACCCTGATCCAGTGGGAGGTGTCCCTGCCCATGGCAGGGGTGGGACTGGATGATCTTTAAGGTCCCTTCCAACCCAACCCATCCCGGGAGCTGTTCTCCTCACGTTCCCCCAGCAGAGCTGGGAAACCCTTCACTCAGTAGGAGGAGCAGGTTCCTGCGAAGCCCTGCGGAAAGCCGAGGGATGTTAGACGCAGGCGGCTCTGCTCCTCTCTGGAATCGCGGCTCCCGCGGGAGGGACTCCCTTCCCCTAGCGCTGGCAGCTTCTCTCTTGGAACGGTAAACGAAGAGGATTTGAATCGACTCCAAGCTTTGTGCCTCACGCTCCGCCGGCTGCTGCAGGGAAAGCGAAACATTAAACCTGTTCCCACTCCAGCGGCCCTCGAGTCGCTGATTTAATAGAGGGAGAGAGCCTTACTTCATCAAGATAAATACCCTGGAGAGCCTTTAAAAACGACTCCTTCTCCGTTTCGCGGTCGGGTGGATCCGCGGTTGGCCGTCGGCTGAGAGCTCAGCACTTCGGAGCAATCACAGAATCATAGAAATACGAGGTTGGAAAGGACCCACCGGCTCATCGAGTCCAACCATCCCCATCAATCACTGACCCGTGTCCCTCAGCACCTCGGCCACCCAGCCCTTAAACCCCTCCAGGGAAGGGGATTCAACCACTGGTTGATGTCTCCAGTCTCCCAACATCTAAAGGGTTTTTCGTTTTTGGCTCCTAAATCTCCTTTTATTGAACCTTTTGGCTTTTATCTCTTCCCGCGTCTGCGGTTTTTGAAGCTCTCCCCGTTATGTAGGTCACACTTGCGTGTTTTCTGCTTGAGCCGCTGTCTTGAAGCGATGGCGCTTGTACAATGAAAAGCGTGAGCTGTAAAAATAGAGCTTCGTGGAGCAGTAGGAGTCATGTCCCCTCGTGTAATCCCAGTTTGGGTTTAGTGCTCAGCTCCACCGTTACGGAGTTCTGGGACGTGATAGAATTGTGGAATGGAATGGGTTGGGTTGGAAGGGACCTCAAAGATCATCCAGTTCCACCCCTGCCAGGGGCAGGGACACCTCCCACTGGATCAGGGGCTCCAAGCTCCATCCAGCGTGGCCTTCAACACCTCCAGGGATGGGGCAGCCACAGCTTCTTGGGGCAACCTGTTCCAGTTCCTCCCCACCCTCATCATGAAGAAATTCCTCCTCCTGTCCAGTCTCACTCTGCCCCTCTCCAATTTGTCCCCATTGCCCCTCGTCCCATCCCCACAAGCCTTTGGGAACAGCCCCTCCCCAGCTTTCTTGGAGCCCCTTCAGGTTCTGGAAGGTCTCTAGAAGGTCTCCTCGGAGCCTTCTGTTCTCCAGGGTGAACAAGCCCAACTCTCTCAGCCTGTCCTCGTACGGGAGGTTCTCCAGCCCTCGCATCATCCTTGGAGCCTCCTCTGGCCCCGTTCCAACAGCTCCATCTCCTCCTCCTGCTGAGGATTCCAGAGCTGACCCCAACCCTCCAGCTGAGGTCTCCCCGAGAGGAGTCGAGGGGACAATCCCCTCCCTCCCTGCTGCCCACGCTGCTCTGGATGCAGCCCAGGACACGGGGGGTTTCTGGGCTGGGAGCGCACGTTGCCGGCTCCTGTGGACCTTCTCCCCCCCAGCCCCCCGAGTCCTGCTCTCCATCTCATTGTCCTCCAGAGCTCCCCCTTTCTTGGCTTCGATGGCATGTTCTGAGCCTTTTCTTTGTTGGAGGGCTCTGTCACCGCTCTGTCTCGCCTTTCTTGCCTGGCGTTTGGGGTGGAACGAGCTCTTCTGGAGGAAACCTTTACAATCCATGCCTCGTAGCTGCTTCACTAAGTGAAATGCTGCACCTTTATGTAAAAGGGAAATGTAATTGGATTATGCAAAATAAATCTCTCCAAATGAGGTTTTAAAGCATCAATCACCCAGCTGGAGGTGTCTGAATCCAGGCGATTCCAGCAGCTCCTCCATGCAGCTGGAACAGAAAGATCTCGTACGAGCTGATGTGTTAGGAAGACTCAGAACCCGCCCTCGTATCAGAATCAGAGAATCATGGAAGGGTTTGGGGTGGAAGGGACCTCAAAGCCCATCCACTTCCACCCCCCTGCCATGGGCAGGGACACCTCCCACTGGATCAGGGGCTCCAAGCTCCATCCAACGTGGCCTTCAACACCTCCAGGGATGGGGCAGCCACAGCTTCTCTGGGCAACCTGTTCCAGGGCCTCCTCACCCTCATCGTGAAGAATTTCTTCCTAATATCTCACCTACGTCTTCCCCTTCCAATTTAAAGCCATTCCCCCTCATCCTGTCACTCCAGATCTTTGTTATAAGCCTCTCTCCAGCTTTCCTGGAGCCCCTTTCGGTGCTGGAAGCTGCTCTAAGGTCTCCTCGGAACCTTCTGCAGGCTGAACATCGCAACTCTCTCAGCCTGTCCTCGTACGGGAGGTTCTCCAGCCCTCGCATCATCCTTGGAGCCTCCTCTGGCCCCGTTCCAACAGCTCCATCTCCTTCTCCTGTTGGGGATTCCAGAGCTGGCCCCAGCACTAGGGTTTTTCATAAAATCATAAAATCACCAGGTTGGAGGAGACCCACTGGATCATCGAGTCCAACCATGCAGAGATTTCATAGCAGAAGTTTCCATAGCAGTTTTGAACTGTGTGATTTCACTTCTGCTGTTAAATTCATCCATGCCCTTTGTGGCTGCTCTTTTTCTTTAAGTTCTCTTACTGCGGCACCTCGTTTCCATCGCTATGAAATGCCTCGTGTTGACGTTTGGAGAGATGACAAAGCTCTGGGGTGACCATAGAGCAGCTTCCAGTACCTGAAGGGGCTACAAGAAAGCTGGGGAGGGACTTTTTCCAAGGGCCTGGAGTGATAGGACGAGGGGAACGGCTTTAAACTGGAGGGGAAGATGTAGATGAGACATTCAGAAGAAATTCTTCACGATGAGGGTGGGGAGGCCCTGGAACAAGTTGCCCCAAGAAGTGGTGGCTGCCCCATCCCTGGAGGTGTTGAAGGCCACGTTGGATGGAGCTTGGAGCCCATGATCCAGTGGGAGGTGTCCCTGCCCATGGCCAAGGTGGAACTGGACGGGCTTTGAGGTCCCTTCCAACTCAAACCCTTCCACGGTTGTATGACAAGTGCGCTCTGGTTCCTCCTGACTTTCGGGGAATCCGAGGCCTTCCCTTGGGTGTTTGGGGCATGGATGGAGTTGGTTCTCCTGCACAAGGATCTTCTCACTGCTCAGACAACAACTAGACTCTGTTTTTCATTCCGTGTTCCAAACAAATCTCACCATCATATCCTTTCACTCTTCTCCAGGTCAGATGCCGGGACCTGGAGCCATGATTCCTGGACAGCCCATGCCAGGCCGGATGATGCCAACGGTGTCGGCCAACATCCATCCAGCTGGTGGTGGCCCCGCTCCTCCTGGCATGTCACCCATGTCAGGGAATCTCATTGGACCTCGTGTTCCTCTCGCAGCTCCAAATGGGATGTGTAAGTGGATCTCCAGGAGGTTCAGCTGAACATTAGGAGGGGGTTGAGTCCCCTTCCCTGGAGGGGTTTAAGGGCCGGGTGGACGAGGTGCTGAGGGACATGGGTCAGTGATTGATGGGGATGGTTGGACTCCATGATCCAGTGGGTCTTTTCCAACCTGGTGATTCTGTGATTCTATGAATGTGTCCTTAGTAAACTCACAGGTGACACCAAGCTGGGAGGACCTGTCGATCTGCGTGAGGGTCAGGAGGCTCCAAAGGGGCATCTGGACAGTCTGGGTCCATGAGCTGAGGCCAGTGGGGTGAGGTTCCACCAGGCCAAGTGCTGAGTCCTGCACTTGGGACACAACAACCCCGAGCAGCTCCAGGCTTGGGGAAGAGCAGCTGGAAAGTGCCTGGAGGAGAAGGACCTGGGGGGTTGGTTGATAGTGGATGAACATGAGCCAGCGGTGGCCCAGGTGGCCAAGGAGGCCACCAGCATCCTGGCTTGGAGCAGCCCTGGGGTGGCAGCAGGAGCAGGGAAGGGATTGTCCCCCTGGACTCGGGGCTGGTGAGGCCACAGCTCGACTCCTGGGGTCAGTTTTGGGTCCCTCACTCCAAGAAAGACCTTGAGGGGCTGGAGAACGTCTGGAGAAGGGAACGGAGCTGGGGAGGGGCTGGAGAACAAGGTTTGTGAGGAGCAGCAGAGGGCCCTGGGGGTGTTTAACCTGGAGAAGAGGAGGCTGAGGGGAGACCTCATGGCTCTTGTGTCACTTGCTGGAGAGATAGTTGGAGTCCAAACCTCCTTATCTGCTGCAGGAAGAAGATGATCTCTTCACATTAGCAACCAAAAGCTGCTGCCAGGGCTTTGCTTGAAGCTTTAAGTGCTCATCTCCCCTCTAGGCATCCGAACGCGCTCCATTGTCCTTTCTTTTATTTATAACATCCTATATTTTATTTATAATGATGCTGAGGCTCTTTGAGCATCATCAAAAACCTCTCGTGAGGTTTGGAAGAATGCAGGGTTTGGGGATTAACAATAGCTAAATCCTTAAATAGAGGAGGTCACAAAAAAACTCAGTTCAACGATGCCTTCCGGAAAATTTAGCACCGTGAAATTAGAAAGAGGAAATCCTAATTACGAAGAAGCAAAAAAAGTTTATTTGGAATGTTCCTTAAGTGGTTTCGATCTCCAAAAACGAAGTGTATGTCTGCCAACCCCAAAAAAAAGCAGCTGAAGGCAGTAGCCAAGGTGTGGGTGTTCTTGGATGAGCGTAAGAGGTTGGTCAAGCCCTGGAGGCTAAAGGAAACCCGGCGTTGGCGTTGGATGCTCCGTCTGGGACTCCTCAATGGTTTCTCTGTACCAGGAGAAGCGTGGGGCAAGGTGCTGCTCCACGCAAGGTCATGGGAGGTGTCTCTGCCCATCACAGGAGGTTGGAACCTGATGATCTTTAAGGTCCCTTCCAACCCAAACTATTCTAGGATTCCATGAATTGTTGTCTTAACCTTCAAAAATGTCGTTCAACCTAAGCGTCACCAAGCAGGCTGCAGTCCAGAGGAGACCATGGAGATGATCTGAGGGCTGGGGCATCTCTGTTATACGAGGACAGGCTGATGGGGGTTGAGTTGTTCTGCTTGGAGAAGAGAAGGCTCCAGGGAGACCTTAGAGCAGCTTCCAGGCTGGGAGGGGCTCCAGGAAAGGTGGGGAGGGGCTCTGGATCAGGGAGGGCAGGGACAGGACAAGGGGGACAGTTTGAAGCTGAAAGAGGGGAGATGGGGATGAGATCTTAGGAAGAAATGTTCTCCTGGGAGGGTGATGAGGCCCTGGAACAGGTTGTCCAGAGAAGTGGTGGCTGCTACATCCCTGGAGGTGTTGAAGGCCACGTTGGATGGGGCTTGGAGCCCCTGATCCAGTGGGAGGTGTCCCTGCCCAGGGCAGGAGATGGAACTGGAGGGGCTTTGAGGTCCCTTCCAACCCAAACCATCCCATGGTTCCATGATTCTAACTTGCCATCACCCAGAACCCCCAGATCCCATCCCTGGAGGTGTTCAAGGCTCGGTTGGATGGATTTTTGAGCAGAGGGGTTGAAACTGGATGATCTTTGAGGTCCCTTCCAACCTGTATCATTCCGTTTCTGTGCCCTTTGATCCCCTGGAGCTCCTCTCCCAAAACATACTGGGGCAAAACCATCTTGTTTGGGCTTCAGCTCCAGGGAGGTGCTGAGGAACACCGACTCGGCGCCGTTCACCACCAGAAGCACAAAATCCTCCTTTCTGCTGCTATTTTTGTTCAGACCTTCTTGTGCCCCTCTAGCTTTGCGTTTTCCTTCCTTCTTTCTGAGCCTCTGCCCCTGGGAATATCTCACGTCAGGTTGTATTGCTGCCTCGCTCTTAATTTCTCTTTTTTTTTTCCTCCTCTACTAAACAAGTCAGTCAAGTTCCATTAACATCTCCTCTCTCTGCGTGGTAGACGGCGCTTTGTATCCTTCGTTTCTTGCCTCCTACGGATGCATCTGTGCCTCCGTCTACTTTAACCTCCGTGCAGCGCTCGGAGCTCGAGTGCAGGTCCTGGTTTTGTTTGAAATAGCAAAGAGCCGTAATCGAAAGGCTGGAGAACGGAGCTGGGAGAGAGGAGATGCTCAAAAAGTTGCTTGGTGTGAACGTCGCCGGCTGCTGAGCTGCGGGTCTCGTCTTCGCTGTAAAAAAAAAGGAATTTTATCGGCCTTCAGAGGGTCCGTGCGTTGCTAAAGCACCAGAAAACATGCAGTGGAGCTTCATGTGGAGCTTAAGAGGTGGAGAAGCTGCAGCAAGGCTGTTTCTGAGCCAAATCCTTGCTGGTTTCATAGGATTGTAGAGTGGTTTGGGTTGGAAGGGACCTTAAAGATCATCCAGTTCCACCCACTGGATCAGGGGCTCCAAGCCCCATCCAACGTGGCCTTCAACGCCTCCAGGGGTGAGATCTGGGGGTTCTGGTTGAGAGCAAGTTAGAATCATGGAACCGTGGAACAGTTTGTGTTGGAAGGGACCTTAAAGATCATCCAGTTCCACCCCTGCCATGAGCAGGGACACCTCCCGCTGGATCAGGGGCTCCAAGCCCCATCCAACGTGGCCTTCAACACCTCCAGGGATGGAGCAGCCACCACTTCCCTGGGCAACCCAGGCCAGTGTCTCATCTGGAAGAATTTCTTCCTCATATCTAATAAACTTTCCATCTTCCTCATCCTGTCACTCCACGCCCTTGGAAAAAAGTCCCTCCTCAGCTTTCCTGGAGCCCCTTTCAGTGCTGGAAGCTGCTCGAAGGTCTCCTTGGAGCCTTCTCTTCTCCAGGTTGAACGACCCCAACTGAGATGACCACGTCTCCCATGGCGTATGGACAACTGGGTGTTTGCGTTGGGTTCCTTTGCCGTGTTCACCCTCTCTTGGTGTCCTCCTCACCGTTTCTCTCCTCTTTCTTTCAGATCCTCCTCCTGCGCAGCCACCTCCTCCAGCAGAAGGGGTGACCCCTCCTCCTCCAGCAGGAGCTCCACCAGCCTCAGCCGCTCCCTAAGCAGCCAAGGAAGAAGGAACTTCTCCAGCAACATAGTGGTGACCAAAAAAATTGGATTCCTCAGTTCCCTCCTGTTCCCTTGGGAGGTTCCCACCTCCCGTTGGCCTGTCCTAGTCGCGTGTGCGTAGACGCACATCTCCAAGCACATCTCCACAACCTCTTTCTCCCCCTTCTCCTCCAAACCTGGCAGCGCTCGGCATTCCTTTGGGGAAGCTTTAGATCCCTCCGTGTTGCTGGTGGGAAGTCCTGGAAGCTTTGGTCTGCTTGCCTTCCAGCGCGTGCTCGACTCTGGTTTCTTTCCTCTTGGTGTTTTGAGCTTTGGGATCTCCCAGGAGGGGGGAAAACCCCAAGATTTTAAGGTGGAGGCATCACCCGAGGGTTAGGATGTAGGACGTGCCCACTCCACCTGGGATTTTGAGGTTCTCCAGGTAGAGCGAAGCATCAAGATCGGATGCCAAACCAGCAGGCTTTGAGCAGGGAAGGTGCAGGAGCACGGGACGCGCGATGCCGGCTGTGGTCGTTAGAGATAGGCGATCGTTAAGGACGGCAGCCGAGTCCTTGGGAGCTGCCTCGTTAACTTATTCACGAAATGATTGATCCGGTGCGAACGAAGCCAGGAGCGAATCGATTGGAACAAAAACCCCTCAATGGGAGGAGTTTTGCTCCGGTTTTTACCTTCCTTTCGCCTTTGAAGGTGGTAGTTGGAACCTCCCCTCCGAGTAGTTTGGTACAGTAGCCAACTGAGGAATAAAATCATGATTTTTAGTCCCTTTTTTTTGGAGCCTATACTTTGTACTTTTTAAAAACGAACAAAACAACCCCCCCAAAAAAAAAGAAAATTTAAAAATAGTAGTAGATAGCGAAGAAGTGGTAGCGTACGGGATGGGGTCGGGATGGGACGGCTGGGGAACGCCACAACTACCTCCTGCAGACACTCGAGGTGGGCAGGGCAGGGACCACGGGGACGTGTCTGTGGGGCAGCTCACGCGGCACCTTCTGCTCATGGACCTTCTGCACTCTTGGAGGGGGTTGTGGGTAGAGGAGCCACTCCAGGAGGAGCTTTCGTTGGGTGAGACCATCACCAGCGCCGCTCTTGGAGACCTCCAGGCTGCCTAAATCACTTGTTTGCTTCTCTTTAGCGACTCTTTGGTGACCGTGGTTCAGGTTCTCCACCCTCGTTGGGGCTTAAGAGGGTTTGGCAGGTTCCCTCGCCAAAGGTCTGAAGCTACTTGCTTATCTAAAGGGTTGTTTTCAGCAACCAGGCGCGAGGTGGTGGTCTAAGGCTTGACCGGAGAGACATTTCCCACTTCATCTGAAACCCCCAGGACCACGTAGACCATCAAGACAAGGATCTGCTTTGAAAAACCCTCAGGTGATTGACTTTTCCATGTTAACAGTTGAACCGCCCAGGTCCTGAGCGCGCGGGGAGGTGGAACAACCATTCCTGGGCCATGTTTTAGATGATCACCTCGTTATCCCCATGCGTAGAGGTGGAACAACCATTCCTGGGCCGCGTTCTTAGATGATCACCTCATTATCCCCGTGCGTAGAGGTGGAACAACCATTCCTGGGCTGTGTTCTTAGATGATCACCTCGTTATCCCCATGCGTAGAGGTGGAACAACCATTTCTGGGCTGTGTTCTTAGATGATCACCTCGTTATTCCCGTGTGGGGAGGTGGAACAACCATTCCTGGGCCACGTTTTAGATGATCACCTCGTTATCCCTGTGCGTAGGAACGATGCTTTCCCCTCTCAAGCTCTCCGAAGCCGCAGTGCCTCGCAGCAAACGGTCAGGACCTGCCTGCCTTCTGCCTCCCACCAAGGAAATTCCTCCCCAGCGGTACCTTTCCCTCTAGGCTCTTTGGGGTGGGATTTTCTGGTTCAGACCCTAGTCCAGTTTAGAATAACCTCAGGTTGTTTTTAGCGCGTTCACGAATAAAGGATCCAGGTGGAGACTTATTTTTTACTGTCCTAGCGCTGATCCTACAGAGCTCCTCGAGCTCTCACACTGTTTTGTTTCTGTATAAATAATCCGCGTGCTGATTTTTTCATCTGATCCTCTGTATAGGGCGGGTTTTATTCCTGCGAGGCAGCCACCCGATTTTGTGAAATAAAGAAACAACGTGGTTTTTTTGTACAAAGCTTGCGCCTCTTTCTCTGGAATCTCCTTTTGTTTGTGTCTTCTGGAGGAGTTGGGAATAGGGTATGGGTCTGTTCTTCTGGAGGTGTTGAAGGACACGTTGGATGGGGCTTGGAGCAACCTCAGCCAGTGGGAGATGCCCTTGCCCATGGCAGGGAGGTGGATTTTGATGGGCTTCAAGGTCCCTTCCGACTCAAACCATTCCATGCTTCCATGATTCTAACTTGATGTCAACCAGAACACCCAGATCCCATCCCTGGAGGGGTTCAAGGCCAGGTTGGATGGGGCTTGGAGCCCCTGATCCAGCGGGAGGTGTCCCTGCCATGTTCAGGGGGTTGGAACTGGGTGGGCTTTGAGGTCCCTTCCAACCCAAACCATTCCACGATTCCATGATTTTGGGTCTGCACGGAATCATAGAATAACTTGGGTTGAAAGGGACCTTAAAGATCATGGGCAGGGAGGTTGGAACTGGATGATCTTTAAGGTCCAACTCAAGCTCTTCTATGATCTTTGAGGTCCCTTTCAACTCGAAGCACCCTATGAGTTTGGGGGCTGCATCTTAATTTACAGCGGAATAAACACAAAGCCCGAGCTTGTTACCAGCAAGGTGGGAGCCACCAAACATCTGGTGGGTCTTTTCCAACCTGGTGATTCTGTGATTCTATGAAAGTAATGGAGGGACGTGAAGGTCCTTCACAACGTGCCCGGTGAGCCAACACGTTAGAAATCGTTATTTCACATTTTAAGAGCTTAATGAATGTGGATAAAAGCGTTTGCTGGCTCCTGGGGTTGTTTGTGATTCCTGCTTTCCCACTCAAACCACGTGCTTGAGAGCTTGAAGTGGTGGCTTCTAATGGAAGAGAGCTGGGCAGGCTGACCTAGCGAGGTCCCATCGTTCTATTCCCGTACCAGCTTCGCTGTTAATTGTTTAATTCAGATGCCTGGTCAGGTCTTTGTCCTCTCCTGCCGGGCTCTGGAGGCTGCCAGGAGAGTTTTTCTTTTGGATTCAACTGAAGCCGCGAATCCAATCTGGATTATGTTCTAAAGGCTCCTTCTGCTTCACCAAGGAAGGGGCTTTTCCCCGGAATGCCCCATCCTGGAGGTGTTGAAGGCCACTAGATCCCACTAGATCAGGTGTTGATCCCACTGGATCACGGGCTCCAAGGCCCCATCCAACGTGGCCTTCAACACCTCCAGGGATGGAGCAGCCACAGCTTCTCTGGGCAACCTGTTCCAGTTCCTCCCCACCCTCATCGTGAAGAATTTCTTCCTAATGTCTCATCTAAATCTTTCCCATTCCAATTTAAAGCTTCCCCCCCTTGTCCTATCGCTCCAGCCCTTCTCCAGCTCTCCTGGAGCCCCTTTCAGCCCTGGAAGCTGCTCTAAGGTCTCCTCAGAGCCTTCTCCAGGCTGAACATCCCAACTCTCTCAGCCTGTCCTCGGACGGGAGGTTCTCCAGCCCTCGCATCATCCTTGGAGCCTCCTCTGGCCCCGTTCCAACAGCTCCATCTCCTTCTCCTGCTGAGGATTCCAGCCCTGGCCCCAACCCTCCAGCTGAGGTCTCCCCGAGAGGAGCAGAAGGTGAGAATTTGAGCCCCCAGCACCATGCAGCAGGGGAAAAGCCCCGTGGTTATTGCCCATCCCAGGGACTAATTCCCAAATCCCAGTAGGAAACGACGTGTTCCAGACAATCGGTGGATCTGGGTGACCTGCCAAGGGCTTTGGCAGCACCAGAGCTGCTCCCTCGCCCAGCTCTGCAGGAACAGAGTCGTTCTTTGTCTGCGCCGCCTCCCGCCCGGCTGCGGGGAGGAACCAGACAGACCAGAGCTGTCAAAGATCTTCATCGGTGACAGCGACATGGAGGGCACCTCAGCAAGGCTGGAGAGGACACCAAGCTGAGAGGGGCAGTTCCCACACCAGAAGGATGGGGTCTCATCCAGAGGGACCTGGCCAGGCTGAAGAATCAGAGAATCACAGAATCACCAGGTTGGAAAAGACCCACGGGATCATGGAGTCCAACCATCCCCATCAATCACTGACCCGTGTCCCTCAGCACCTCGGCCACCCGGCCCTTAAACCCCTCCAGGGAAGGGGACTCAACCCCCTCCCTGGGCAGCCTCCGACAGGGACCAATCACCCTTTCCGTGAAGAAGTTCTTCCTGATGTCCAGCCTGGCGGAGCTTGAGGCCGTTCCCTCTCGTCCTGTCCCCTGTCCCTTGGGAGAAGAGCCCAGCTCCCTCCTCTCCACAACCTCCTCTCAGGGAGTTGGAGAGAGCAATGAGGTCTCCCCTCAGCCTCCTCTTCTCCAGGTGGAACCACCCCAGCTCTCTCAGCTGTTCCTCATAAGGCCTGTTCTCCAGCTCCTTCACCTGCTGCAGTGGGGCTGGGAGAACCTCAGGAGGTTCAGCCAGGCAAAGGGTAAGGTCCTACTTCTGGGTCAGGGCAATTCTGCCCCTCTGCTCCTCTCTGGGAGACCTCAGCTGGAGGGTTGGGGCCAGCTCTGGAATCCTCAGGAGAAGGAGGAGATGGAGCTGTTGGGGCAAGCCCAGAGGAGGCCAGGGAGATGATCTGAGGGCTGGAGAACCTCCCGTACGAGGACAGGCTGAGAGAGTTGGGCTTGTTCAGCCTGGAGAAGAGAAGGCTCCCAGGAGACCTTAGAGCAGCTTCCAGCACCTGAAGGGGCTCCAGGAAAGCTGGGGAGGGGCTGTTCCCCAAGGCTTGTGGGGATGGGACAAGGGGCAATGGGGACAAACTGGAGAGGGGCAGAGTTAGACTGGACAGGAGGAGGAATTTCTTCCCCATGAGGGTGGGGAGGAGCTGGAACAGGTTGCCCAGAGAAGCTGTGGCTGCCCCATCCCTGGAGGTGTTGAAGGCCACGTTGGATGGAGCTTGGAGCCCCTGATCCAGTGGGAGGTGTCCCTGCCCGTGGCAGGGGGAGGAACTGGATGGGCTTTGAAGTCCCTTCCAACCCAAACTGTTGGACTGGATGTTCTTAGAGGTCTTTCCCAACCTCAATGATTCTATGAAACAGAGACGGGCTCTGCCCTTGAAGGATGCTCAGCGCAGAGCTGCTGTCTGTCTCCTCTGCTACAATTCTGGCTTCTCTCTTCTGGATTAAACAGATCCTGAGCCTTGGAGGTCATTAAACACCCATGAGCTGTTGCAGGAGGGATAAGGGGTGTGTTCATCACTCCACACATGACGGGGGTTCAGCTCTTCCACCCTCCTGAGCTCTTTCCCTTTATTTTCTGCTGGGTGAAGCGGTGCCTTCACTCCTTGTCCTCACCTGTGCAATAGCTGCTTTGATTCCCCCTGGCTTCCGGCAGTGATAAAAGCCAAACCTTAGAGTCGAAGAGCATTTTTGAAGTGCTTTTAGTGCCTTCTTTGCAAAAATCACAAGTATTCAACCGGTTTCTCAAGCTGGGAAGGAGAGGTGGGGAAGCTGCTGTTGCTGGCGGCTCCTTATCCCCGTCCGTGACAGGTTTATTTGTCACACCTTGCAGACTCCGTGAACATTCGCAGGCACAGAAAGTGTTGAACAACTGCTGGGTGCTGCGCTCGGTCCTTGAAATGGAATGATGGGTCCTCAGCATGCAATGGTTGGTACTCAGAATGTGATGCTCGGTCCTTGGGATGCGATGCTTGGTCCTCGAGATACGATGCTCAGTCTTGGGATGTGATGTTTGGTCCTTGGGATGCAGTTTGGTCCTTGGGATGTGATGCTTGGTCCTCAGGATGTGATTCTCTGTCCTGAGGATGCGATGCTTGGTCCTCAGAACATGACGCTTGGTCCTCAGGACACAATGCTTGGTCCTCAGGATGCGATTCTCAGTCCTTGGGATGTGATGCTTGGCCCTTGGGATGCAAGGCTTGGTCCTCAGGATGTGATGCTTGGTCCTTGGGATGTGATTCTCAGTCCTCAGGACATGATGCTTGGCCCTCAGGATGCAATGCTTGATCCTTAGGATGCAATTCTCAGTCCTTGAGATGTGATGCTTGGTCCTCAGGATGTGACATTCAGTCCTTCAGATGTGATGCTTGGTCCTCAAGACAAGATGCTCAGTCCTCAGGATGTGACTCTTGGTCCTCGGGATGCAATTCTCTGTCCTCAGGATGGGATGCTTGGTCCTCAGAATGTGATGCTCGGTCCTAGGAGCGTGATTCTCAGTCTTTGGGACGTGATGCTTGGTCCATGGGACGTGATGCTTGGTCCATGGGACATGATGCTTGGTCCTCAGGCTGCGATGCTTGGTCCTTGGGATGTGATTCTCAGTCCTCAGGACATGATGCTTGGCCCTCAGGATGCAATGCTTGATCCTTAGGATGCAATTCTCAGTCCTTGAGATGTGATGCTTCGTCCTCAGGATGTGACATTCAGTCCTTCGGATGTGATGCTTGGTCCTCAGGACAAGATGCTCAGTCCTCAGGATGTGACTCTTGGTCCTCGGGATGCAATTCTCTGTCCTCAGGATGGGATGCTTGGTCCTCAGAATGTGATGCTCATTCCTAGGAGCGTGATTCTCAGTCTTTGGGATGTGATGCTTGGTCCATGGGACATGATGCTTGGTCCTCAGGCTGCGATGCTTGGTCCTTGGGATGTGATTCTCAGTCCTCAGGACAGGATGCTTGGCCCTCGGGATACAATGCTTGATCCTTAGATGTGATTCTCAGTCCTTGAGATGCGATGCTTGGTCCTTGGGATGTGATTCTCTGTCCTGAGGATGCGATGCTCAGTCCTTGGGTTGCAATGCACGATCCTCAGGAGATGATGCTCAGTCCTCAGGATGTGGTGCTTGGTCCTTGGGATGTGATGCTCGGTCCTCGGGACATGGTGCTCGGTCCTTGGGATGCAAGGTGTGGTCCTCAGGATGCGCTTCTCAGTCCTCGGGATGTGATGCTCGGTCCTTGGGATGCAGCTTCTTCTCCCCAGAGCAGCTCAGGCCCCTTCCACTCTGTTTTTTCCTCCTGCTCTCTGCGGTTCAGGGCTGTAACGTGCGAGCATTAAATCTCTCCGTGTTTTCCCGCTGCAGCCGCAGAAGGACGTGGCTGGGCAACAGCCGCCGCAGGGAACCCACCAGCTGCTGGCTGCTGGCATGATGAAGTTCTTCCTCCTCCCTGAGCCCAGTTTTGCTTCCCAATCGCAGCGAGGGGTCCCTGCCGGCCCCAGGGCTGGAGAAGCTGCTGTTGGAAGCTCCTGGGGGCTTGATAAGCACCAAGGACTCGGGGATAAACATCTGGAACCGTCGCTGCCACGTGCCGGCACCCGCCCCGGCGATGGGGAAGGGCGTTGGGTGCAGGATGGGGGATGCTCCATGGCCGGATTCCACCTCCTGGGCACCTCCAGCATCATCCCCAGCTCCAGGATCTCCCCCCGTCTCCCCTCGGGCTCTTGCTGCTGTGTTGGGGACCCAGCAGAGGGTCCCCCACCTCATGGGGCTCTTCCCAAGCCTTTTCCATCCCGGTCAGGGCTGTGTCTCCCCATCCTGGTGGCCCCTCAGCCGGTCCCCTTGGAAACGCATCCAGAGGCGGAAGCGCAGGGAATATTAAGCAGGTGCAGCCCCTTCAATCCCCTCTTTGAACGGGGACAGAGCGGGGCTTGTTCCCAGCGCAGGGAGCCCAGCCAGGCGCCGCGGCGCAGCGGGAGAGGAGACCCCCAGCCCGGCCGCGGGGGCTTCGGCGAGGGGTCATGGCTGAGACGACGCGGGACCCGTGAGGAAGGGTTGGGGGGCACCAAACAGGCCCCGCCAGGCACACCTGCTGCTCCCCAGCAGCCCCAGCCCTGAGCATCCTTCCCCCACCCTGGATGCCAACGGGGGGGTGGTTGGACAGGAGCCAGCAGGGGCCCAGGGGGCCAAGAAGGCCAAGGGCATCTTGGCTTGGAGCAGCCCTGGGGTGGCCAGCAGGGCCAGGGAGGTTCTTCTCCCTCTGGATTTGATGCTGGTGAGGCCACAGCTCGAATCCTGGGGTCAGTGCTGGGTCCCTCACTCCAAGAAAGACCTTGAGGGGCTGGAGAACGTCTGGAGAAGGGAACGGAGCTGGGGAGGGGCTGGAGAACAAGGGTTGTGAGGAGTAGATGAGGGACCTGGGGGGGTTCAGCCTGGAGAAGAGGAGGCTGAGGGGAGACCTCATTGCTCTCTGCAGCTCCTGGAGAGGAGGTTGTGGAGAGGAGGGAGCTGGGCTCTTCTCCCAAGGGACAGGGGACAGGACGAGAGGGAATGGCCTCAAGCTCCACCAGGGGAGGCTCAGGCTGGGCAGCAGGATGAAGTATTTCATGGAAAGGGTCATTGGGCACTGGAACGGGGAGGGGGTTGAGTCCCCTTCCCTGGAGGGGTTTAAGGGCCGGGTGGCCGAGGTGCTGAGGGACACGGGTCAGTGATTGATGGGGATGGTTGGACTCCATGATCCAGTGGGTCTCTTCCAACCTGGTGATTCTGTGATTCGGTGATTCTGTGATTCGGTGATGCAGGATGCAGAGATGCAGGAGCAGCCACCGCTGCAGGTGGAGGAGGAGATGCGGTGACCTTGGAAAAGCCTCAGTCAGCCGGGAGCTCCTGCTCGGGGCGCGGTGTCTGTGGCTGTGAGCGATGCAGGGGACAGCAAAGGCTGCGCTGAGTGTCCCCCGAGCAGCTCAAGGTGTCCCTGCACACCTGGTTGTCCCCAACACAGCCACGACACCCTCTGCAGAGCTGGGAGTGGCAGTGGCTCTGGGCCGCGTGTCCCCTGGGTTGTTGGTGGCACCCACAGGGTTTGGGTCCCCCCACCCCGTGGCTTAAGGCAGAGCTCAAGGCTGGGGGGTCCCGGGGCTGCCTCATCCCTCATCCCGCATCCCGCATCCCGCATCCCGCATCCCGCATCCCTCATCCCGCATCCCTCATCCCGCATCCCTCATCCCGCATCCCACATCCCTCATCCCTGCCTCCATCCCTCATCCCTTATCCTTCATCCCTGCATCCCTGCCTGCATCCCTGCCTGCATCCCTCATCCCTCATCCCTCATCCCTCATCCCTGCCCTCATCCCTGTGGGGATGTCCTGAAGCTGGTTCAGGGGTGCCCCCCCCCCCACTTCCAGAAGCAGTTTGGGGGATCAGCAAGGGATGCTGGTGCTGGGAGGGGATGCAGGGATGCCCCCCCCTCTGGAGCAGTTTGGGGGGGTCATCAAGGGATGCAGGTGCTGGGGGATGCAGGGATGTTCCCCCCACCAGTGCAGGAGCAGTTCTGGGGGGTCAGTGAGGGATCCTGGTGCTGGAGGGGGATGCAGGGATGTCCCCCCCGTGGAGTTTGGGGGGGGTGGTTATGGATATGCCAGTGTCCCCCCTGCAGAAGCAGTTTTGGGGGGCGTTACGCGGGGGACGCCGGTGCTGGGGGGGTGCTGGGATGGATCCTAGGGGGGTGCAGGGAGGGGGAGGCAGGAATGAGTTTCCCAGGGGGTGGGGATGTGGGGATGAATTCCCAGGGGATGGGGGGGGGATGCAGGGATGGGGGCCCTAGGATGGGATGTTGGGATGGAGCTCCTGGGGTGGGATACGGGGATGGGGATGGGGGCGAGGGGGGGATGCAGGAATGGATTCCTCGGGTAGGGAATGCAAGAATGGCGATGCAGGGATGGATCCGCTAGGATGGGATGCAGGGATGAATTCCCTGGGTGGGTGGGTGCAGGGATGGGGATGCAGGGATGGGTACCCTAGGATGGGGATGCAGGGATGGGGATGCAGGGATGGGGATACAGGGATGGGTACCCTAGGATGGGATGCAGGGATGAATTGCCCCGGGGGGAGATGCAGGGATGGGTCCCCTCGGGGAGGGGATGAAGGGATAGGGATGCAGGGATGGGTCCCCTAGGATGGGATGCAGGGATGGGGATACAGGGATAGGGATGCAGGGATGGGTCCCCTAGGATGGGATGCAGGGATAGGTCCCCTGGGGGAGATGTAGGGATAAGTCCCCTGGGGGGGATGCAGGGATGGGGATGCAGGGATGCTCCCCTAGGATGGGACGCCGGGATGCGTTCCCTGGGGGAGAGGATGCAGGGCTGGGGCTGCAGGGATGCTCCCCTAGGTCCATCCCTACGATGGGATGCAGGGATGGGTCCCCTGGGGGGGGTGATACAGGGTCGGGTCCCCCCGGGGCATCCCGGGGATGCTGCTGTCGGTGGCGGGGGGGGGGGGTCCCTCTGCCGCATCCCGGAGCCTCAAACCGCGGCTCCCGGCGTCCCTCCGAGCCCCGCGGGCGGAGCCGGTGCCTCCCCCCCCCGCCCCGTTTCTCTCCAACCCCCCCCCCCCCCCCAAGCTCCATCCCCTCCCCGCCCGTGCGGAGCGGGGGCGCGGGCGGAGCCGCTGCCGGTGCCGGCCCCGCGGTCCCTCCATGTCGCCATGGCCCCCGCGCCTGCCCGGCCACAAGCCCTGGCCCTGCTGCTCGCCCTCGGCGCCCTCGGTGCGTACCGGGATGGGGAGGGGGGGGGCGAGCATCCTGCACTTGGATATGGGGTGGGGGGGGGGGCGGGACACCGGGGACATCCCTGCATCCCCCCTCCCGGGGCCGCATCCTGCACCGGGGGGGATGGTACCCACCCCAGGGGGTCGGATCCTGCACCGGGGGGTGAAGGGGGGGCTGGTACCCACCCCAGGGGGTCGGATCCTGCACTGGGGAACCGGGTCCTGGGCTCGGATGCTGCTCCAGGAGGACCGGGAGGGACCGTTTCCCAATCCCAGGGTCGGATCCTGCACCGGGAATCATGTCCTGGGGCTGGATGCTGCACCGGGGGGACCGGGGGGGACCATTTCCCTCTCCCAGGGTCGGATCCTGCACTGGGGGAATCGGGTCCTGGGCATGGATGCTGCACCGATCCCTCTCCTTGGATCAGATTTAGGGGCTGATCACCTGTAGGAGACCAGGAATGTCGGGGTGGGGGGGACCCCTGGATCTGCGGGAGCCGGAGGATGGAGGGGGATCCCCTTCCCCAGGCTGGATCCCCTTGCAGGGGGGGCTCAATCCTGTTTTTTTGGGGGTGGGGGAGCTGGATCCCCTTTATGCATGGGGTGCGTCTGTGGGAACCAGGGAAAGGCTGGATCCCCCTGCTGGGAGGTGGATTCCTTTGGAGGAGAAGCGGAGCGGGATCCCCTGGTGTGGCTGGGATGCATCTGCAGGAGCCTGAGGAGGGGCTGGATTCCCATGGAGGAGGGGGTGGATCCCTCTGGAGGGGCTGGATCCTCCTGGGGTTATGGAATTCACTTGCAGGAACCAGACAGGGCTGGATCCCCTTGCAGGGTGGGCTGGATCCCTTTGTGGGGACCTGGATCCTTTTGCAGGGAGCTGGATCCCTTGGTGGGGAGCTGGATCCCCTTGTAGGGCTCTGCATCCCCTTGCAGGGGGGCTGGATCCCCTTCTAAAGGAGCTGGATCTGCTAGGGGGGGGCTGGATCCACTTGTAGGGCTCTGCATCCCTTTGCAGGGGGGCTGGATCCCCTTCTAAAGGAGCTGGATCTGCTTGGGGGGGCTGGATCCCATTGCAGGGGGGCTGGATCTGCTTGGGGGGGCTGGATCCCATTGCAGGGGAGCTGGATCCCCTTCTAAAGGATCTGGATCTGCTTGGGGGGACTGGATCCCATTGCAGGGGGGCTGGATCCACTTCTAAAGGAGCTGGATCTGCTGGGGGGGGCTGGATCCCATTGCAGGGGAGCTGGATCCACTTCTAAAGGGTCTGGATCTGCTGGGGGGGCTGGATCCCATTGCAGGGAGCTGGATCCCCTTCTAAAGGAGCTGGATCTCCTTGGGGGGGCTGGATCCCATTGCAGGGGAGCTGGATCCACTTCTAAAGTGTCTGGATCTGCTGGGGGGGCTGGATCCCATTGCAGGGAGCTGGATTCCCTTGTGTGTACAGGCTGCAATTACAGGAACGGGAGGAAGGGTGGATCCTCTTGGAGGATGGGGGGGCTGTAGATCCCGTTGTGTTTGCAGGGTACCCTTGCAGGAACTAGAGAGGAGGGCTAGATCCCCGTGCAAGGGGCTGGATCTAATTGAGGGGTAAGGGGAGCAGGATCTTGATGGAGTCCCTTGCGGAGGGGCTGGATCCCTTTGGAGGAGGCTGGATCTCCCTGCAGAGGGGCTGGATCCCTTTGGGGGAGCTGAATCCCCTTGCAGAGGGGCTGGATCCCTTGTTGGGGGGGCAAATCCCTTTGCAGAGGGGCTGGATCCCTTTCCAGGCAGCTGAATCCCTTGTCGGAGGGGGCTGTATCCCCTTGCAGAGGGGCCGAATCCCTTTCCAGGGGGCCGAATCCCTTGTTGGGGGGGCAAATCCCCTTGCAGGAGGGTTGGATCCCTTTCCAAGAGGCTGAATCCCTTGTTGAGGGGGCTGAATCCCCTTACAGAGGGGCTGGATCCTTTTCCAGGGGGCTGAATCCTTTGTCAGGGGGGCTGAATCCCCTTGCAGAGGGGCTGGATCCCTTTCCAGGAGGCTGGATCCCTTGTTGGGGGGGCTGTATCCCCTTGCAGAGGGGTTGGACCCTTTGAGGGGGGTGTTGGATCTCTTTTGGGGGGGCTGAATCCCCTTGCAGAGGTGTTGGATCCCTTTATAAGGGGCTGGATCCCCTTTTGGGGGGGTCAGAACTCTTGGCTGGGTGTCTGGTCCAGGGCAGCTTGGTTTGGGGGGGCTTTATCACCCTGGGGGGGGGTCACAGACTTGGAGGGTGAGGACTGGGGCTGCCGTGGGTGTGGGGGGACCCACAGAACTGGGCTTTGCCCCTTCAGTCCCCATGCGAGGCCAGAAAGACTTGGGGTGCAGCCCCCTCTCCAAATATCTCGGCGTGGTGGGTGCAAGCTCAAGGTGATGGGGACCCCCCCCCAAAGCTCTCCAGGCTCCCCAGGGCGTGGGGGCCACCTCTGACCCATCTTTTTCTCCTGTTCCCCATCCCAGCATCCGCGTGGGCTCCCCAAAACTCCAGCGAGGCCGAAGGGAGGAGAGGCTGGCCGAGCAGAGACCCCGCGGGGAGACCCACCAACGCCACCAACCCTGGAGATGCCACCACGGGCGGGGGACACCCTCCATCGGGACCCCAATTAGAGCCCCCAGCGAGGGGTACGGCCACCAGGGACCCAGCGGCGGCGCCCGAGGGGTGCGTGGGGTGCACCGGGGAGGGCGACGCCAGCGCTCTGCCCCCCAAATTCAACGCGATGGGTGACGCGGCGGTGACCTGGCCGGGGGACGCGGGGATGGTGGCTCTCGGGAGCCCCGAAGAGCCGGGCAGCGGCGAGCGGCCCACGCGAGCCTCCTTGACCGAGCCGGAGGGGTTCGGGGGGCTGACGGCGGCTCCGTCGAGCCCCCCAGCTCCGCGCGTGGCCACCGATGCGTCCGAATCGGAGCTCTTGCTGGTGGCCGAGGGGGCGGCCGCCCCGCGGACCCCCTTGCCGGGGGACGCCAGCCCCGTGCCGCGCGTGGTGGGGGACTCGGGGCGCGGGCAGGAGCTCTGGGTGGCCACGTCCAGCCCAGCCCCGGCCCAGGGGGCTCGTGGCCGCACGGATCTGACGTGGCTGGAGGTGGAGGAGCCCATCACCGGCACGCCGGCCACCTCCGAGCCGCCCACCGACCGGACGGCTTCCGAGATCATCGACGTCGACTACTACGACCTCTTTGAGGGGGGCGAAGGGTTGGGGGGCTTCCCCGGGGGTGCCCGGGGGGCAGGCGGCTCGGCGCGGCGGCGAGAGCCGGAGGGAGCCGCCACGCCGTGGGCGCTCCACGAGCTCTACGATGACTTCACGCCCTTCGACGAAGCCGATTTCTACCCCACCACGTCCTTCTACGCCGACGGGGAGGAGGAGGACGAGCTGGAGGAGGAGGAGGAGGAGGAGGAAGACGAGGACGAAGAAGATGGGGGGCTGGAGGATGAGAACGGCTACCGCTTGCCCACCCCGGCCGTGCCCGGCGCTCGACCGGCACCGCGGGAGCCCCAACCCACCGGCCAAGCCGAGGTGGCCCCAGCGCAGCCCTCGAGCGGGATGGGGGGCAGCCCCACGGCACGGCCGCGACCCGGGGAGCGGGGCCAGCTGGAGAACGGAACCGAGTGCCGGAGCGGCTACGTCCGGCACAACAGCTCCTGCCGCTCCGTCTGCGACCTCGTCCCCAGCTACTGCCACAACGGCGGCCAGTGCTACCTGGTGGAGAGCCACGGGGCCTTCTGCAGGTAAGGGACGGGGACCCCGGGACCTGGGGGAGGTGGAGGGCGTGCGGTGGGGGCTTCTCATGCCAGTGCAACCTCTCCCTGGGCTCTCCATCCCCGTGTACTTCATCCTTGGACTCTCCATCCCCATGCTCTCCATCCCTCATATCTCCATCCCCAATCTCTCCATCCCCATGCTCTCCATCCCTCATCTCTCCATCCCCATGCTCTCCATCCCTCATCCCTCCATCCCCGTGCACTTCATCCTTGGACTCTCCATCCCCATGCTCTCCATCCCTCATCTCTCCATCCCCATGCTCTCCATCCCTCATCCCTCCATCCCCATGCACTTCATCCTTGGACTCTCCATCCCCATGCACTTCATCCTTGGACTCTCCATCCCCATGCTCTCCATCCCTCAACTCTCCTTCCCCATGCTCTCCATCCCTCATCTCTCCTTCCCCATGCACTTCATCCTTGGACTCTCCATCCCCATGCTCTCCATCCCTCATCTCTCCTTCCCCATGGACCCCATCCCTCATCTTCCCATCCCCATGGACCCCATCCCTGAGCTCTCCATCCCCATGGACCCCATCTCCAGGTTCTCCATCCCCGTGCACCCCATTCCTGAGCTCTCCATCTCCATGCACCTCACCCCTCATCTCTCCATCCCCATGGACCTCATCCCTCATCTCCCCATTCCCGTGCACCCCATCCCTCATCTTTCCATGCCCATTGACCCCATCCCTCATCTTTCCATCCCCATAGACCCCATCTCCAGGCTCTCCATCCGCATGCACCCCATCCCTCATCTTTCTATCCCCATGAACCCCATCTCCAAGCTCCCCATCCCCATGGTCCCCATCTCCAGGCTCCCCATCCCCATGGACCCCATCCCTCATCTCTCCATCCCCCTTGCTCCCCACGCCTGTTCCTCTGGAGCTCGGAGGGCCTTTCCCTGCCCCCCGAGAGGCGGCTGCTGAGGAATTAGGTCAGAGCCGCCCAGCCGAGGCTCCGCGGCCGCCGTGCTAATCGGCCCCGGCAGATTGTGCCCGGGGAGGGCTGCGCAGTACGGCTCGGCACGCATCCTGCGCCTGGCACGGAGCCACCTGCCGGGGGGGACGCCAGCGTGCGGCGTGATGGGGCTGTGTCCCCCCACATCCCGCTGGACACCCCACCACCCACTGGGGAACCATGAGCGCGGGGGATGAACATCACCTGGAGGACCCCAACCCTGCTCCTGGTGTCCCCTGATGTCCCCAGCTCTTGGGGTGGCCTGTTAATCTCATAGAATCACAGAATCACCAGGTTGGAAGAGACCAATCACCAGGTTGGATCATGGAGTCCAACCATCCCCATCAATCACTGACCCGTGTCCCTCAGCACCTCGGCCACCCGGCCCTTCAACCCCTCCAGGGAAGGGGACTCAACCCCTGGTGGAGCTTGAGGCCATTCCCTCTCGTCTTGTCCCCTGTCCCTTGGGAGAAGAGCCCAGCTCCCTCCTCTCCACAACCTCCTCTCAGGGAGTTGGAGAGAGCAATGAGGTGCAGGACGTGGCATTTGGCCTCGTTAACCCTCATCCCGTTGGTCTCAGCTCATGGATCCAGCCTGTTCAGGTCCCTTTGGAGCCTCCCGACCCTCCAGCAGATCCAGCTCCCACCCAGCTCAGTGTCACCCCCAGACTTGCTCAGGGGGCCCTCGAGGCCTCCATCCAGGTCGTTGATGAAGACCCTGAGCAGGGCTGGACCCAGCGCTGAGCCCTGGGGACACCACTTGTCACTGGCCTCCAGCTGGAGGTAACTCCATCTCCCCTCACTCTCTGGACCCTCCACCCAACCACTTTTCCACCCAGGAGCTCGTTCCCCCTTCCAGGCCCCAGGGTGACAGTTTCCCAAGCAGAATCCTGTGAGAAACCATCTCAAAGGCTTTGCTGAAGCCCAAGAAGATCCCTCCCCAGCCTTTCCCCCATCCCGTAGTCAGTCACTTTCTCACAGAAGGCCATCGGGTTGGTTTGGCAAGATCCCCCATCAGCCACTCATCATTTACAGATATCGGCGTCCCCGGAAGACGCTCTGGGTGACGGGGACGTGTTTTTGGGGTCGGGGGTCCCTAACCGCCTCCCCTCGCAGGTGCAACACGCAGGACTACACGTGGCACAAGGGCATGCGCTGCGAGGCCATCGTCACCGACTTCCAGGTGCTCTGCGTGGCCGTGGGCTCGGCCGCCCTCGTGGTGCTGCTGCTCTTCATGCTCACCGTCTTCTTCGCCAAGAAGCTCTACCTGCTCAAGACGGAGAACAGCAAGCTGCGCAAGACCAAGTGAGTGGCCTCCAGACGGGGCTGGGAGCCCTAAAACTGTCCCCGAACGCTCCGGGGTGGCACCTGGACACCCTCAGAGCCTTCAGGTGGCCTCGGCTCTTGCTGGTGGCACCAGGGTTTGACGTGTCTTCGGGATCCCCCCCCGGTGCAGATGGTGTCACGGTGGGTGGGAAAGCTCCTGCTCCACCGTTAATCCTTTAAAGCTGACTGGCACCAGTTAATCTGCTGCACTGGGAGCCGGGGCCACCGGCTGGGGTCACCGCGCTGCCCAGGGGCCACCGGAGATGGGCTCCAACGTGTCCCCAGGGAGAGGTTTGGGGATGACAGGAGCGTAGGGTCACCCCCCCGCCCAGCTCCAGCAATTGCTCCCCAGCTCCCTGCAGCCAAGGAGGAGGAAACCCTCCCAGCCTGGGTCCCTAATGAGCTGTTAATTAGCGTTGGGAAGTGCCAAGTGTAATTAGCAGCCAGCTCAGTGCCAGCCAGTGGGTCTTCTCCAACCCTGAGAGGCTGCAGCTCGAGTTGGCCTTGGGCTCACCCCTCCCCTGCTTAGAGCTGGGGACACTGAGCCTCCCAGGCCACCAAATCTGGGGACACTGAGCCCCAAACCTCCATCCCTGGGGACATTGAGCCCCTAAACCTCCATCCCTGGGGACACTGAGCCCCTAAACCTCCATCCCTGGGGACACTGAGTCCCAGAACCCCAGATCTGGGGACCCTGAGCCCCAAACCTCCATCCCTGGGGACATTGAGCCCACAGACCCCAGATCTGGGGACACTGAGCCCCCAAACCTCCATCCCTGGGGACATTGAGCCCACAGACCCCAGATCTGGGGAGCACTAAGCCCCCCAGATCCTCAGAGATGGGGATATTTAACCCCTAAATCCTCAGATGTGGGGGGTACGTGGCTTCCAAACCTCCAGATCTGGGGACATTGAGCCCCAAAGCTTCTGTCCCTGGGGACATGAAGCCTCCAAACCCCAGAGCTGGGGTCATATACTCCCCAAACCTCCAGAACTGGAGACATTTAGCCTCCAAACCCCAGTTCTGGAGACATTTAGCCCCTCAAAGCTCCATCTCTAGGGTCATTAGCCCCCAAACCTCCAGATTTGGAGACATTTAGCCCCCAAACCTCCAGATCTGGGGACATTTAGCTCCCAAACCTCCATCCCTGGGGATTTTGAGCCCAGAACCCCAGATCTGGGGACGCTGAGCCCCCAAACCTCCATCCCTGGGGACATTTAGCCCCCAAAGCTCCATCCCTGGGGACACTGAGCTTCCAAACCTCCATCCCTGGGGACACTGAGCCCCCAAAGCTCCATCCCTGGGGACGTTTACCCCCTCAGCACCAGGTTGACCCCAAAATGCAGTTGTGGGGTGCCGGGGGCGCTGGGTCTCACCGTTCTGCTCTCCTCCTCCCCCCGGCAGATACCGCACCCCGTCCGAGCTGCACAACGACAACTTCTCCCTCTCCACCATCGCCGAGGGCTCCCACCCAAACGTAAGGAGGCTTTGTGGCACCATCCCCACCTCCCACCAGCTGCTCTGCCCTTGTCCCTCTGTCCAGTAACATCTCGTCTGTCTGTCCCCACCCCAACCTGAGGTCCTTGCACTGCCAGGGGAGTTGGTGGCATCACCACTGGGTCGCTCCGCAGCCTCCTGTCCCCATCCCACGGCGGCCACCGCTCTGTCCCTTCTCTGTTGGGTCCTGCCGTGTCCATCCTGAGTCGCTGTCACCCTCTGTCCTCCTACCCTGTCCTCGTGGTTCCCCAAGGAGCCACCATCCAGAACTGCGGGGCCACCACTTCAAGGAGGGGGTGGCTGGTGCCACGTGGCTCCAGCCGACGAGGCTCCTCATGATGCTCCTTGTGGCCGATGATGCCACAGGGAGGACCAGCAGAGGACACCCAGCAGCGGAGAGTGATGCTGGGGGATGGAACTCTCCAGGATGCTGCTGGATGAGGGTTAACGAGGCCAAATGGTGGGTCCTGCCCTTGGGGCACAAGAACCCTGGGCAGCTCCAGCCTAGGAGAAGGCTGGCTGGAAAGGGCCTGGAGGAGAAGGACCTGGGGGGGTTGGTTGGACAGGAGCCAGCAGGGGCCCAGGGGGCCAAGAAGGCCAAGGGCATCTTGGCTTGGAGCAGAGCCGGCGTGGCCAGCAGGGCCAGGGAGGTTCTTCTCCCTCTGGATTTGATGCTGGTGAGGCCACAGCTCGAATCCTGGGGTCAGTTCTGGGCCCCTCACTCCAAGAAAGACCTTGAGGGGCTGGAGAACGTCTGGAGAAGGGAACGGAGCTGGGGAAGGGGCTGGAGAACAAGGGTTAGGAGGAGCGGCTGAGAGAGCTGGGGGGGTTCAGCCTGGAGAAGAGGAGGCTGAGAGGAGACCTCATTGCTCTCTCCCTGAGAGGAGGTTGTGGAGAGGAGGGAGCTGGGCTCTTCTCCCAAGGGACAGGGGACAGGACGAGAGGGAATGGCCTCAAGCTCCACCAGGGGAGGCTCAGGCTGGACATCAGGATGAATTTCTTCCTGGAAAGGGTGCTTGGTCCCTGTCGGAGGCTGCCCAGGGAGGGGATTGAGTCCCCTTCCCTGGAGGGGTTTAAGGGCCGGGTGGCCGAGGTGCTGAGGGACACGGGTCAGTGATTGATGGGGATGGTTGGACTCCATGATCTGGTGGGTCTCTTCCAACCTGGTGATTCTGTGATTCTATGGTGTGGTCAGGATGTGGCCTCCTGCGTAGCCCTGGTTGCCCTCCCATCCTCTTGTCTTTCAAACCGAAACAGAGAGAAGCGAAGGGCTTTGCCGAGCACGACCCGGAGGAGAAGCGTAGGTCCCTCTAGCCTTTGCCTTAGCCCTGAGATGGTTCTTCTCCTCATCTTCTGACGTCCTTTAGCAGCCGTAGCATCTGCCAAGCCACCCTGGCAGGAGGCTCCTGGAGCCGGCTTGCTCGCCGCTGCGGAGAGGACACACCTTGGGATGAGTTTGGTGCTGCTGCTTGGTATCTCGCTGGGGTCCAACCCACCCCTTGTCCCCTCTGGGATGTGGAGGGCTCGGTCCTGCAGCAGAACGTGGTGGCCGGGACGCAGCTTGTGGAGGACGCGGGTCCTGCAGCGGCGTGGGATGCCCGGGATGGAGCGTCCCGAGGATGCGGAGGGGACAGCAGCGTCAACACCCCTGGGAAAGGGGGGTTTGGGGACACGTGGTGCAGCTCCTCCACTTAGAGAGGAGCTTGGTGCCCTGGCGGTGGTGCCCATCCCGTGGGGTTTGCTGTGACCCCAAACCAGCTGGGAATCGCTCATAGAAACCACCCAGAAGATAGAGGTTTCCCATCTTTATATGAGCCAGGTCTTTGGTGTCTCCATCCATCCTCCACGTGGCTCCAGGAGCACCAAATCCGCTATGAAGCTGGTGGAAGCCTCAACCCCATGAGCCGTTGCACCCTTGGAGACCTCCAAGACCCCAGAGATGAGGGCTCATCCTGACCTGCCAGCAACGCCGGAGACACCAGGACCACCCAGGCACGGACGTTCCCCAAAGCTCAACCCTGGTGCCAGTGGGACTTCTCTCCCCACGGATGCTGGACCAGATGCTCCCAGCAGCTGTCGGGGAGATGTTAGGAAGAGGCAACCTCGTCTTTGCCACCAAATCTGGCTGTACACGGGAAAAATACCACAATAAATCCAACCCCTCGGGTCTCCTGCCAAGCGCCGCTTGGCGAGTTGCTAATTGGTGTGGATGGAGATGATGGGACGAGCTGGGAGGAGAAATGGGATGGTGGTGGGATGGTGGGAGCGGTGAGTGGGACAGCTGCGTGGCTCCTGAGTGCGGTTGGTGAGAGTTTTTTGAGTGCTGGAGGTGTGGGGACCTCATCTGATCCAGTGGGATCACGGCGGGTGGAACTGGATGGGCGTTGAGGTCTCTTCCAACCCAACTCAACCCATTCCATGAAACCCAACCCACGGTGGGGAACAGCAGCAGGTGGTGGGATCCTGTCACCCATCGGCTCCCCTGGTGCCGGGAGCTCCGTTCTCCCCCCATTCCAAGCTGTGCGCTGGTGGGGAAGGACATTTCTAACCACTCTGCATCCTATGTTGGTGGTAGAGACATTGGTGATAGAGACGTTGGTGGTAGAGACGTTGGTTCCTTCACCTGTTCCATCCTTCCACGTCCTCCACGTCGCGGTCATCTCCTAACCTTCCATCTCTCCTACCAGGATGACCCCAACGCTCCCCACAAGCTGCAGGACTCCTTGAAATCCTGCCTGAAGGACGAGGAGCCCTTCAACATCCACAACTCGACGTCGCCCAAGCACGACGGCGGCGGCAAAGGGGAGCAGGACGGCGGTGAAATCAACTGCCTCCAGAACAACTTGACGTGAAGCAGGAGGAGGAGAAGGCGGCGAGAGCGGGACCCAACCCTCCCGCGTCCCGCTCTGCGGATCTCCTGCCTCCTCCCCACCCGGTGTCTCTTTATTCCCGCGCCCTGGCATGCTTTGGTGTGTTTTGTACAGAGGAAAAGAAAACAAATTCATTCATAATCCTACAAAACCGAAGGGGTTTTTGGCCGCGTCGTGTCGTGGGGGTGTTTGGTTCGTGCTCCGTGTTTTCTTGCTTGGGTTAGTGCCGCGCTGTGATTTCTAAACCTTTGCCGTCCCGCAACTGACTTTTTTTGTACTTCTACCCCACTTTTTTTGAAATACAGGTTAAAAACAACAACAAAAAAAAAAAAAGGAAGATCTTCAATAAAACATGGTTTGTTTTTTTTTTTTAAGTTAAGCCTCTTGTCAGTGCTTGTGGTCTCCCAACACGGACACCATTCTGATTCCTCCGAGTCCCATCCGAGCATCAAGGGAGGGGATTGTCCCCTCTGCTCCTCTCTGGGAGACCTCAGCTGGAGGGTTGGGGCCAGCTCTGGAATCCTCAGCAGGAGGAGGAGATGGAGCTGTTGGAACGGGGCCAGAGGAGGCTCCAAGGATGATGCGAGGGCTGGAGAACCTCCCGTCCGAGGACAGGCTGAGAGAATTGGGATGTTCAGGAGAAGAGAAGGCTCCAGGGAGACCTTAGAGCAGCTTCCAGAACCTGAAGGGGCTCCAAGAGAGCTGGGGAGGGGCTGTTCCCAAAGGCTTGTGGGGATGGGATGAGGGGCAATGGGGACAAACTGGAGAGGGGCAGAGTTAGACTGGACAGGAGGAGGAATTTCTTCCATGAGGGTGGGGAGGAGCTGGAACAGGTTGCCCAGAGAAGCTGTGGCTGCCCCATCCCTGGAGGTGTTGAAGGCCACGTTGGATGGAGCTTGGAGCCCCTGATTCAGTGGGAGGTGTCCCTGCCCATGACACAGGGTTGGAACTGGATGATCTTTGAGGTCCCTTCCACCCCAACCATTCTCTGATTCTAACCCGCTCCCAGCCGTCTCCTGCCCTAAGAGCTCCCTGATGGAGCTACCTGGGATGTTGATGGGATTTAGGGCTCTGCAGCCAAAACGCTTCAGCGTTTCACCCCCTCCAGCTCCTCATTTCCATCCGGTTGTGGGATGGAGGAGGAAACCAGGCTCCTGCACTGTGGAAAACCCCCTGCTGGGTTTGATGATGCTGGCCCAGCTTCTGCTGGTGGGAATCAGCAGCACCTCCTGGTTGCGACCACCCTGTCCCAGTACCAAGCGTGGAGGGGGGTTTATTCTCTCTTCAGGGAACCCCAGCTCCCCAGCCACCTTCTCTTCCGTCTCGCTTCCCACACGAGCCGATGTCTTCCAGAGATGGTGTCACCCACAAGCCAAACCTCCCAGCTCCTCGAGAGGAAGGAAACGAAGCAATTAATCACCACTGAATATTAAATGTAGTGCACGTTAGGGATGCGGCTGGCGATCTCCCTGGAGCTAAAGCCGCAGCTCGGCGCGTTTGCAACGTTCCAAATATTTTTCGTGAGCTCTAAATTAATTCTCGGCTCACTCAGGGAGATTAAAAAGTGAGGGGTGGTGGTGGAAACCAGCAGATGATGCCAAGGGGTGACGCAAAGGAGAGCAAGAGGCTGGTCTGGATGCAAGGAGAGGTGGGATGGGATGGGATGGGATGGGATGGGATGGGATGGGATGGGATGGGATGGGATGGGATGGGGTGGGATGGGGTGGGATGGGGTGGGATGGGGTGGGATGGGATGGGATGGGGTGGGATGGGATGGGATGGGGTGGGATGGGATGGGATGGGATGGGATGGGATGGGGTGGGAAGGGGTGGGATGGGATGGGATGGGGTGGGATGGGGCAGCCAAAGAAAGAGTCCAACCAGTGAACATGCAGCCGCACGGTGGGCTCTGGAAACCATCTGATCCTTCCTGATGGTGCCTTGGATCCAGCCGGATGCTGCCTGGGGAAGAGAAGAAAATCTCCTTTGTAGGGAAGAAGCAGCTGTCAACATGCTGACCTCTCGAGCAGACAGAGAAAGCTCATCCCTGTTTAGCTCTCCAGCAGCAAGCAGGGCTTCTCCACCACAGCTGGTGTCACCTGGGAAGCAAGGTTGGCAAGGAACAGTTCATCCATCATGGATGGAGTCACCTTGGAGGTGAGGTTTGCACCGCACGACATCTCCATCACGGATGGAGCCACCTTGGAGGTGAGGTTGGCATGGAACAGCTCCTCCATCACGGATGGAGCCACCTTGGAGATGAGATTGGCCCCACACAGACCCTCCATCACATACAGAGCCACCTTGGAGGTGAGGCTGGCACCGCACGGCTCACCTATCATGGATGGAGCCACCTTGGAGGTGAGGCTGGCCCCGCACGGCTCACCTATCATGGATGGAGCCACCTTGGAGGACGGAGCCACCTTGGAGGTGGGGTTGCACGGCACAGCTCATCCATCCTGCCACAACCCATCCATCCCAGACCTCCCAAGGTTCCACGTGAAGGAACCTCCCAGGTGGACAAGGGAGCAACTGGGACTTCTCATCCTTTGCCACCCATTGTCCTTTCAGAGGAGCTCAGGACACAGTCAAGGAGAGCAGCAAAGGGAAACAGGGGACCAGGTTCTCCACAAACCCAGGTAGCTCCTCGGTGTTGAGATGGACCTGAGGAGGACTCAAGGGGACAGGTGTCTTCTTCAGCTCAACCTTCTCAGCTGCAGCTGCTCATCCACATGGGTTGAAGGGACTTCTTGGGATTCAAGGCAAAATTAGGTCCCAAGATTCAAGCGCATCTAAGGATGCTCCTGGTTCTATGAGAGCATGTGGGGGTATTTGTCCCTGTGTCCCTCTACTCTGGGAGGCCACTCTGACCTCCATCAGTCCCCTCCTTGCTGTCCCCCCTATTTTGGACCCTACTGACCAACCCAACGCGCTCCCGTTCCCCACACGAAGACACAACCTCCGTTCCCCACCTGGCCCTGGGGTCAGCATCCCTTACCGTGCCTCAGTTTCCCTCCTGGCTGATGCCGTGTCTGCAGCCGGCGGGTTCTCCTCCTGCTTTGCCGCAGCCCCAAAGGAGTGAGGGACACGTGGGATGGGGGAACACCAGGATTACCGAGAGGATTGGGCTCGTCTGACACGGGAAAGCAGGAAGGATGGCAAAAAGCACCCACTGCAGAAGCAATTTCATGGGTTCTGCGGAGGAATTTGCCTCCCAGCCAGCGAGACATGGGCTTTAATCAACCTCTTAATCACTTTGGAACGAGGAGGTTGTGGAGCGCTATTAAATTTAAATGCTTGGGTGGTTTGCTGGGAGTAGACGAAGCTTTTTGTGGCCGAGCGAGGGCTGGCACGGGACGCGGGGCACGAAGGGAATTGGCAGCGGGTCTGTCCTCCTCGCTCGGCCGCCCGCTTTTCTCTCGCAGACACAGAACAGGATTCGAGCCACGACCCCGAGACAAGGAGCTTTTCTTCCTTTTGACGAGCTCCGGCTGCCGGAGACAAAATAGCTCGAGTCCCGCTTCACCGGTTGAGAGAGAAGGAGAGAAGAAGGGGTTGGAGCAGCCGTTCCGTGGTTCCTGGAAGGCTGAGGGCACCTCAAACTGTGCTCAACGTCCTCGGTGGAGGGGTTTAAGGGACGGGTGGATGAGGTGCTGAGGGACATGGGTTAGTGAGTGATGGGAATGGTTGGACTCAACGATCCAGTGGGTCTCTTCCAGCCTGGTGATTCTATGAGTCTATGATTCTATATTGGATCGAAAGAGAGGAGAAAACCAATGTCCTCTGCTCAGTGTGGGAAAGACCAACTGGGGACGCGATCGTTGGCGCTAACGAAGCTCTGAGGGTGGCTTTAACCACAGCAACCCCACTTTGTCGTTGTTTTGTGCCATCAATTGGGTCAACTGGTTCTACTGGGAGAGGAAGAGAGCGGGACACAGGCAGTGACGGCGAGCGGCCACCAGAGACGGACTGGAAACACAACGTTGAGTTGGCCAAGACTGAGCGTGGAGCGAGCAAACCCACAGCCCTCCTGAAGGGATGTGGATGAAAAGGGAAATCAAGACAAGGGACACGGAGACGCTGTGAGAACTGGGGAGTGAGATCTCATGGGAGGCACGTTCAGAGGTGAAATGAGTTAAGGGAGCTGGCAGCTCTTCAGAGAAATGATGCGAACACCACACAGAGAAGAGGAAGCGTAGTAGGAACCAGCTTGGCGACGTCGCAGGCTCCTCACTGACCCCCAGGCTCAAGAAAAACAGCTTAGGGGAAGTGGGAACTAGGTCAAACGAGTTCGAAGAGCGGCATCACCATGTGGAGAAACATCAGAAAAGCCAAGGCACAAATTGAGATGGAAATAGCGAACGTCATTAAGAGGAAGATGAAAAGACGACAGCGGCAGGAGGAGGAGAAGGAGAGTTGGTCCGGACCCAGGGAAGAAGGAAGGTTGTTGGCAAAGGAGGTTGAGAATTCAAGGGGTTCACTGTTTGGTTTTATGAAACCAGTCTTTAAAGATGCCAACTGCAAGCAGACGCCTTCCACAATAAATAGAACATTGTCCTCTCCACCGAGAGAGCGTCAACTGCGATAAATAAGAATTCTAAACAGATTAGTTGGGTATTTTCTGAACTTCCTCCTGTGGTTGCTAGAAAAAAAGAGTTAAAGCCACCTCAGATCTGTTCCAAGGGATGGATAAGGTTTTAGAGGACTGAGTTGTGGCTGCCCCATCCCTGGAGGCGTTCAAGCCAGGGTGGATGGAGCTTCGAGGAACTTGACCCCGTGGGAGGTGTCGCTGCCTATGGAACTGGGTGATCATTAAGGTCTCTTCCAACCCAAATCATTCTATGATTCAATGAGTCCAGTTTGGGGCACGACGCCCCGGGAAAGATGTGTGGGAGAAGGTTGAGGGGCAGCAAGGAAGAAGAAAAGACAGTCCTTGAGGGGTGGGCAGCGTGGAGAAGTGGTGACTAAGGGAGGCGTGAGAACAGTCTTGAAGGACTTAAAAACTTCTTCACAAGAGCTGGGAACAACCAGGGTCTGTGGTGGCATAGAATCACAGGATCACCAGGTTGGGAAGGACCCACGGGATCATGGAGTCCAACCATCCCCATCAATCACTGACCCGTGTCCCTCAGCACCTCGGCCACCCGGCCCTTAAACCCCTCCAGGGAAGGGGACTCAACCCCCTCCCTGGGCAGCCTCGGACACGGACCAATCTCCATTTCCGGGAAAGATTTCATCCTGCTGTCCAGCCTGAGCCTCCCCTGGTGGAGCTTGAGGCCATTCCCTCTCGTCCTCATGTCAGAAGAGCCCCCCAGAAAAGGTGAACTTCACATGATGAACTTCAACTGCCAGAAGGGACAGTTTGAGAGAGACCTTAGGACCTAACTATATGAAGGAAGAACCACAGGGACAGGCTGAGGGTTGGCAGCTCCCCCTGTAGAATCATAGAATGGTTTGGAAGGGACCTCAAAGCCCATCCAGTCCCACCCCTGCCATGGGCAGGGACACCTCCCACTGGATCAGGGGCTCCAAGCTCCATCCAATGCAGCCTTCAACACCTCCAGGGATGGGGCAGCCACCACATCTTGAAGCAACCTGGTCCAGGTCCTCCCCACCCTCCCAGGAGAACATTTCTCATCTCCATCTCCCCTTTTTCAGCTTCAAACCATTCCCCTCGTCCTATCTTTGCGCTCCCTGATCCAGAGTCCCTCCCCAGCTTTCCTGGAGCCCTTTTCAATCCTGGAAGCTGCTCTAAGGCCTTCTCAGAGTCTTCTCCAGGCTGAACAACCCCAACTCTCTCAGCCTGTCTTTGCACAGGAGGTGCTCCAGCCCTTGGATCATCTTCGTGGCCTCCTCTGGATCTGCTCCAACCTTTTCCAACCTTAATGAATCTATACAATTTGCATTTATGAAATGAATTAGAAGTCATTCTGTAGAACCTAGGAAACGCGGTCTTGAATGAAGACGTCCTTTGGCTGGGTGCTACAAAAACACAGCAGGAAAATATGGTTCTTGCTTCGGAGCGATCGCAATTTAACTGCAAGGCAGGAGACAGCAGATGGAGACAATCTGCTGGGTAGAAGAGCACAAAGAATCAGTGAGACAATACTGGCTGGTGCGGCAGACAGCGGGATTAGCACGCGGCGGAGCCAACTTGCTGGCACAGATGGTGGAAAAGAAGAGATTTCAAGAAGGATTTGAGAGATGAGGAGATGCTTCTGAAGCTTTAGAGCTCTAGGTTCTGCGTGGTGACCTGGGATACAGATGTGGAGGGGAGAATCATAGAACCATAGAATAGTTTGGGTTGGAAGGGACCTTAAAGATCATCCAGTTCCACCCCTCTGCCATGGGCAGGGACACCTCCCACTGGATTAGGGGCTCAAAGCTCCATCCAACGTGGCCTTCAACACCTCCAGGGATGGGGCAACCACAACTTCTCCTGTTCCAGTTCCTCCCCACCCTCACGGTGAAGAAATTCCTCCTCCTGTCCAGTCTAACTCTGCCCCTCTCCAGTTTGTCCCCATTGCCCCTCGTCCCATCCCCACAAGCCTTTGGGAACAGCCCCTCCCCAGCTTTCCTGGAGCCCCTTCAGGTTCTGGAAGGTCTCTAGAAGGTCTCCTTGGAGCCTCCTCTTCTTCAGGCTGAACATCCCAACTCTCTCAGCCTGTCCTCGTACGGGAGGTTCTCCAGCCCTCACATCATCCTTGGAGCCTCCTCTGGACTCCATCTCCTTCTTCCATTGAGGACTCCACAACTGGAAGATCTCAAAGATCTTTTCCAACCAAACGATTCTACAATTCTATGAAATGGTAAAGTGAATTGTAAAGGGGACCTGAAAATCGAATCAAATCTGGGATAACGAGGTGCTGAGAAGAAACACTAACAGAGGACGCAGAATCATCATCGCTAAGAGTTTCTGAGACCAGGTTGGAGAAACACCTGTCAAGGACAGTTTAGGTTGAGCTGGTTCTGCCTGGCGGCAGGTGCTGCTCTATCTCCGCGACCTCTTCAGGTCCCTCCAGTCTGATGCTCAGTGATCCTGCAATTCTGCTTTGGGCTCATCAGAAATGTCACGTCTGCTCTTCCACCCCTGCGTAAAACAGGTTTACGGGCTCCAGCTTCAAGAGAGGATGGGAGAACGGTAATTCTGAACCATTTTCTCCTTCGTTTTAAATAGTTGTACGTACACAAAGGGATAAACATGAATATAGACAGGCAAATGGTAAGATCGGAAAAGGGAACGACTAAAAATCACTGCCCTTCCTATTTTATCTATTTTTCTTGTTCCCTGGACCATGTTGCCCAGAGAAGCTGTGGCTGCCCCATCCCTGGAGGTGTTGAAGGCCACGTTGGATGGAGCTTGGAGCCCCTGATGCAGTGGGAGGTGTCCCTGCGCATGGCCGAGGCTGGAACTGGATGATCTTTAAGGTCCCTTCCAACCCAAACTGTTCTATTTATGATTCTACGATTTATGATTCCATGATTTATGATTCCATTTCTCAGCCCCAGTTGTACCAGTTCCCCAGAAAAACTTCAAGGACAACAGATACCCAGATGTGACACCCATTCCACCCCAAAGTGCGCGTCTGGTTTCATGAACCCAGTGTAAGAAGAAGCAGAAAAGGAAGCCCAGAAACCACTCATGTCCTGGGCTGCATCCAGAGCAGTGGGGCCAGCAGGGAGGGAGGGGATTGTCCCCTCGGCTCCTCTCGGGGAGACCTCAGCTGGAGGGTTGGGGCCAGCTCTGGAATCCTCAGCAGGAGAAGGAGATGGAGCTGTTGGAACGGGGCCAGAGGAGGCTCCAAGGATGATGCGAGGGCTGGAGAACCTCCCGTACGAGGACAGGCTGGGAGAGTTGGGATGTTCAGGAGAGAAGGCTCCAAGGAGACCTTAGAGCAGCTTCCAGAAGCTGAAGGGGCTCCAGGAAAGCTGGGGAGGGGCTGTTCCCAAAGGCTTGTGGGGATGGGACGAGGGGCAATGGGGACAAACTGGAGAGGGGCAGAGTTAGACTGGACACTAGGAGGAATTTCTTCACCGTGAGGGTGGGGAGGAGCTGGAACAAGTTGCCAAGAGAAGCTGTGGCTGCCCCATCCCTGGAGGTGTTGAAGGCCACGTTGGATGGAGCTTGGAGCCCCTGATGCAGTGGGAGGTGTCCCTGCCCATGGCAGGGGTGGAACTGGATGATCTTTGAGGCCCCTTCCAACCCAAACCCTTCCATAATTCCTTGATTCTATGGGATGGACGCATTGATGCTATCGTGACTCTTTTTTTCTGAAGGCGTGTTCAAAGGCAGCTCTGGGCTCTGCTGTTCCACCTCTTTTACCATGTCCTCAGGCATCTCCATTCATACTTATTTCTCCTTTCTCCTCCTAGAATCACGGAATGCTCTTTTCCAACCTGGGGATTCTATGATTCTATGGAAATAAAGCCGTTTTCCTTGAGTTTTCCTAGAGAAAACCGCTGGTAACGGCAGAGGGGTGAAGAGCAAGGTCACGACAGGCTGCTACGACTGAAAATCAGCACCAAGAGCAGAGCAGACACAGCCAAAGCCTCTGCAGAGCAGCCCAGCCTCTCACACCGAGCTCCGCGTTCTCTTTTCCCACCGAGCCGGCGCAGGGAGGGCCTCGTTGGCTTGGAAATTCTTTTCAAAGTCTGGTTTTTTTTTGCATTTCTTCAGTGAAATCCGGCACCTGGTTCAGCTCATCCATTATTCCTTCCAGCTGCTTTTTGCCACGTCGGAGCCGGAGCATTGAACGGGATGAATTTCTCCCCCGGACACAAGCTGAGTTAAAGGGACAACTCGCTCCTTTCTTTTCTTGCCCGGCTATTGACTCGGCTCAGCATCTGCTCCCTCATTAACCTTCCCTGCCCTCTGAGCACTAATGATCTTTTATGACTGGAAGCATTTAGCTTTATATCAAGCAACAACGGCGGCGTTTGAAGACAAAAAAACCCTCCCACTTGGCTCCTTCTGCCGCCGTTTAATTCGATTTGGGTATTAAACCCCCGAGGGATGGGAATATCGCGGATAACTCAGCGATAACTAACACAGGCATCTCGGGTACCCAAAAAGGAGAATCAAATGAGATAAATCAAAGCGCCTTCTCCCTAAAAACCATTTTCCAGGTGCTCACATCGCTAAGCTTGATGCTTTTAGTTAACGTTCCCTGCTGCGTGCTTGGGAATTGCCTCAAACACCGCAAGGTGAATTAGTTTGATTCACTCAGCGGGTTATTTCTATATTTTTTTTCTACTCCTGGTCACGAAATCCTTTTTCCCTGCTGGTTGGACGCGGCAGAAGAGCTTTCTTAGAAGCAGCATTGTTACCTATAGATCCCACATGGCTCCACCGCGCATCGCAGCCGAGGTTTGCTGCATCGTAAACACCGCAGAGCAGATGGGAGGGACGGGGCAACAGCCTCCACAGCGAAATCCTCGCAGCCTTCCGCGCCGTAACAAGTCAGGCAGCGTGAGAAGGAATATATTAAGGAGGACAAGAGGTGTTTTGAGCGATGCAGCTGTACTTTGCACGCGGGTTTTGGTCCCTTTCCCACTGCAAAGAGAAAAAGAGAGGATTTTACATCCCATTTCCAAGGCGTTTCAGGCTCGGTGGCTCCTGAAGGAGCTGGGAGGGATGTGCTAGAGAGAGAGAAATGTGAGACGCAGACAAAAGGTGGTTGGGAATGGAGCGTTTGCTAGAATACAAATGCAGCCCTACAGAGAGCTCCCAGGTAGGAGCATCTCTGCGTTTGAATCCGTCCGTGAACGACCTTTGCTGTCGTCTGCGCCGCAGAATGAGGCTCTGCAGACAAACCATGTGAAGTCATAGAATCACAGAACCACCAGGTTGGAAGAGACCCACCAGATCATCGAGCTTGATTCCCATCAATCACTGACCCATGTCCCTCAGCACCTCGGCCACCCGGCCCTTAAACCCCTCCAGGGAAGGGGACTCAACCCCCTCCCTGGGCAGCCTCCGACAGGGACCAATCACCCTTTCCAGGAAAGATTTTTTCCAAAAATCCAGCCTGAGCCTCCCCTGGTGGAGCTTGAGGCCATTCCCTCTCGTCCTGTCCCCTGGCCCTTGGGAGAAGAGCCCAGCTCCCTCCTCTCCACAACCTCCTCTCAGGGAGTTGCAGAGAGCAATGAGGTCTCCCCTCAGCCTCCTCTTCTCCAGGCTAAACACCCCCAGGTCCTTCACCTGCTCCTCCTAACCCTTGTTCTCCAGCCCCTTCCCCAGCTCCGTTCCCTTCTCCAGACGTTCTCCAGCCCCTCAAGGTCTTTCTTGGAGTGAGGGACCCAGAATTGACCCCAGGATTCGAGGAGCGGCCTCACCAGAGGGAGAAGAACCTCCCTGGCCCTGCTGGCCACGCCGGCTCTGCTCCAAGCCAAGATGCCCTTGGCCTTCTTGGCCCCCTGGGCCCCTGCTGGCGCCTGTCCAACCAACCCCCCCAGGTCCTTCTCCTCCAGGCCCTTTCCAGCCAGCCTTTTCCTAGGCTGGAGCTGCGGAGGGCGGCCAGGACACAGAGCCAGACTGTTTCAAAGGGCAGCGAAGGAATTAAGGCTCTGGCTGCACCACCACAGAGCGGGGACTTAGCTGGTCACTGGACTCCCCGAGACCAGACCCAGGTTCCCAGCTCCGTGAAAGGCTGGGAAAACAAAAGCGAAGCGATTTCAGACTTTTAAAGAAGCTTTCAGGCAAAGCTTCTACAGAAATGAAGCCATCAAAGAGTAAGAGAGGAAATCCTTTCACAGCTAAATAAGTGGTTAAAAGGCAGGAAGCAAAACGCTGACACAAACGATTGGTTTCTGCATGCAAGAAGAGATTATGGGGGGATATCTTGGGGTCTGGTTGGGACCTGGCTTAGCCGGCGTATCCCTAAACACCCTGAAGAAGCGATGGAGAACGGGATGATAAATGTTACAGACCTTCCATGGCCAAACATCAGAAACAGAGAGAGAAAAACAGCTGCAATGGCTCAACCAAACACCCAGACAGCTCATCGACTGTTCCACAAGTTGTCCAAACCAGAAAGTGAGGGAAGAGCGAGGCCAAGCCACGCGTTTGTGTTCCCACCCCTGTTCTCCTAGATGCCAGTAATCCCCAGCTCAAGGACTTCCCAAACCAGTGGTGGCCCTCAGGAGATCCCTATTCCATGGGTTTGTCCCCTTCTCCCGTGGATTCACCCTCCCAAACCCACAGAAACCTCTAGCAGTGATCATTTTTTCGTTCTGAAGAGCCCCATGCGAAACTCTGCAGGCGTTTCCTCTCTCTTCGCTCAGTTCTTGACGTTTATGAGCATCGTTTGATGCCCCCTAACGCTCGCAGAGACAGTGCAGGGCGAACACAAGGCTCCAGGCTTGGGCAAGAGCTGCTGGAAAGCTGCCTGGAGGAGAAGGACCTGGGAGGTTGGTTGACCATGATCCAGCAGTGGCCCAGGTGGCCAAGAAGGCCAAGGGCATCTTGGCTTGGATCAGCCCTGGAGTGGCAGCAGGAGCAGGGAAGGGATTGTCCCCCTGGACTCGGGGCTGGTGAGGCCACAGCTCGAATCCTGGGGTCAGTTCTGGATCCTTCACTCCAAGAAAGACCTTGAGAGGCTTGAGAACGTCTGGAGAAGGGAACGGAGCTGGGGAGGGGCTGGAGAACAAGGGTTGTGAGGAGCAGCTGAGGGACCTGGGGGTGTTTATCCTGGAGAAGAGGAGGCTGAGGGGAGAACCTCATCATTCTCAGAAGCCCCTGGGAAGGAGGTTGCGGAGAGGTGGGCGCTGGGCTCTTCTCCCAAGGAACAAGGGGTGGGACAAGAAGAAATGGCCTCAAGTTGTGCCATGAGAGGTTTAGATTGGATATTAGGAAATATTCCTTCATGCAAAGGGTTCTCCAGCCCTGGCAGAGGCTGCCCAGGGAGATGGTGGAGCCTTCATCCCTGGAGGTGCTCAAAAGACACGTGGACCAGGTGCTCAGGGATTGGGTTTAGTAGTAGACAGGTATGGTTGGACCCAATGATCCCAAAGGTCTTTTCCAACCACACGATTCTCTGATCGTCTCTCCCAACCCCTCGGTGCATCCAGGGCTTTGCACGTTTCCCCTCAGCCTGGAAATCTTCATCTACACTATGAAAACCAAAGGTTACAAAAGCTTAGATGAAGCAATGAAAGAGAAAGGTGGATTCAGTGCCAAAAAAAAATGTGAAATGAGGCACAGAAGCAAAAATATCACAAAATAATTGTGGGTGTTGCGGTTACGGGATGTAAATTTGCTGTTACTACTCAGGTGGCAGCAGGGAACGGTGGCAGCATGTGCTTTGTGTGAATTACTGCTCCACAGCACCGAAACATGCTAATAACCTAATAGGAAATATTAAGAGAGTAAAAAATACACTTTGGATCCGACCCATGAACCTACGGAACCACAACCAGCAAAGGGGCTGCGAACGAGGGAGGTGAGTCGTGGCACCAAGTCCCACTGAGAATCATAGAACAGTTTGGGTTGGAAGGGACCTTAAAGATCATCCAGTTCCAACCCCACTGCCATGGGCAGGGACACCTCCCACTGGATCAGGGGCTCCAAGCTCCATCCAACGTGGCCTTCAGCACCTCCAGGGATGGAGCAGCCACCCCTGCTCTGGGCAACCTGTTCCAGCTCCTCCCCACCCTCACGGTGAAGAAATTCCTCCTCCTGTCCAGTCTAACTCTGCCCCTCTCCAGTTTGTCCCCATTGCCCCTCGTCCCATCCCCACAAGCCTTTGGGAACAGCCCCTCCCCAGCTTTCCTGGAGCCCCTTCAGCTTCTGGAAGGTCTCTCTAAGGTCTCCTCAGAGCCTTCTCTTCCCCTGAACATCCCAACTCTCCCAGCCTGTCCTCGTGCGGGAGGTTCTCCAGCCCTCGCATCATCCTTGGAGCCTCCTCTGGCCCCGTTCCAACAGCTCCATCTCCTTCTCCTGCTGAGGATCCCAGAGCTGGCCCCAACCCTCCAGCTGAGGTCTCCCCGAGAGGAGCCGAGGGGACAATCCCCTCCCTCCCTGCTGCCCACGCTGCTCTGGATGCAGCCATGGAATCCTAAAGTTGGAGAAGCCCCTCAGCTCCCCCAGCCCAAGCATCAACCCAGCACCATCGTGCTGACAAAACCGCGTCCCCAGGCGCCGTGGCCACAAGCCTTTTGAAGCCCTCCAGGGACGGAGACTCCCCCACTGCCCTGGGCAGCCTCTGCCAGGGCTTTATCACTATTTCAGTAAAAAAACGTTTCCTAATATTCAATCTAAACCTCCCCTGGTGCAACCTGTGGCCACTTCTCCTCATCCAACCACTTGAATCATAAAACGGGGAGGAGCTGGAAGAGGAGAAGCTGTGGCTGCCCCATCCCTGGAGGGGCTCAAGGCCACGTTGGATGGAGCTTGGAGCCCCTGCTCCAGCGGGAGGTGTCCCTGCCCACGGCAGGAGGTGGATCTGGATGATCTCTGAGTTCCCTTCCACCCCAAACCCTCCCACGATCCCGCTCTCTGACTTTCCACCCTCCCTCCCCTCCCACAGGCGGTGCCGGGCGGGCCCTCAGGGCGCAGGCGCGGGGCTGCAGCACCTCCCCCCGCCGCCCCCGCGGCCTCCACGGCCGCTCTAGCGCCTCAAGCCATGTTCGCCGAGCTCAACGAGCTGCTGGACGCGGCCCCGGAGCGAGCGGACACGGTGAGAGGCGGCGGGGAGGGAAGGATGGAGGGAGGTCGCTATGGCGGCGGGGAGGGAATGGAGAAGGTGGGGGGGGGGGGGGAAGGCGGGAAACGCTGCCGCCCCAGTGCATGCTGGGAGCTGTAGTCCAGGCAGAGCTGTTAGTCGGTGGCCGCGCGGTGTGTGCTGGGAGTTGTAGTCTTGGCGTCGCCGCCGCGGTGCATGCCGGGTAACGGCCGCGCGGGAGGACCTGCGCGCCTGCGGCCGCGCGGTGCATGCTGGGAGTTGTGGTCTTGGGGTTGGTCCCCCTGGCTTGGAAACTTTGCATTTTCTAGAATGATAGAACCGTTTGGGTTGGAAGGGACCTCAAAGATCATCCAGTCCCACCCCTGCCATGGGCAGGGACACCTCCCACTGGATCAGGGGCTCCAAGCCCCATCCAACGTGGCCTTCAACACCTCCAGGGATGGAGCAGCCACAGCTTCCCTGGGCAACCTGTTCCAGCTCCTCCCCACCCTCACGGTGAAGAAATTCCTCCTAGTGTCCAGTCTAACTCTGCCCCTCTCCAGTTTGTCCCCATTGCCCCTCGTCCCATCCCCACAAGCCTTTGGGAACAGCCCCTCCACAGCTCTCCTGGAGCCCCTTCAGGTTCTGGAAGCTGCTCTAAGGTCTCCTTGGAGCCTTCTCTTCTCCTGAACATCCCAACTCTCTCAGCCTGTCCTCGTACGGGAGGTTCTCCAGCCCTCGCATCATCCTTGGAGCCTCCTCTGGCCCCGTTCCAACAGCTCCATCTCCTTCTCCTGCTGAGGATTCCAGAGCTGGCCCCAACCCTCCAGCTGAGGTCTCCCCGAGAGGAGCAGAGGGGACAATCCCCTCCCTCCCTGCTGCCCACGCTGCTCTGGCTGCAGCCCAGGCCACGGGGGTTTCATGTTGAGCTCCTGTGGAGCTTCTCCCCCCCAGCCCCCCGAGTCCTTCTCCTCAGGGCTGCTCTCCAGCCCATCACCCCCAGCCTGGATTGAACCCGGGGGTTGCCCCGACCCAGGGGTAGGACCTTCCCTTGGCCTGGTTGCCCCTCCTGGGGGTCTCCCAGCCCCACTTCTCCAGCCTGGCCAGGTCCCTCTAGCAGCCATTGGCGCCCGGGCGCGGTGCACGCTGGGAGTTGTAGTCGGGGCTGTGGGGTTCCCCAGTCACCGCGCGGGGCTTGCTGGGAGCTGTAGTCCAACACGCGGTACGTGTGGTTTAAATGGCAGCCGCGGGGGCGCGCGGTGCATGCTGGGAGTTGTGGTCCGGCGGCGGCGCGCGGTGCATGCTGGGAGCGCGCGGGCTCCTGAGGCGGGAAGGCGCCATGGCGGGCGGTCAGGCCTCTCCCCCCGTGCTGAGCGGAACCCTCGGGCCGCTCCCTTCGCCCGGCCCTGGCGGCCCCGCAGGCACCGAGGGGGCCGGCAGGGGCCCCGCAGCCCCGGGGATCCCGGTCTGTGGGTGCGTGTGGGGAAAAGCAGCGAAAAAGGGTGAAAAAGCCTGCGCAGCGCTGCTCGGGGCCTGAGCCTCCCCTGGTGGAGCTTGAGGCCGTTCCCTCTCGTCCTGTCCCCTGTCCCTTGGGAGAAGAGCCCAGCTCCCTCCTCTCCACAACCTCCTCTCAGGGAGTTGCAGAGAGCAACGAAGAGTTTCATCCCTAGCAGCATCTTTCTAGGCGTGAGAAGGAGGCAAAGAAGGGGGAGGAGAATCATATTGCACGTCTGTGGTGGGAAATCGGGAGCCGTGGGGTTTCTGAGTGCCAGCAAACAAGCTTGGGGTGGTGGCACCAGGACTTACCTGCACCAAAGCAGAGGAAGAGAAAAAAGAAAGAAAATATTTTTTTCATAGAAAGGGTGATTGGTCCCTGCCCAGAGGAGGCCACGAAGATGATGTGAGGGCTGGAGAACCTCCTGTGTTGAGGACAGGCTGAGAGAGCTGGGGTTGTTCAGCCTGGAGAAGGCTCCGAGGAGACCTTAGAGCAGCTTCCAGGGCTGAAAGGGGCTCCAGGAAAGCTGGGGAGGGGCTCTGGATCAGGGTGACGACGGGAACAGTTTGAAGCTGGAAGAGGGAAGATTGAGATGAGATCCTTTCTGCTACGAGGGTGGTGAGACCCTGGCCCTGGTTGCCCAGCGCAGTGGTGGCTGCCCCATCCCTGGAGGTGTTGAAGGCCACGTTGGATGGAGCTTGGAGCAACCTGGTGAGAGATGTCCCTGCCCATGGCAGGGGATGGACCTGGATGGACTTTGAGGTCCCTTCCAACCCAACCCATTCTATAATTCTCTGATTCTACTCCCCCAGGCTCCTCCGTGCGATGGGTGGTGCCTTCTGTGAGCACGAGGGCTTCTGCTTCTCATTCCCTGCTCAATATTTGCTGTTCGTTAGCATCGCTTTGTAACGCATTTTAAGCCCTGAGGAGGTAGCTCTGATAGACAACACGGTTAGATTGCTTGTAGCCAAAAAGAGCTTTTCTTTTTCCATCGAATAGATTGAAAAGAAAGCTTTGATTGAACCCAGCCCTCCGATGATTCAAGAAACGCCTCAGCTAAGGTTTTAATGGAAACAAACGCCTCGATGAGGCCGGTGCTGGTAACAAGCACACGCTGATGAGCGGAATTAATTCCCTGATGAACGGAGTTAATTCTCTGCGTGAGCCAAACGAGGTGTGTGAGCCAAACGAGGTGTGTGCTTTGTGCAGAGAGCTCCGCTGCACCAAACAGATCTTAATGAGGAGGTTTTCTGCTCTGAACGTGGCTCGGTGGAGGTGAACCTGGAGCAGGAGCCAGGGTGGGCTGCTTGGGGACAAAACCAGCAGTTGCAGGAGGGCTTCCCGGGCAGTGCTGGTGGGAGAAGGGGGAGAACGGCCCGGGAACAGAGTGTGTGGTCACCTCTGAGCCTCTTGGTGACGATGAGCTGGAGGAGAGGGGGGCAAAGGAGGACTTGGGGGGCTGGGGGGGAGAAGCTCCACAGGAGCTCGACATGAAACCCCCCGTGTCCTGGACTGCATCCAGAGCTGCGTGGGCAGCAGGGAGGGAGGGGATTGTCCCCTCTGCTCCTCTCGGGGAGACCTCAGCTGGAGGGTTGGGGCCAGCTCTGGAATCCTCAGCAGGAGAAGGAGATGGAGCTGTTGGAACGGGGCCAGAGGAGGCTCCAAGGATGATGCGAGGGCTGGAGAACCTCCCGTCCGAGGACAGGCTGAGAGAGTTGGGATGTTCAGGAGAAGAGAAGGTTCTGAGGAGACCTCAGAGAGACCTTCCAGAACCTGAAGGGGCTCCAGGAAAGCTGGGGAGGGGCTGTTCCCAAGGGCTTGTGGGGATGGGACGAGGGGCAATGGGGACAAACTGGAGAGGGGCAGAGTTAGACTGGACAGGAGGAGGAATTTCTTCACCGTGAGGGTGGGGAGGAGCTGGAACAGGAGAAGCTGTGGCTGCCCCATCCCTGGAGGTGTTGAAGGCCACATTGGATGGAGCTTGGAGCCCCTGATGCAGTGGGACGTGTCCCTGCCCATGGCAGGGGTGGGACTGGATGATCTTTAAGGTCCCTTCCAACCCAAACTATTCAATGATTCCGTGATTCCATGGAAGGTGGCAGGTGCGAATTGCTCACAGCCACCCGTGGTGCTGGTGTCCCACGTGAATATAGAATCATAGAATCACCAGGTTGGAAAAGACCCCCCGGATCATTGAGTCCAACCATTCCCCTCGTTGCTATCTGTGTGTGTGCTTGGGATGTGCCGGCACTGGGACGCGCACTGCTCCTTGTTGGTGTCCTCCTTCAGAAAGCCGTGAGCTCAGCATCTTCTGGTGCCTCCCCACATCTGGAGGACGCCCTGGCCTCCCTTTATAAAGTGACGGGTGGCTGGAGTGCTGCTCGTCCCCTTCTTTCTCCACAGGCCTGAGCAGACACTTTATCTACCAAGATGGAACCAAGAGCAGTTCATGCCCTCGTCTTCCTCTGTTAAGTGGTTTTTTCCTTCTTTTCCAGGGTAAATTCACGCTGCTGCGAGACACCAGAACGGACGGCAGCTTCTTGGTGCACCATTTCCTCTCCTTCTACCTCAGAGGTGTGTCAGCAGTGGAATTCTTTGAGGCAAGGGTCATAGAATCATAGAATCACCAGGTTGGAAGAGACCCACTGGATCATGGAGTCCAACCATCCCCATCAATCACTGACCCGTGTCCCTCAGCACCTTGGCCACCCGGCCCTTAAACCCCTCCAGGATGTGACTTTGCTTGCACCTTGGAGGTTCCTTCAGCGTGAAGTGTTTCTAAGTGACCATGGGCTGGTTTTGCAGGGTGTGAGGCATCACGGAACCGTGGCTTGGGTTGGAAGGGACCTCAAAGCCCATCCAGTTCCAACGCCTCCCACTGGATCAGGTTGCTCCAAGCCCCATCCAACCTGGACATCAACACCTCCAGGGATGGAGCAGCCACCTCTTCTCTGGGCAACCTTCTCAGGGCCTCCTCACCTTCCTAAAATATCATCTCAATCTTCCCTCTTTCAGCTTCAAACCATTCCTCCTCATGCCATCCCTGCCCTCCCTGATCCAGAGCCCCTCCCCAGCTCTCCTGAAGCCCCTTTCAGCCCTGGAAGCTGCTCTAAGGTCTCCTCAGAGCCTTCTCTTCTCCAGGTGGAACAATCCCAACTCTCTCAGCCTGGCCTTGCATGGAAGGTGCTCCAACCCTTGGATCATCTTCAGGTTAGCACAAGTCTTTGGGGTCAGGATTTATAGGTCCCAGTCCTGACTTTTTCTTGAGCCTTGCTCTATATCCTTGCTCATCCCGTAATGTCCAGGCACCTCGTTTCTTCATTAACATCATAAATCACTCAGACACCTGACGGGGAGGTGTTGCCTGCGGTTCCATCACTTCTTGGTGTTATATAATGGGATTAAAAATATCAGGAACACTTAACAAATAGACGAGCTGGTACTGAGCAAAGGAACAAAGAGCCTGGCAAGTTGCCTAATTGCTTTTCTGCAAACAATTTCACCTGGGGGTGAACCTACCAAGCCCTGCGGCGCCAGAGCTGGAGTCATGGGCTCCTCCGGCTTTCTGCTAGCAAAGCAGCGTCCAAGGGACAGGAGAGACCTCGCCGCTCTCTGCAGCTCCTGGAAATGAGGTTGTGGTGAGGTAGGTGCTGGGCTCTTCTCCCTGCCCGGCTCTGTGAACGTCCCGACCTTGGAGCTGGTGCACGGAGCTGCCTGGGAAAAGCCATCCTTGAAGTGAGGAAGAACTTTGGGGTGTTTAATGCATCTCAAGGCACGTGTGCTTGATGTCACCCTCCCAGGAGGGTTAACGAGGCCAAACGGCGGGTCCTGCCCTTGGGAAACAACGACCCTGGGCAGCTCCAGCCTAGGAGAAGGCTGGCTGGAAAGGGCCTGGAGGAGAAGGACCTGGGGGGGTTGGTTGGACAGGAGCCAGCAGGGGCCCAGGGGGCCAAGAAGGCCAAGGGCATCTTGGCTTGGAGCAGAGCCGGCGTGGCCAGCAGGGCCAGGAAGGTTCTTCTCCCTCTGGATTTGATGCTGGTGAGGCCACAGCTCGAATCCTGGGGTCAGTTCTGGGTCCCTCACTCCAAGAAAGACCTTGAGGGGCTGGAGAACGTCTGGAGAAGGAGATTGGGAAGGATCTGGAGAACAAGGGTTGTGAGGAGCAGCTGAGGGACCTGGGGGTGTTTAGCCTGGAGAAGAGGAGGCTGAGGGGAGACCTCATTGCTCTCTGCAACTCCCTGAGAGGAGGTTGTGGAGAGGAGGGAGCTGGGCTCTTCTCCCAAGGGACAGGGGACAGGACGAGAGGGAACGGCCTCAAGCTCCACCAGGGGAGGCTCAGGCTGGACAGCAGGATGAAATCTTTCCTGGAAAGGGTGATTGGTCCCTGTCGGAGGCTGCCCAGGGAGGGGGTTGAGTCCCCTTCCCTGGAGGGGTTTAAGGGCCGGGTGGCCGAGGTGCTGAGGGACACGGGTCAGTGATTGATGGGGATGGTTGGACTCCATGATCCAGTGGGTCTTTTCCAACCTGATGACTCCATGACTCCCTGATTCCATCGTGGGGCTTGGTGCCGGTTACCCTCCATCTGCAGCGCCTCCTCCTTGGTGCTCAGACCATTTGGCAGCTCCCGAGGGGTCTGTGAAGGCTCAGCTGAGGCCCCCAACTTCTTGAAACCCACCGACCGCTTGAAATCCACGTCCTGCTCTCTGACAGGGAGAAACAAACGCTCTGATTTTGTTGTTCTCCAAACCGCGAGGCCACGTGGTGACGTGTTTTGCAAAAATCCCTTTTCAGCGAGGTGCCTTTGTCCAACCCGCGTGTTCTGTGTGTTTTTCCAGACAAGGTCACTAGCCCGAAGGGAGCCAAAACGAGGGATTTTTGGCTCCTCAGGGGGTTCGGTGGCTCGTGTCAGGGTTGGCCGTTGGCCTCCTTGCTGTAATCCCAGGACTCAGTGCCAGGAGATCCAAGGGCACGATGGCACGAGACCAAAAATGGGACCTTCTCCTTTTTTTTTTTTCATATCATCATTTTCTTATTCATTCTTTTTAATCATTTTCCTATTCTTTCTTTTTAAACTCACATTTTCCCTGACTCGGAGACCCTACACAAAGGTAAAATTGAAAACCCAACCACAAGCAAGCGAGATCCTGCCTAGACCTCTCTCACCTCAAGGCCCTCCAGATGGATCCATAGCCTCGCTGCTCTGATTTATGCCCTTCGATAATGTCGCTTTGCAAAATTGAACTGATAACGTGTCTTTTTCTCTTCTCTCCCAGCTGGCTGCAAGGTTTGCTTCGTGGCCCTGCTCCAGTCCTTCAGTCACTACAACGTCGTCGCGCAAAAGCTGGTGAGTCTCTTGACGTTGGTTAATTGTTACAGCTCCGCGTGGTTTGTGTGGGGAGGAAAGGAAGGAGAATGGGGAATGGGAATTGCACGTGAGCAAATCTTTCCAGATCTCGATGGGACCAGTCCAAAAACCTGGCTGCGAAGCTCACTGCAAGGAGAGGGCACTGGAGGTCCTGAGGTGACTTTATCCTCTGTCCTGTGAGGATCATAGAATCATGGAACGGTTTAGGTTGGAAGGGACCTCAAAGCCCATCCAGTTCTACCCCTGTCATGGGCAGGGACACCTCCCACTGGATCAGGGGCTCCAAGCTCCATCCAACGTGGCCTTCAACACCTCCAGGGATGGAGCAGCCACGACTTCCTTGGACAACCAGGGCCAGGGCCTCCCCACTCTTGTTGAGAAGAATTTCTTCCTAATGTCTAATCTAAATCTTCCCCTTCCAATTTAAAGCCGTTCCCTCTTGTCCTGTTTTTCCATGTCCTTGTAAAAGTCCCTCCCCAGCTTTCCTGGAGCCCCTTTCAGTCCTGGAAACTCTTCTAAGGTCTCCTTGGAGCCTTCTCCTCTCCAGGCTGAACATCCCAACTCTCTCAGCCTGTCCTCATACGGGAGGTTCTCCAGCCCTCAGATCATCCTTGGAGCCTCCTCTGAATCCGTCCCAACAGCTCCACCTCCTTCTCATGTTGAGGTTCTCCAGAACTGGCCCCAGGACTCCAGATGAGCTCTGATGAAGGCATCAAGCTCAATAAACATGGTTTTAGGCAGGGTGGTTTCACTCAAGGCCACTACCTGGAGGGATCTGACACACGGACACCCAACAGGGTTATCTTATCCAGGATAAATCTTGTGTGTAATCATTCCTAGCAGAAAATTGTGCACTTGAAGAGCTTCATAACTTAGTGGTGCTCTTGTTCTTGCTGGGAACGTGGTGGGTCCAGGCCTGGAAGGAAGAATCCTGGAGCTGGGGTCGTAGCCTGTACGGCAGCGTTTTGTGGACCTGTTCCTTGCAGCTTCTGATGTGTGATGAGACACTGAACGCTGGTCCAAAGCTGAAGTAAAGCTTAATGCTTCTCCAGCTTTGTCCCCTTCCCTGGAGGGGATTAAGGGCCGGGTGGCCGAGGTGCTGAGGGACACGGGTCAGTGATTGATGGGGATGGTTGGACTCCATGATCCGGTGGGTCTTTCCAACCTGGTGATTCTCTGATTCTATGATTCCAGAGCGTTGCCAGGTCTCCTACTCCGGAACCAATTCCTTACGTGTTTTCTGATTGCAACGAGGTATTTTTACCTGCAAGAAAAAGCTTGCCTGGATTTTTGTGCCTGTGCTGGCTTCACACTTTTCCTTTTCTGCAAACCCTGCTCTTTTCATGATGCCCTGCACTTAATTTTAAGGGACAGTCGTGTTCTTTGTCCTGACCTTGCAGGGAACGTGCTGGGCTGTAGGAAGACGAATGGCACCAGGGAGCTTGATGGCTTGGTGTCCCCACCCTCGCGTTTGTTTCAAAAGAAAAACATATTTGTCCCCTTTTGATCTCTTGCCTCTTCCCTCTTCCCTGTCGCAGCGCTGGGATCACGGGACATCACTCGGTCACCTATTGAATCACAGAATCACAGAATCACCAGGTTGGAAAAGACTCACCAGATCACGGAGTCCAACCATTCCCATCAATCACTGACCCGTGTCCCTCAGCACCTCGGCCACCCGACCCTTAAACCCCTCCAGGGAAGGGGACTCAACCCCCTCCATGGGCAGTTCCACTGCCCAGTGACCCTTTCCAGGAAATATTTTTCCCTAATATCCATGCTGACCCTCCCCTGGTGGAGCTTGAGGCCATTCCCTCTCGTCCTGTCCCCTGTCCCTTGGGAGAAGAGCCCAGCTCCCTCCTCTCTGGGTTCTCCTGCAGGTAGCGGTGCTGGAGAGGAGACCTTGGCCGGTTGCCTGATGACAAATCCTTGCACTTTGTACCACGGCTGGTGTTGAAGGCAACGACCGCGACCTCGCTGGCTCCAGGTCAGCTTGGAAGAGGCTTTGATCAACCTGAACCAGTGGGAGGTGTCCCTGCCCGTGGCAGAAGGTTGGAACTGGATGGGCTTTGAGGTCCCTTCCAACCCAAACGATTCTGTGACTCTGTGATCTATGACAGCAGCTCTGCTGGTCTCTCAGCAACCCACCCAGTGTAATCGTGCCCCATTGTGGAGCTCGCAGCTCCGGTCACACCGAGCTGCTGGGTCAGAGGCTGTGTTGGAAGAATCCATCTGCAGAGGGACCTGAACAGGCTGGATCCATGAGCTGAGACCAACGGGCTGAGGTTCCACCAGGAACTTGGGGCACAAGAACCCTGGGCAGCTCCAGCCTAGGAGAAGGCTGGCTGGAAAGGGCCTGGAGGAGAAGGACCTGGGGGGGTTGGTTGGACAGGAGCCAGCAGGGGCCCAGGGGGCCAAGAAGGCCAAGGGCATCTTGGCTTGGAGCAGAGCCGGCGTGGCCAGCAGGGCCAGGGAGGTTCTTCTCCCTCTGGATTTGATGCTGAGGCCACACCTTGCATCCTGGGGTCAGTTCTGGGTCCCTCACTCCAAGAAAGACCTTGAGGGGCTGGAGAACGTCTGGAGAAGGGAACGGAGCTGGGGAAGGGGCTGGAGACCAAGGGTTAGGAGGAGCGGCTGAGAGAGCTGGGGGGGTTCAGCCTGTGCGAGCAGTGGCTCCCGGGGGTGTCCTGAGGGCTGGGAAATGCTTGGAAAACCTCCAAGGTCTTTTCAAAAGGAGGTTTTGGGTCAGCGCCAGGTGCAGCGGCGGTCCTGGGGGAAGAGCTGCTACGAGCCTTCCCCTTGCTGGGCGACTCAAACGGGCTGTGCCCTAACGTCCTGCAGGTCCCAGCGCGATTCCGTAGGGAATAAGCAAAGATCTGTATTTTCTGTGATGCTTAAGAAGCTTCTGGCTGCTGGCGTGTGCTTCTTCCAGCCTTCAGGCAATCAGGGCATAAAGGAAGAGCTCCTGCTCCTGCCCTAGGACTTCCCACTGTTCCTGACCACTCTTGGGAGGATAGAAACCTTGCAGCAACCCAAAGGATTGTGGTTGTCCCCTCTGCTCCTCTCTGGGAGACCTCAGCTGGAGGGTTGGGGCCAGCTCTGGAATCCGCAGCAGGAGAAGGAGATGGAGCTGTTGGAACGGGGCCAGAGGAGGCTCCAAGGATGATGCGAGGGCTGGAGAACCTCCCGTCCGAGGACAGGCTGAGAGAGTTGGGATGTTCAGGAGAAGAGAAGGCTCCAAGGAGACCTTAGAGCAGCTTCCAGAACCTGAAGGGGCTCCAGGAAAGCTGGGGAGGGGCTGTTCCCAAAGGCTTGTGCGGATGGGACGAGGGGCAATGGGGACAAACTGGAGAGGGGCAGAGTTAGACTGGACAGGAGGAGGAATTTCTTCACCGTGAGGGTGGGGAGGAGCTGGAACAGGTTGCCCAGGGAAGCTGTGGCTGCCCCATCCCTGGAGGTGTTGAAGGCCACGTTGGATGGAGCTTGGAGCCCCTGATCCAGCGGGAGGTGTCCCTGCCCGTGGCAGGGGTGGAACTGGATGATCTTTAAGGTCCCTTCCAACCTAAATGATTTTATGATGCTGTGATTCTATTTCGGGTTCCCTGCCTCTGGCTCTCCACTTCTGCCTGTTGAGCAACGCTGCGTTGAGCCAAACCTTCCTGAACTCTTTCTACAACGTTTATCTCGTCATCTTGTCCACCTACGCAGCGCGTTGCTCAACCTCCCTACTGCCAGGGCGCTGAGACGCTGTGAATCGTGGTGTTGGTGCTTCTCGGTTCCATTTTGCATGGCAGAGATGGAGATGTTGGTGGGCAGCAGCTGAGCAGGAGTTGGCAGTGGCCCACATGGTCAAGAAGGCCAGTGGCATCTTGGCTTGGATCAGAGACAGCGTGGCCAGCAGGGCCAGGGAAGTGATTGTGTCCTTGCACCTTGAATCCTGGGGTCAGTTTTGGGTCCCTCACTCCAAGAAAGACCTTGAGGGGCTGGAGAACGTCTGGAGAAGGGAACGGAGCTGGGGAAGGGGCTGGAGAACAAGGGTTGTGAGGAACATCTGAGGGATCTGGGGCTGTTTAACTTGGAGAAGAGGAGGCTGAGGGGAGACCTCATCGCTCTCTGCAGCTCCTGGAGAGGAGGTTGTAGCGAAGTCTGTGTTGGTCTCTTCTCCCAGGTGGCTGGTGATGGGATGAGAGGAAATGGCCTCAAGCTGCACCAGGGCAGGTTCCGATTGGACATCAGGGAAAATTTCTTCTCAGGTGCTGGCAGAGGCTGCCCAGGGAGGTGGTGGAGTCCCCATCACTGGGGTGTTTAAAACATGGGGAGATGAGGTGCTCAGGGGTTGATTCAGTAGTGGACAGGGGTGGTTGGACTCTACGATTCCACGATTTTCTCCTCAAAGTCTGACTGATACAGCGACCAAAAGCTGGGAGCTGTAGGACGGTTGGCAAAAGGAACCCTTGCTGATGAAAGGAAGATGAGACAAGAGTTCATTAACTAGATCTCCAGCTGGGGTCTTGGAATCATAAAACCATAGAATCTCTTGGTTGGCAAAAGATCTTTGAGTTCAAGTCCAGCTGTAGGTGTTTGCTACTAAACCTTCTCCCTGAGCACCTCATCTACCCATCTTCTGGATGTCTGCTGCAGCTTTCCTAGGGCTTTTGGCCGTGCCCAGCACATGGATCTCTAGGTTGGCCTCACCACGAAGCAGGAAACCTTGCCTTGAGTTTGAGTGGCAGCCCTAGGCAGTTTGTCATGGTTCCTTCTTCTCCGAAGGCGACTCAAGGCTGAGGCTGCTCTCCTCCAGCTGTTGTGCAAGCGTTGGGTTCCCCAGCCGGTGATGTTCTCCAGATCCGTGATGTTCTCCAGATCCGTGATGTTCTCCAGATCCGTGATGTTCTCCAGATCCGTGATGTTCTCCGGATCTGTGATGTTCTCCAGATCTGTGATGTTCTCCGGATCCGTGATGTTCTCCAGATCCGTGATGTTCTCCAGATCCGTGATGTTCTCCTGATCTGTGATATTCTCCTGATCTGTGATATTCTCCTGATCTGTGATGTTCTCCAGATCCATGACGTTCTGCAGATCCGTGATGTTCTCCAGATCCATGATGTTCTCCAGATCTCAGTCTGGTGCGTGGGTTGTGCCAGCGAGTCATTAATGCCACAATGATCATTTAGAGATGGTGAAAACCAAAGGTTTCACCACCCAAGAAGAGAAGCCGAAGGAACTACTCGCAGCAGGGTCCTTGGGGCAGCCAGGGGAAGCTTCTACCCACCCTCTCCCTACCCCTAGATGAGAAGCTGGTTTTCTCCCGTGCAACAAAGCAGTTTTCTAAGCAACAATTCCACGATGTTTGAGCCCCCGCGTCACAGTGCTCGATTTTTTTATCTCCTGGAAAAATACAGGAGAGCTGGGAGAGTTGGGCTGGTTCAGCCTGGAGAAGAGAAGGCTCCGAGGAGACCTTAGAGCAGCTTCCAGCATGGAAAGGGGCTCCAGGAAAGCTGGGGAGATCAGGGATAGGATGAGTGGAACAGTTTGAAGCTGAAAGTGGGGACATGGAGATGAGATCTTAGGGAGAAATGTTCTCCTGGGAGGGTGGGGAGGAACTGCAACAGGTTTCCATGAGAAGTTGTGGCTGCCCCATCCCTGGAGGCGTTGAAGGCCACGTTGGATGGAGCTCGGAGCCCCTGATCCAGTGGGAGGTGTCCCTGCCTATGGCAAGAGGTTGGACCTGGCTGGGCTTTGAGGTCCCTTCCAACCCAAACCTTTCTATGATTTGACTCCAGAGTGTTGCAGAACCACCTGTTTCATCCCCCGTGCAGGAGTTCCTGAGGGGTTGGCTTCATGAGCACCTTTAGATGAGACCTGATAAAACTCACCTGTCGATCCCCTTGGTTCCGTTCGCACCAGTCCTGTTCGCTCCGTAACATCGTGGTTTCCTCTCTCGAGGGAGTCAATCTGACGGCTGCCAAGGAACGGGGACAACTTGTCTTCTTGGAAGGCCTTAAGTCCTGCCTTGACCTCGTCTTTGGAGAGAAGGAGGAGCAGTCGGGACAGCCAAGTCCTCTTCAGTTTATGAGGTAAACCGGAGCGGCTGTGGTTCTGCTGGGGCTCCGGGGCCCTCAGCATGCAGCGTTACCTTCCCGGTGTCCCGTTTCTTCCAATGAGGGTGGAGAAGCACTGGCCCAGACTACCCAGAGAGGTGGTGGAGGTCCCATCCTTAGAAACATCACAGGCCAGGTTTGATGGGGCTTTGAGCAACCTCATCTGGTTAAAGCTACCTTGCTCCTGCAGATGGGTTAGACTAGATGACCTCAAATGTCCCTTCCAATCTCCTGTGCGAGGACAGGCTGAGGGAGTTGGGCTTGTTCAGCCTGGAGAAGAGAAGGCTCCAAGGAGACCTTCTAGAGACCTTCCAGAACCTGAAGGGGCTCCAGGAAAGCTGAGGAGGGGCTGTTCCCAAAGGCTTGTGGGGATGGGACGAGGGGCAATGGGGACAAACTGGAGAGGGGCAGAGTTAGACTGGACAGGAGGAGGAATTTCTTCACCGTGAGGGTGGGGAGGAGCTGGAACAGGAGAAGTGGTGGCTGCCCCATCCCTGGAGGTGTTGAAGGCCACGTTGGATGGAGCTTGGAGCCCCTGAACTAGTGGGAAATGTCCCTGCCCATGGCAGGGGTGGAACTGGATGGGCTTTGAGGTCCCTTCCAACCCAAACCATTCCATGAGTCTTTGATCCCTGGAGCAGAGCTGGAGGGTTTCACTGCACACAGGTGAAGAAAGGAGAAATGTAGGACCTGGTGACTCTTTGAGCTGTGGGGACAGCAGAGCTGGTGTAGGCTGGCGTTCCCCGCGTTGGATCAGTGGTTTAGGAGGGGGTC